>NC_134785.1:40630591-40633091 GCF_046742065.1 Oratosquilla oratoria
TTCGCTACATCACCCACTCAACGCCACTCCGAAGTGAAAAACTCAACGACAGTGGCTTCGATCTTCGCTCAAGCAATTACATACAAAGCAGTCCCTCATAGCTGCACCGTCTACCATCCAACTACGAAGCGAAGCCCCACTTCCACTCTGATCCCTCTTAGCTGCATCGTCCACTATCCAACTACGAGGCGAAGCTCCACTTCTACGCTATGCATCCTACAGCATCTACTACGAGGAAGCCCCCCTCCAAGACTTCCTCCTGTATCTACGACGAAGAAATTTCCTTCCGAGCATCCACGACGCCCGCCGCCTCCACCACGTCAACACAGAGACGCATTCTCCAGCATCTACGAGGAAATCTCCCTCCGAGGCATTTCTCCAGCATCCACGACGCCCACCGCCTCCACCACGTCAACACAGAGACGTTGGACCACCCTTCTCCACCATCGCACGAGTTGGATCATCCCCCCTCCCCTTTCTCCAACATCGCATCACACTCCGCACGTCACTGCACCAACAGCCAACGATCATCTACGCGCCAACGATCGTCGCGGCATCTACGAGCCAACGCTCCCCCACTCCCCGCATCTCGCTGCGCAAGATCTCCTCCTTTTCTCTTATTGTCGTATATTCCTACACATCGTGGTTACATATTTTCTAACTCGCTTTACAACCATTTACTAATTGTTCCCCTTGTTTCCAACAGTGCATCTTTCTATCTTCTCGCCACACTGCAGCACCGTCACCGCCTAACACTCCAACATCACCTTGGGTAAGTAGATGTTTTTCTGTTCTCAGTGCCACCTAGGAACAACACGATCCCCACACATTTTTTGTCATACATAAACTTGTCCAAAGCCCTCTCTGACTCAACATACCGACCCTATACATGAAGCCAAGCTACGTTTCCACCAATCATGGTCCCCCTTTTACTCCCAACTCTTCAGAAAATTCACCTTCTCATAACACCATGACAACACAAGATCTTATCATAGTCATCAAGGATAAGACAATATTACCACTCTTGAACGGCAGGAACGTCCCTGTACACAATTTCCTTACTGAGGTTCACTCAGAAATACTACGTTGGAATGTCACAGATGACAAATCAAAGATATCCATCTTAACATCCAAAATAGACAAGCATGGCACATTAGCTGGTGACGTCATTCCGTCTGACTTATTTGAGGAAACACATTCATTTGATTAATTTGTAGAACAATTTAAAAAGTCATTTGCTACTTTTGAGCCACTTGGAGCACTTTCCCCGCAAACTCTTTGGCAAAGACTTACAATCATGGCCCACACACCACTAAAGAAAAGGCTGTCAAAATAGCTTCAGCATTTAAGAGCGAACTCAGAGAAAGACTAAAAAATTCAGACTGGGTCTCAGCCAACACAATTTCATTGGAAAACGTAGTCTTCCTCATTACATACTTTCGCCTTCTCTCACAGTTACACCCAGACATATTCCAGAAAGCCATCACTATTACATTCAAACCAGGTATCACATTAGGCGAATTCTCCAGGAAATTCTCTGACACGGACCACGTTATCACTCAGATACAAAACCAGTCAGTACCAATAGCACCAACACACTCGATAGCACAGGTGACACGGTCCCCCTCACATAATGCGAGATCAAGACATACATCACACACGCGAGATCGCTCATGACAACGCTCTCCTTCAAGACCACGAATGTTTCGTACATACTGCCACAAAGCGTGTCAATGACATTTCCCTGATTTCAGCCATCAGATCTACGTCAAAGAAAGGCCATACTTGCATTTTAATTGCTAATGACATTAACGCGCCCCTCCATCTCACAGTTGGTACAATTGAGATTTCGAAGTATATCCTTCATGCATTAAATATACGAATGTCAAATTCCCAACTCTCTCAATTTTGTCCCACGTTTCCCGACGTGTAAACAACAAAGGAACCCATTAATCCATCACATTTGAACCAAATTGATTTCCCTGATGTACAAGCAGACTTGTTTGTACTTTGCAACAAGTTCAGATATACCATTGCCACTCAAGGCGAAACCCTTGGAATCTTTAATCATATTCAGCATAATATACCCCTTCGAGAGAACTCTAAACCATGTTACATTCCCGCATACAGATTACCACACAGCAAAAGCATGATTGTAAATAACTTTATCCAAGACATGTTTGCGCAAGACATTATTGAACTATCCATCAACGAATGGAACTTCCTCCTCTTTGTTGTCCCTAAACGTGATGGTTCCTTCCGCCCTGTAGTAGACTTCAGAGAGTTAAATAAGCTTATCAAACCAGATAGACACCCAATTCTTATCTTACAAGATCTCCTCCACTCCGTCGGTGAAAACAATGTAGTGTTCACGACCTTAGACGTTATGTCGGGATATTTCCAGATCCCCCTTGCCCCAGATTCTAGTCCTCTGACAGCCTTTAGCACACCCACAGGTCACTATAACTTCAAACGATTTGCTATGGGTCTCGTATCAGCC
>NC_134785.1:40638091-40645591 GCF_046742065.1 Oratosquilla oratoria
ATCAGTCATCCTAAAATACCCACACTGATGATCATCTTCGAAAAAATCTCGTCAGACTTGATCCTGAAAACAAATCTTGTCGGGGAAAAAATCTCACCCTACACAAAGTCAATCAACTACAGAATCATAATCCTTTGTCTTGTTTCGATCACCTAAATCACTGTTACCCCTTAGTCAACAGAGCTGATCATCTCGTCTTTTATCACATCTCGTCACGTCACATCGCGTCTTCCTCAGCAAGACGACGACGACGACAACAACACCTCGTATGCTGGACCACCTCTGGCGGCCAAGGACGGTGTGGTGGTCCTGGCCCCACACGTAGCCCCGCCCTTTTCCTGCGTTTCACCGAGGCCACGTACCCTGATTAAGATATCACATTTTTTCTACACGTCTAGAGTTTATAAATAGAATGCCAGCAAGTCAACGATGAACGATGGTGGCCACAAGCGGCCAGGCGTCTTATGTACAGCCATGAGGGGAGCACGCGCGCGCACGAAGAGGCACAACGCCACGGAGCGCCGCGCCCGTCCACGTCGCCCACCACCACGGGAGGATTCGGAAGGGGGTCCTGGTCAGATCGGTTGGCGCGTGCGTATCCACACGCGCGCAGCGCCAGACCAAGTGCTTTTTGTCAGGATTGTACGCCGAGGAACCTGAGGTCCGTTGTGCGCCCTAGGGAGGGGCGCCACCCCGGGAGTCAAGTAGCTAAAACAGCGTAGGGCGTGCCAATGACGACGTTGCCTTCTGTAGGACAAGACGACGTCATGGCGCCGTTTTTGTCCAAAGAGGCGAGTGACGTCATCGCATCGCGATACAGCGGTCTCATTCTTTAAGTTGTCAGATACCCAGGGTGGGTCTTGACGACCTTAGGTCACACGCCGTGCGATCCTCACTACGTCTCTGACTGGCAACCCATCACGGCCACCGCTGGGAGTGGGTGGGAGGGGTGGGATGAGGAGATGGGGGGATGGATGAGGGGAGTGGGTGGGTCGTGGGGGGAGAGGAAGTGGACGCGAGGACGGGTGAAGAGGTGCCGGGACGTGTAGCACCCTCCGGTACTGATGCAAGGCTGGCCTCAGTTGAAGAGGCCGGATCAAGGGTCCTGCCCAGGAAAGAGCCGTGATGATTATGTACATTATGTACCATGTACGTCAAGTACAGTATGCACTTTGTACAATATTTAATATGAGCACCCAGTGCGCTGTGCAGTGGGTGTCCACGCGCGAATGCTGCAGCGCCACCGCCGGGGGCTTTTGCGACGACGGCAACGCTGAAAGAGGAAGGCCCAGGGATGGCGCCATATCGTCATCAGGAACAAAAACAACAACAACGAGTCGGTGTGCGCAGTCCAAGACTTTGCTAGTGTTCTGAGTCGACTTCGTAGGACGCCTTCCACATGTCGGCTAGGCAGACGGACGAGTGGAACCGGTAGAAGAGAACCAGAGGCAGCGTCAAGTGCGACAGTAGCGTCCACAGTTCCTGGATCATACAAAGAGAGAGAAACAATTAATAAAAACATACTTCAAGGGTCCCTGGTTATTCCTTTCTGTATCTGACAAGCTATGAAGTCATCTACAATAAAAATACAGTTATATGAACAAAAGATTCTCAGTACCCCAGTACCGTAAAATTATGTGAATCATAGAGCGAATACATAGACGCGAAGTCTTTTCTGTATTTTTGTTCAATGATATTGATTAATGAAAACGTAATGAAACATTTGTCATTTCATATCCTGGCTTTTGGTAAGCCTTGATTCAGTGAAACCTTGTATGTGTTATATTCATCCTTAAAAGACCAGCAACACAAAATATTTCTCTAGAGTCAGTCAAGGTAGAGACATATCTGACAGGTCATTATGTTTCGCTTGAGTAGGGCTACACCATCGTGGCACGATCCACGGGAAGTACTTTTTGATATTACTTTATATCGTGAACCTGTGATTGCATTTGAACATTTCAAAGGTTATCTTGATCTCTTTTTCATATCTATCGGTCGATAGCTTGGGGTCTGGATGCTGAATATGCATTGCGAATACTTACGGGTCCGTAATACTTGTACTTGTCGGAGTTTCCTTCTTGGCTCTTGATCTCAAAGGTCTCGAGGAGCCACATGGCAACGTTGGCCACGACCAGGAAGGTCACGAGCTCACGGCCTGGCTTCCTCTGCTGCAGCTCCTTCGAGTTGGAGCATCGCCGGAGACCGTCGCAGATGAGCGCTGTCTGGACAATGACTTGCATGACTTCAAGCGCGGAGACGATGATGTAGAGGATCTTGTCTCCCTTGTCTAAGGTGAGCTCAGGGAACAAATTGAGGAAAGCGTAGAGGAAGATACAAGGGAGGCAGACGAAGAGGATGATGTCGTCCACTGAGCTGACACTTTGCTTCACCACGTCGAGCTGTCGAACGGCGTTGAAAGCGATCACCGACGACACGGCCATCACCGCCATCAGCAGAAGTTCGCTGTAAGCGTTGACGAGCTGTTGGGAACAAGAAAAATTCAGAATCGCATTTAAATGTCTACATAGTAATCCATAAAACTTTACTATCACACGATAATCAGTCAATCTGAGACACACATACACACAAAGTGTATCATATATTTTTTATTATTATGATGCATTTTTCGTGTTCTTTTATGAAAAACTTGTGGCTACAACGATATCTTTGTTACTACTAACCAAGCCGATGTCTCTGGTCTCTGCGGAAGACGTGAAGATGAAGAAGAGGATGATGGAGATTACAGTGGCCACCGTCATGAGAAGGCCAGCGAAGAGACCTCGGTTGGAGGAGTGGCAATCGACGTAGATGATGAGGTTTGACGTGAAGGATTTCCTGTTGTCCTCCTCGTAGGAGACTTCAACTGAAGGGATGTGCGTGTGTCTGTCGGTGCGACCGATGTTCTCCCACAGGAGGATCCAGACCCCGACGATGAGGATGTTGTACTCGATGCTGAAGGGGAAGAGGTAGGGTGTCGTGTAGTTGATCATCTCAGAAAGGTCTGTTGTCTTTTCGCAGCCGTAGTTGATGGACCAGTCATAGGCGTGTATCTTGTTCCCCGTGTAGTGGTGATCATCGTCATCTAGCTCATCAGAGTCCTCTCCCCCTCCATAGGGAGTTGCATGGGCACTGACACTGCTGTAGGAGGCTGCGCTAGACTCCGACGACGAGTAGTTGCCGTGGCTGCTCTTCTTCTGGAAGATGGCTTGGAGTGTCTCCTGGAGGATGGTGTAGAACCAGAAGCAGAGCGAGGAGGAGATGCAGTGCATGAGGCCAAATCTGGACAAAAGTTTTCTTCTGTTGATGATCAGCTGTAGAAATAAGAGTGAAAATGTCCATAAAGTCAGGCTGGGGCACAGAATAAAACTCTTTTATTCATATTAACTATTTGGCAACAACCACTTGACCTACACAGAAAACACTGGTAATGTATCAATGACAAGTGGACACTGTGAACATGAAATAAATTTAGATCACGTGAATTCAACCGATATCTTATTTTCCAGTGCAATTACAAATTGTGTGTAGTGTAGTGCCGAAATTTCCCTAACAATAGCCGTAAACCACTCCTTGTTTTATGTTTGTGTCACTGCATGACTTGCATTAAATATGTCAGCTCATCATGTCATTGATTCTTCTGTCAACTTCAATAATTTTCGCGAAATTAGAATAAGGTGTAGTGTGGATATACAGGACTATCAAACCACTTACGTTTGAGTACTTGAAGATGAAGAAGAGCTGGTAGAATGCATAGATAGGAGTGAGAACCGACATAACGACGTCAGTAGTGCAGGTGCAGTCATCGAAGGTGGGGTCGTCCGCCGTCAAATACAGGAGCTTCTGGCCCAGACTCAGCCCCGTGTGGATGAGGTGGCCGAAACAAAAGACTGCGCAAAAGCAAATAGAAAATGTTTTAACACCCGGTGAATTAATTTTTACTCTATATGTAAACATTCAATGCGTGAGAGTTAAGTAATAAAAATGTATGTAATTATTATTATTGTTATTGTTATTATTATTTTATTTATTAATTTATCTATTTATCTATTTTTATCGTATTATTATTATTATTATTATTATTATTATTTTATTTATTTATCTATTTTCATCTCATTATTATTATTATTATTATTATTATTATTATTATTATTATTATTATTATTATTATTATTATTATTATTATTATTATTATTATTATTATTTTATTTATTTATTTATTTATTTGTTTTTTGAAAGAGACTACTCACCCGTAGCTCCGATCTTGAGGTAGATGGAGCCTCCGTGTCTCCCTGAAGTGAATCCGTAGAACTGGGGTATAGGTTTCCTGGACTCTGGTAAGTTGATCCTCAGCTGGTATTGCCCGTCGCCCGTAGGCTCCACCTGGACTTGTTCATTCTTCTGCTTGGACTTGGCTTCTTCGAGCGATCGGGAGATTGTTTGCAGGTAGCGTCTGACGTCGATGTGGACGTAGGCCAGCCAGAGGAGTTGCACGATGATGAGATAGATGTTGAATCCTTCAGCCATTGCAGAGTCGTGGCCGCTGAACGTGTCGGCCATGTAGATGACAATGCCCAGCATGAAGAGGAAGATGGCATACATAAGGCTCAGGTTCTCGCTAAGGGTGTGCTTGAACCAGCGCTTGTTCTCCTCGACTTCAGTCGATTGCGGTTCATCGTCATCGTGGTCTCCGCTGTCACCGACATCGGCGGGGGATATCTGTGGTAGGTGGTGGTGCATCAGCGTCTGCTGGCTGTCGATGACCTTGTAACCGACTCCAGCAAGTGATGCCTGGGAACCCATGGGAGATCCCATGCGCTGTCCCAGGTACCCCATGCTGTAACCAGTGTTCTGGTTGACCTCGCTGTAGATGGACTGGGAGTCTGCCAGGTTCGCGAGGTTAGGATAAGTCGTGTGGTTATTCGGGAGATGGTTGTGCGCTGTGTTCAGGGAGATCATGGAAACGGAGCGGTTGGAGTGGGATACCGGAGGGACGCCTTCAGGGGCCCCCAGGCCCCCTGGTGCGACGCCGCCGCCACTGCCACCAGTGCCCCCAGGGCCTTGCAGGTTGAGCTGCAAAACCATGCTGTTGGCGCGGCCGCGTGGCGGGATACCCGCAATATTCTGCAGGAGAATAAATTAAATACATTAATGTAAAAATATGTATGTATGATATCCAGCAAGATGAAATACCTCATTAAGGTTGTTACAAATGATATACGATGATTTTATTTAATTTAGGGGTGGATGCGGGACTGAAGGGAAACCTGAATCATCGCCAGGAGCCACTAGCCCCATACCTGTTTAATAAAATTGCCCAGTGTTGGCCCAGAATAAAGTGCCTAAGTGGTTCCAACGAAATGAGCGGTAGGATCTTGCCCCCCCACGTAAATGCCATTGTATGCGACCAGGCAGAAGGAAGGGATACCAAGCATGCAAGTAAGCAGACAGGAAAGGACCCAGGACATGGATGGACTCACCATAGGGCTCATGGATTGTATTGGCGTTTCTAGGGTGTGGGACGAAGGACTCCTGACGGAAAGGATGAGAGGCGAAGGTTCGTCGTGTTCGTAGGCCTCGTTGGTGGCTCCCCCGGCGCCGCCGCCGCCTCCCGACTTACGACGGGACAGCGGGGAAGAAATGTCGTTTAAGCTTTGCTGGGGGGAAGGAGGAGGATAGAAAAGGGTAAGTAGTCGCAGGTCCTGAGCCAAGCGCTGGTGTGGGCACGGTAAAAGAATAGCATTTGATAGCCGAAAGAGATACCAGTAAGACTAATTTTAAGGACTGCTGAAAAGGTAACTGGAAAGAGGTTTATACACAAAAGTGGTGCAAAAAAGTCAGAAAAAGATGTGTTAACTAACGGTGAAAAAGCTGAATGAGTGTGCCGAATAAGCAGATAATAACATGTGCAGTGCAAGACGCCCTTAGACCAACAAGCACAAATAAGCTCTTTGTTCTACGGGCTCTCTCTTGGGACTCACCTCGCTGTCGGAGGAGTCGGCAATGTAGAAGCTCTTTTCTTTGTGAGGCTGCTGCTCGGCAAGGTCGTCGATCGAGTCTGAGGGTGACGCGAAGTCGTCGTCCGGGGAGGACGTGTCTGGACGTGCGCTTCCGGACACCGGAGCTGCCCAAGACGAATACTCGGAGGGCACACCGGAATCTGAGCCGCTGTTCAGACCTTCAGACACTGAAGAGAACAAAGAAAGAAGACTCAATATTGTGTTTACCAGTGGCCTTCGTCTCCCATGTAAGGGAGATGGCCGAATTAAAGCACACACACACACACACACACACACACACACACACACACACACACACACACACACACACACACACACACACACACACACACACACACACACACACACACACACACACACACTGCCTAACCTGTGTTGGTATGTTACGTCTGTAAATATTGATAATGCTGTTACATTACCACTACTACGACCATAGCAACATTTCTGCAATTCAGACATTCAAACTCTCAAACACTAAAAGGTTGGTGTTATAGTTTCGCGTCCAGTAGCTACCACTATGACCACACTAGAACTCCTAATAGCCGAACAGTACTATTACTCTCGCTGCTGAGGATTCTATAATCGCCTTACTATTAGTGAAAGTAACGGTATGCCTGTTTCTGATGCCTGACGCGACCCCTCCCCCCCACACACACACTCCCGTTTCAAAGACATTCCAGCACCCACCCTCTCCCTCTAAGTAAGCTAAAGCTTTGGAAAACTAGCACGGCTACTTCGAAGTCCTTGGCTAGGTGTTCTCTCTTGTAAGGATTTCCCCAGAAACCGATTCCCCCCTCTCTGCCTTCAAATAATCTGAAAACTTTTAAGACCCCACAATACCCAATTCCTCGTTTCTCCATACAAGTAAGTTTGAAGGGCCGGGAACCTTTAAAGATGTCCCTAACACCTGGTTCCCCCCTCTCTACCTTGAAGTAAACTGAGAACACATTTAAAGACTCCATAACTACTCATTCCTCCCTACCCCCGTTTACGAAGGCCCGGGAATACTCACAGTGCGTTTGTCCTGTCGGAAGACTGATGACGTATTCGGTGGAGAGTTGACCGTAGTTCGGAGCGCCGTGATTCGCACCGCCGAGCTGCGGTGGCGTGTAGGGGCCGAGATGGGCCTGGAGCTCCGGCGGAGCGCTCACCTTCCTGCGGTTCCGATGTGGGTGCTGGGCGGGGAGGCCGTGGGCGGCCTTCCTGCGCGATTGTACGGGCGTGACCAGAGTCGTGCCACTGGTCTCACTCTCACTGGAGGAAGGGGAAAGGAAAACAACACACATAAATTGAGGGGCAGTGGGAAAGGTGGCTTGGAGGAATAGCGAGGATGGTGCTTGGTGAAGGCGTTATTGTGTGAGGAATCTTACATTTCGGAATAAATTTAAAGACATACATTTTTGCATATATGCGCAAGCGCAAACACACACACACACTCACACACACACACACACACACACACACACACACACACACACAC
>NC_134785.1:40653091-40660591 GCF_046742065.1 Oratosquilla oratoria
GTGTGTGTGTGTGTGTGTGTGTGTGTGTTGGGAAGACCTTTGCCGCTGCCATTCTTAATCATATGGACGAAATTTTCTTACTAGTGTCAGGGACTCAATCTTAATTGATGATTATCGATAATATTGATAGGTTGATACCAAGTATCCCAGGAAGAAATATAGAGAACTTTTGGTTGATATTGAAAACATGGTCGAGGTCATGATTGTCAATAAATGAAATATTGACAACTTTATTGTCAATAGACAATGTGAGATTCTTCTTAAAACCTTCGGCCCGGCGTGAACTCTTGTTCATCTGGAAGATGGTTTGGCTCCGAGTAGACTTCGTTGTGTCAGAAGCTTTTGACATCTGGAGAAGAAGACTAACTGCCTTTATGTGGCGCTGTCAATGAGACTGTTGTTTACCAGCGCTTTTGTCTTTATGGTTGTCGGAGCGATAGGGTTTTGAGTAGAGGAGGGCCTTACTTCATCAGCCAGTTCGTCAGCTACTTCGTCAATGAGTTCGTTAGCGACTTTATCAGCGAAAACGTAAAGGCCTGAACCGGAGGCGTCGGCTGACGAACTGAAGCAGAGTAATGACTTCGTCGCCGACTTCGTCAGCGACAGCGTCAGGACGCCCTTCGTCGCCCAAAAAGTCTTTCGAAGTCGACTGTAACGATATCGTCACGGTTGCACACATCGAGTCATTCTCATTTCGCCAATTTGATTTTTGGCAAATTTACGTTTCGCCAAATTTCCTAAACTAAACGAATGTAAATTTGGCGAAATGTAAATTAACTAAAATTGATTTGGCGAAATGGGAAGTCACTGCTATCCTGGCACTGTTTCTGGTTGACCAACTAAGCTCCTGGCACTGTGCCACTGTTGATTTAGTTGAACGGATTAGACATCCTCACCATAGCATGGCGTGTACAATGGTGAACAAAAGTTTTGCACTACCGGTATCCCATAATCTCTCCCAAATCAACTACAACATTTGAATAATTGATATATCTTTATACCCCATTTACATTGCAGCATAACTATATTTCTATAGAAAACATATTGAGTCCTCAAAAATTGACATTATATGCACATAGCAGAGGCAGGATGGTGCTGCGTGACTAATAAGGTTTGTGGTTTTTTAATTGGTTGTATTTCGTTGCTGAACAAGTGCAAACACTATCCTGAAGGCTTTCAGCCACTGAAATCGCGACCTAATTTCACTCTAGTCTAACGAAGGGCAGAAGAGTTGTATAAGAACGGAGAAATCATTTGTACGCTTGGTGTCCCATTTTCCAAACGTGTTGCGCAAAGATTCAATTTTGCGTACACTAGTATCGTCCATTTATATGCTTTGTCTTCCGTTTTCCAAATGTGTTACGCAAAGATTCCATTTTGTGTACACCAGTATCGTCCATTTGTACGCTTTGTCTGCCATTTCCCGTTTTACTCAAAAATTCCACTTTGCGTACAACAGTATCGTCCATCGGGTCAGACCGGTGGTCCTGTACTGGGCCATCAAGACTGACAACAAGAATAGACATATACGTGTCTTGCAAATATATATATATATATATATATATATATTTCGCATATTTCTCTTGTTTTATCATCATAGTATGTATTATTTTGGAATATTTTATTGAGTCATCTTTTTTGCAAATTGCATATTCTATGTTGCAATTTTTGCAATTTTTCACATATGTGTAGTTTTACTATCATATTGTGTATTATCCTCGAATATTATGTTGAGTGATCTATTTTGCAAATTGAGCATTTTATGATAAAAACTCTTTAGCTATAATCTTGTTATTAAAGTGTTTGCTGAGAACACTGTACTTGTATACGTTATACAATGTCATTAGATTAATTTTCAGTCAATGGGAAGGTTATATCACGTGGCAGATGGTAAATGTATCTCAACTGATTTCTTAATTATGTTTTATGTACACGTGTGGAATGTATGTGTTCCCTTCTTGGTCATAACTTATTTTTACACGGAACCTTAGTACTAAAAGTGTTTTTATATGCTCCTGTTTTTCTGTGACTTTTTTTTTCTACCATTTTTTTCTGGGAGTAACGGGGTAGACGGCTCAAAGTATCAAGGCAAAAGGGGGGTGAGGGGGAAGGGGGAAGATGGGGGGGGGTAAATATATGACGAAGGTTTGAGACTCACTGCTCAAGAATCCAAGCATACCACATCACACTTTTCGTACTCCACCCATAAAAGCCAACGAACAAGTCTTCACATATCGTTCGATTGTTTTTACTTCTCATCCCTTTCCTCCTTCCTTTACACATTGGGAATACTAGATCTGCTACGTTTACTCAACACCTATTGGTATTAAAAGGGTTTTGATTTACTTATGACTGAAAAGAAGAGCACCCGCTTTGTTGAGTCTTGGCCACAGAAGGTAAGCAATAAAAGGTGATTCGTCTTTGTTGATCATTTGTGGGACGATTTACTACACGATAGTTTTCTCATAAGTATTTGTTGTCACAAGATACCAAGGCTACACCAGAACAGATGTTGTCGAGATACTTGTTTCCACATCTGTACTGGGTATGTTCTTGCGTGGAAGTGTAAATAATTTAATAGATTTGGTTTTCATTTTTTTTTTGTTATACAATGGTTTTTATTTCATTTATGGTTTTGTGTACATGTATCTCCCTCCCCCTCTCTCTCTTTCTCTCTCTCTCTCTCTCTCTCTCTCTCTCTCTCTCTCTCTCTCTCTCCCTCTCTTTCTCTTTCTCTTATGAAATCTAAAATAACTCACGACAACGACGCGAGATTGTCCACAAGTATAGAAGCGCTGGAAAACTAGTCCATGACAATCTCTCCCTCTCTCTCTTTTTATCTGCAAGGTCCCGGAAATGTTTCACGGTGTTTGGTGTAGTCAAAGGTTTGACACACCGAGGGGGCAGTCGGCGAACCGGATCTGATCCGGCAGACTAAGACCGGGAGTAGGGGTTGGTGGTGGCGGTTGGGGTGGGTGGGGTAGCACTCCTCCCGTCGATCTCCAGAAATTGGGACGCTCGATCCCTCCCGTCGATCCACAGAAAT
Organism: Oratosquilla oratoria; assembly: GCF_046742065.1. Classification (NCBI taxonomy): domain Eukaryota; kingdom Metazoa; phylum Arthropoda; class Malacostraca; order Stomatopoda; family Squillidae; genus Oratosquilla; species Oratosquilla oratoria. Next base: position 40,656,138 of record NC_134785.1, read on the forward strand.
TGTCGATCCCTAGAAATTGCTCCCTAGTATCTCTGCTACAGTAGTATGTCTTCTGTTTTCGTATAATTTCGGAACACGAGAGTTACGGCTAAAAAAAATGGGGGGAGTATATAGGATATGTGGTTTGAAAAAGGAAAAAAAAAAGGAAGGAAGGCTGTTTGGTAATACGAGAAGACGACGATATGGAGATAAAAGATAATGAGGGTGAGGGAGGCAGAATGGAGAGAAGGAGAAGGGCTACTGAGGAGAAAAGATGAAGGACGGAAGAATTGAGGGTGGGGAAGACGGGGACAAGGAGGGAAAGATAGGGAGGAAAAGAGTGTGAAGAGAAGGAGGAAGAAGAGGAGGACGAGGAGTTGAGGTGAAACAAGAGGAGGAGGAGGAGGAAAAGGAGGAGTAATAGGGGAAGAAACAGGAGCAGGAGGACGACGAGACTGTGAAGGAGGAGGAGGAGGAGAAAGAGCAGAAGCAGTAGCAGTAAGAGGAGTAGAGGAGAAAGAGGAGAAGTAGCAGCAGTAGGATGAGGAGTAGGGGTAGGAGGGGGTTATGCAGGAGAAGAAGGAGCAGCAGAAATAGGGTGAGGAGGACTAGGGGTGGAAGGGAGGGGAGAGGAGGGGAGGGTGAGGAGTGTAGCAACGTGCAGAAAGGGCAAAGGTTACGCCTAATATCTTCGAGTCCGTAATGCTACCTGCTACACACAGACTAACTCTTTTCATCACGTACACATCCACACCGTATATTTACACGTGCTCGTCCCTGTCATCTGTCCAAACGTACACCACTCTCACGTACTTGTAAACGCGCGAGGAAACGTTGACGTGGATGTCCGTAAACCTATGTTAGCGTTAAACCATCGGATCTGTACGTTCGTCTTGACGTGCACGAGCGACTTGACGTCGTTTCGTTGTTCACCAACGTTCCTTATCTGATTTGATGCGGATCATGTTGCGCGTTTACTCTTGCGCGATTGATATTGCACTACTGAGTTCAAGAGCCAGGAAGCAAAGGGCTCTGCACGTGGGTCACGCATCAACGCACACAGACCCAACTCCTCCAGTATCGAGATCCAGCATCACGAAATACTTCCTCATCACTCTGGAGATCGAACACGCAAAAGCGTGAGGGAACGCGGACACTCCCAAGTTAGCGGGTATGAAAACGAGCGATTGCACGAGAAGGCAGTTTCGTCAGGTTTCTCTACTGAGCAACAGAGTACTTAAGCGCGATAGCACAGTGAGAGTTCTGGCAAACGACTCTGGTGAGAGTGGTTACTTTTTCTCTGCAGTTGTAATGGTCAGTAATTCTCCGTGGAGTTACTGGCCAGGCGACGTACTAGTCTATGTCCACTTGCACCACGTATACTACCTGTAGTTCTCTTCAGGGTGACTAACGCCAGAAAGCCTTGTAATGAGGAAGTCACTAGGGAGTATGACTCACAAATTTTAACGCAACAAAACAGGGAATTTTTGAAACTATGCAAAGCAAGCAGTCTTTGAAACTATAAAAAGGGGAGACTTGATGTGTAGCGCAACGTTTCAGAAATATTTGTAGAAAACAAAGAACTGATTTTAGATTGTAGTGATTCAATTCTGGCAAAGTCAACTGTTGTTCATGATCAGTTACACAATCTAGCTGTCCCTATCTTAAGTGACATTTTGGTGAGATTTTTATTCTCCATACCATATAATGGGTTGGCTTAGTGTAGTCAGACTTCATAAGTCCTCGTGATTTTCTGTTTTTCCTGTAGCTTTGTGTTAAACTGTGCATTAGAAAACTATATTTTTCCAAATAATTTTTTGCTCTGATGCAATTGTACATTCGAATTGATATAGCCAAAGTTATTCCGAATTCGATCATATTGGTAAAGTGTGCAGACAAAAATTTTCGGTATTTTTTTTTCTATTCTTCTAAAGAGAAGGGACACTTATGGGATTTAATGCTTTTGAGAGTCGGGGGGAGGGGTGATAGTATTAACCTTCAAAACTGGGGGACCACCCGGATTGAGGCGGCTGCTGTTTCCTAAACCCGTTGAAGGGTTTTGGACTTAAGATGGCTACTGGGATCACGCTACCTGTCACTCTTAGTAACCATCTCAACGCAGGGACCATCTTTCAGGTGCCCAGGAGCATTCTGGGACCATACACGCTCCCGGAGCATGTATACCCCAATGCCACACCCAAGACCAACAAAAACTTGAACCGCTCTGTGGCGACTTCAAGGATGTGTGTGTGTGTGCGTGCGTGCGTGCGTGCGTGCGTGTGTGTGTGTGTGTGTATGTGTGTGTGTGCGTGTGTGTGTTATTCATGACAGCTGCTCGCATGCACGTGACGCGCTTCCAGCTTCACCCGCGCACGTGGGAAAACGTCTCTTGCACGGGGAAGGGCTTCTGGAGAGCCAAGAGCGCCCCTGTTCTAAGGGACAATAGGCACCCCAAGTAGGGATCGCGGCGACTTGGCCCTGGAGCCTCCAGAACCAGACAGGACAAATCGGGAAGTTCCCCGATCAACTTTTTTTTTTTTTTTTTTTTTTTATACAGAATAGCCGAGGCGAGCTTCACCCCAACCATTTTTTCATCACAAATTAAGATAAACAAATGAAATAGAAAATAAAAGAAGAAGAAGACAAATCGCGCTACAGACAAGTCCGTTGCAAACTTCACTCTGTATCTGCGGTCAGTAACGTCCTTCCGCGTAAAGTTTGTGGCTCTGATATCTGGATACATCTGGGGTTCTGGTAAACTTCGTGTTAAAGACGTTTTTCCACGCTAACTGTTCCTCTTGTTGACAATATAGCGCTTAGACATGCTCTTCATGACTCAACCAAATGTCTACACCCAGGGCAGGCTACTAAAGATCCCTGTCTATGGATATAGAATATAGAATATCTACGCGTTTCTTTCGATAAAGTCCTTCCTTTTCTATCGCTACTGTGTGGTTTGTTTTCCAAGATCAAAGTTGGCGATCATGCGGTAAAGGGAGAGGAGGAGAAAGAAGAGCGAGAGTGGTCGTTGCACTACTCACCTGATACTGCTGAGCACAAGTCGAATTGGGATCGTTATGGTCGCCATGATTTCCCCCGCGTGTGTGTGTGCGCTCGTTATGTGTCAGATTCCCGAGGAGAAGAGAAGGATACTACTACTCTACTACCTTCGTGGTAGGAGGAAGGGACAGAGAGAGAGAAGCAAACAGTCCTGCTAGTCTATACGAGACTCCATGACTCCTCCTCTCTCTCGCACAACGCTCTGCACTTTGTATCTGGTCGAGTTTGGTGTTTTGTCTGTGTGGCTATTACTATTTCTCTTAATTTCTATTTTCCAAGATTAACTCGCTCTTTCTTTCCACAAACTAAAACCGATTGCATTCCTTTATCTATTCTTTTCCTTCGAAACTCTCATGAGACTCAGCACCACTCTCTGAACAAAAATCTCCAAGACAAAACAAGATTCACTTTACAGGTTCTCAAAAACACATGAGCAGCAGCAGCAGACACTCACTGTATTAACACCGAAATCCTAGGGGACGTCGTCTTGTTCGACAAATATCTCTTGTGTGTGAGTTCGAGTACCGACAACCGTAGGGGCTTCCGTGTCCAACTCCTTGTCCTGGAAATCCGTCGTAGCTGCAGCGGTCGGGGTATTGTGTACGTGCCCTCCGTGGCTACCAGGACAAATGACCACCGTACCAGGGTCTGGCAACCACAGACCCTCCGCGTCCTTGAACAGGCACAGGCAAGAGCGGGTGTGCTGAGCGAGCGAGACGGACACTGGTTTGTAGCCGCGCTGAAGACCTTTGAGGGCCCGTGGAGGAGACCCCGCCCCCTCCACACTCTGGGGACTCCCCGAGCTGCTCGGCTACACCCTCCACCCCTCCCTCCCTCCTTCACCTCCGCCTCCTCATCCCCCACTACCACCACTCCTCCTCTCTCTCGACAGACAGATGGGTAACATATTCGTTACCAGCGTCGCTGTACTCTGAAGCCTGGGCATTAGAAGAGATGGTTGGTTGATTGGGAATTGGGAGTTATTCTCGTAACAAGGGCCTCGGATGAGGGTGTTGGCACGGCTCGAAAATTCGCCTCCTCCGCCTTTTAGGCTTTTCTAGGCGATAAGGGTCTTTTCCCACTCCTTCGTCATCGGAACTTGGGTCTTAAGTCTCCGCGGACTGGATTGTGAAGTACACAGTTTCGGAGCAACCTGCTGCTGCCGAGATTTCAGCCTTGGAAGAATACACAAAGGCTTAGTGTTTGCGTGTTTGTGTGCGTTTATTGGACGAGAACTCGAGCCATCTCCTGGCTGAGGACCCTCCCAAAGTGAAACTATTCTTGGATTGTCGAAGTTGGATCGAGACTCTGGATCTTCGAACTCGAATAAACCCTCGAACCCGTTTAGATCTTCGAACTTCGAGATCATGGCACCTAGTTCTGTAGGGGGTGCGAAGACCCGACCAGAGGCCACA
>NC_134785.1:40663091-40668091 GCF_046742065.1 Oratosquilla oratoria
AAAATGGCTTATTATTTTTTTTTTTACAGTGGGGTTGGGGATATAGGACTTTACTGGCGGTATCAGCTTGCACTATTTTTCTTCACCACGGAAAAAGGTTCCTCCTCGAGGAAGGAGGACCACCTCTTCGAGGACGAGTTCCCGTCCTCGAAGTGAAGATAATCGCCTGTCAAAGTCCAGAGCAGAGATCGGCGGAGACCTCGCGTCCGTGGCTGGGGCGGGGTGGGGGTGGGCGTGGTGCTATGGACCAATGGGTCGCTTCTTGCCTCGGAGGCCGGGGGGGGGGGGGAAGACGCCGGGAGCGGAAGTTGGCGATCTGTTGAGGAGGAGCCTCTCGGAGGTTACTCGAGTTCAAGCAAGAGGCTCAATTTCGGAGATAGCTCTCTGTGTGTTTCTCTCTCGTTCTCTCTCTATCTCTCTCTCTGTACCTCTCTACCTCCCCACCTCTCTCACTCTCTGTCTTTCTACCTTTCTACCTCAGTCGATCTCTCTCTCCCCCCTCTCTCTGTCTCTTTCTCTTTCTCTTCCTCTTCCCTCTCAAACTCTCTCTCTCTGTCTTTACCTTTCTGCCTCAGTAGCTATCTCCCTCCCCCCTCTCTCTCTCACTTTCTCTCCCCTCTCTATCTCTCTCCCTTTCCCCCTCTCCCTCTCTCTTTCTCTCTCTCTCTTTCTTTCTTTCTTTCTCTCTTTTTCTCCCTTCTCTCTCTCTCTCTCTCTCTCTCTCTCTCTCTCTCTCTCTCTCTCTCTCTCTCTCTTTCTCTCTCTCTCTCTCTCTCTCTCTCTCTCTTTCTCTCTCTCTCTCTACCTCTTTCTCTCTTCTATATAATAATAATTTCTGGCATCTGTTTATATCTTCGCACTGTTGGACATGAACAGACGCTAGCCAGAAGAAACACTGTAGACGTCGCCACATGGCCTCATGTGGCTCGATGACAGACGGTTCTCTCCGAAAATTGGAAGTTTCCAGAATTCAGAACTTAAATTTTCGAGATTTGGAGCCGATTCGAGACACGAAGCACTTTCTATAAAATGCTGTTTTGAAATTCGTTTCTTTTTTCCGAATATTGGAAATTTTACGCGTTTTAGAAACTCTCCAATGGAGAGAAATTGCTTTATTGTATTTGCTTTGTTCTGGCGAGCGTCTCCCGATTTATATTAGATAAAGTTTAATTTCCAGATCGAGGGGATATGTCAATTTTTGTCCGCTAAAACACACACGCGCGCGCGCACACACGCACACACACACACACACACACACACACACACACACACACACACACACACACACACACACACACACACACACACACACACACACACACACACATATATATATATATGTATATATATATATATATATATATATATATACATATGTATATATATATATATATAATATATACATATATATATATATATACATATATATATATATATATATATATATGTATGTATATGTATATGCACATTTATTTTATTATATATTTATATAGTCTATATTCTGTTGTATCGAACTGAAGATAATTGTGTTGGATCGAGTGGGGACTCCCCGAACGATGGGATTGCGAGCGGGTTTGGGATGTTTGCGCTCTTGCCTCTCACGGCGAAGGCGGAAGAAAAAGGAGGAGGAGGAGGAGAAGGAGTTGGCGGGAGAAAAAGGAGGAGGAGGAGGAGAAGGAGAAGAAGGAGGAGGAGTTGTCGGGAGAAAAAGGAGGAGGAAGAGAAGGCTAAAGAAAGAGAAGTATGAGGAGGAGGAGAAGGGGAAGAAAAGAATGGATAAAAGGGAGATGAAAAATTATTTAAGATGAGGAGGAGATGGAGCTGGGGGAGGAGCAGGTGGCCCCGGGGATGCGGGGGGAGGGGGAGGAGGCCATGAACGACTGAGTAGCTTTGCATTAAATGATGAAATATGATACGGTTTGGAGGAGGAGGAGGAGGAGAAAGAGTAGGAGAGGATGAAAAAGAGAAAAGGATATGATGATGATGAGGAAGAGGAGGAGGAGGAGGAGGAGGATTTGAAGAAAGAGTAAAAGGAGAAGGAGGAAAAGGAGGAGGAGAGGATATGATGGTGATGATGATGATGAGGAGGAGTTAGAGGAGGAGGAGGAGCATAAGAAAGAGGAGGAGAGGATGAAGATGAGGAGGATGAAAAATAGGAGGAGAGTATATGAGGAGGGGAGGAGGAGGAGGAGGTGAAGGAGGAGGGATTAAAGAGGGAAGAGCAGGAGGAGAAAGAGGAGTAGGTGTAGGAGGAGGAGGAGAAGAAGATGAAGGAGTAGGAGAGGGGTCGGAGGAAGATGAGGAGCAGGGGGTGGAGGAGTAGGAGGAGGAGGAAATTGAGGAGAGGATGAGGTGGAGGAGGAGGAGGACGAGTTGGAGGGGTAATAGGAGGGCTTAGAGGAAGAGGAGCAGGAGGAGGAGGAGAAGGAGGAGGAGGAGCAGGAAGATGATGGGGAAAAAGAGGAGAAGAGGATGAGGAGGTATAGAAGTAGGAGAGGGGTTAGAGGAGGATGAGAGGCAGGAGGAGGTGGAGTCGGAGGAAAAAGAGGAGAGGAGGAGGAGGAAGAGGAGTTGGAGTAGGGGTTAGAGGAGGAGCAGGAGGAATAGGTGAAATCTATCCCTTTTTATCTCTTCTCTTTTTTTTTTCTTCTTCTTCTTCTTCTTCTTCTTCTTCTTCTTCTTCTTCTTCTTCTTCTTCTTCTTCTTCTTCTTCTTCTTCTTCTTCTTCTTCTTCTTCTTCTTCTTCTTCTTCTTCTTCTTCTTCTTCTTCTTCTTCTTCTTCTTCTTCTTCTTCTTCTTCTTCTTCTTCTTCTTCTTCTTCTTCTTCTTCTTCTTCTTCCTCCTCCTCCCATGGCAGTAACCATCTTTATTCTTGCTGTGGCCAGGGGGATTTTTTAAGTCAGAAAGAGATGAATGAAATCACCTGACGGCAGCCAGCATGAAAGGAATAGTATCATCTAGTACGGAAGGCTTTACGGGATTGACCTGCATACATGTTTATATATAGAAATGTGTTTTGAACGTCAACGTATAAACATATCTTCAAGTAGACGTGTCGAGCCTATAATTATGTGAAATATATTTCGAAGATTGTTTTTGGATGTGTGGGTGGAGAGGCCGGGTACTGACCTATGTATGTAAAATAAAACAAAATAAAATTAAAACAAAATATCCGGTGTCGTCTGGCAGTGGCCATGCAGAGTACGGACTCCAAGATCTTTTGAAATAAAGGATGAATATTCTTGGGCAGCTGACGCGGGCGTCTTCGGTCCCACGCACGCCCACGCGTGGGCGTGGTCGTAGCGGCCAACTTGTGGATGCGTTCAAAGTTACACACATATCCGGTTGACTTGACTGGGGAAAGGAATCCACTTGTGACGTCACTTAGTGTCTTCGCTTCCTCTCCTCCCCTCCCTCTCTCCCTTCCCCTCCACCCTTCCTCTCCTTCCCCACCCTTCCTCCTTCCTTTACCTCCTCTTTCAGCGAGTAGCCTTGCTCTATTTATAGGACTCTTAGAGTCAATAGATCCTATTGGTGTCCCCGTGCTTCTTTCGTCTTTAGCTGGGGAGGGGGGGGGGATTCTATACACTTAGTGTACATAATTTTGAGTTTAGTACAGAACCTCTGTGAGTTCTAAAATATGAAAGGATGCGTCAGCTATAAAAGGTGAAAGACTTTTCTTTTATTCAAATTGCAGTTTTATGAGAAGAAATTTGGAGGTAATAAATGACACATACGCGATGAAATTTTCATTTAACGATTAAATGACCGTAGTTTTATGTGTTGGTGGCGTCATCGGAAGAGCGCATGTCTCACATTCGCTTAGTTGTGGGTTCGAATCCCGCACTTCTCTCCGATTCCCAACAGCCCCCAGAGTGCATGGGCAAAAGTAACGGCCTCGGTCGCAGCTACTCAGCACCTCCTGGTGTACGCATTTCACCTTCCAACTCATGGGGTGAAAGCTCTTTCTGTGTGCTTGTGTTGGTGACCATAATCGCATGTTGATTCTTGGCTTCTCTTACTATTTGCTGATTTATTTTTTATTTCTTATTACTATTTCTCCCTTGTTTACTCCGCATACTGTCGCCAAGGGTTTGGTGAGCCTTGTTCATCCATTTAAACTTCTTGTTTGGCCAGACCTTCAGGTTTCATCTCCTCTTGGAGGTGCGACATAGTGTGTTAGACTCTCAATCTCTTAACGCCGTTTCTCGGAGTCCACTTCGACACTGAAACAAATCACTTCGGATCCACTAAGTATCACTCGATATCGGTCTAGTGCCCCCTTACAAAGCTTTCATAGACCCACAGGGATCTGAGGACCCCAAATGGAACCCCACCAGGTGTATGGTTTCGGAGTATGGGGAGAGAATAGAGACGGTAAAAGTTGGTCCGTCGGCCCGCTGCCATTGTTTACATAAGGAAGTCGCGCACTCGCTCCTTCGCTCTCCACTAGTACCGCCTCCTATTTGCAGCCCCGGCGAGCCAACCAGGATGTGGGGCCGCACAAATCTCCGATTTGTTTTTTAATAACTGTGTTCTAGAATATGAATAATGAAGACTTGGTCGATCGCGTGGTCCCTGGGGAATGCAAATGAACTGGCCGCAGGATGTGGTTGTGGTGTACGGTAGCGGACACTCCAAACTGACCCATGGTATATTAAATCTATGTAAAAGTATTTCTGGTTAGTGTTGGATATATCTTTGTATACAATAGCCCTGTTATAAAGAGAACAATTGCTTTAACAATATTGTATCGATACAACAACAATTAAAATGTATTTCTGTAAATATGATGTATACCATGGGTTAGGTACGAGTGTCCGGAAGAGTTCACTTTGATTTCGGCCCGCTCAGAGGACACCTTTACCCAGGGTGCATGAGCTCAAAACATCCGTATTTTTGAGAGCACATGTACAATGTGATGACGTACATATGGGGACGTACACGTTCGTTCGCGTTGTCCCCCCAGATGCGTATGGATATTAGTGTGTATATACATA
>NC_134785.1:40673091-40685591 GCF_046742065.1 Oratosquilla oratoria
GTTCGAAATGAATATATGTATTTTTTTCTGAACATGAAGAGAACAAATCGTCTGATTTATTTATCTATTTTATTCTTGATTACTTTAGTAATGTTTCTAAATAGTTTTGTACGAAAAACGAACTGCGTAAATTTCATGTGTTTATGCTCTCTAAAGTCGGCGTCGGCTCGTTCGAACGAAAGGCCTTAAATCACATAAACAAAGGCCTTAAATCACATACACAAAGGCTTTAAATCACACAAACAAAGGCTCATAGCAGAAGTAAACAAAGGCTCATAGCAGAAGTAATCATGATATAAAGACCTTTGTAAACACCATGTTGAACTTGACAGCCCATGATGCGCAAGAAAAAAGAAGAAAATACTGAGCCAGACGGAATGGTATATGCTGAGGATGGACTTGGAGAATATGTAAGGCTATGTCGGAGGTTTCACGAGAGAGTAGAGACTATAGGGTGATTATAAGAAAAATAGACTGTTGGGGGATTAGGATAAAATAGTAGATTATGTTGGAGGATTTGGAGAAGATGGGAGACTGTTGGAAAATCAGGAAGAGTAAATAAAGTGTTTGGGTGTTTAGGAGAAAAAAAAAAGATCATATTGTAAGAATTGGAGGTGAAAATGGAAGAGTGTGTTGGAAAATCATGAGGATGAAAATGGGAGAATGTGTTGGAAAATCATGAGGATGAAAATGGGAGAATGTGTTGGAAAATCATGAGGATGAAAATGGGAGAATGTGTTGGAAAATCAGGAGAATGCAAATGGGGTTGTGTGTTGGAAAACCAAGAGGATGAAAATGGGAATGTTAGAGAATCAGGAGGATGAAAATAGGAATGTGTTGGAAAATTAGGAGGATGAAAAAGAGAAACTATGTTGGAAAATCAGGAGGATGAAAATGGAGGAGTGTGTTGGAAAATCAGGAGGATGAAAATGAGAGCATGTGTTGGAAAATCAGGACTTGGATTGAGAAGGGAAACTGGAGAACGTATGAGCATTAGTTGCCAAGAGCTTTCTGACATCCAGTGGAGCCTTATAGGTAGTCGTCTTTTTTTTTCGGATGGATCAAAATGAGATGCAAAATGATTTATGGAATGCCACGCCAAAGCAAGGTACCGTTAGGAAAGTGTTGCCACTTATGGGCTTGTCTTTGGATTCTGGAACGTGTTTGTATTTCAGGCAAGGCGTCGAGAGGATCAGACCAGACAAGGAAGTCACATTTTCTTCCCAGCATAAACGTTGGTTCCAGTTTTTCATTTCGTCTTTTCCAGAAACAAAAAAGCAGTCTGACATTTCCGAAGGGTTGGTATCACTGGAAAAACCGGGCAAAATTGTTATTGAAACAAAAAACGTCAGGGAATGAAGTAAGTGCCCCCCAAGTATTAATCGCTCACGGAGGGGTAGAAGGGGGGAAGAGAAAGACATACAACTTAAGAAATGCTTATATAAGAGTCTCTATGTCTAAAGTCTTTGAGTGCTTATTTGCCGAAGACATTAACCGCTTGGGGGGGAGAAGGAAATGGCTCACAAGTTACATATACTTAACCCATGAGCGATTAAGGGTTTCTCTAGGCTAGATAAAATCACCTGGCGTCAACTAGAATAAAGTTCCTTTAAGGGACCATATTTGGTCTTTTTTTCCTGAAAGGGATAATATGTTTTCGGCCTCAGAGCAACAGCGGTTCGAGCCTCGACCACCCAGCTCACCGTCACACAGCTGACCAGTCAATCCATCACTGGTACACTACCTTAGTTCAGCCGTCCTGTGACTCTAAGTAAACCCAACAGGAGGGACTGAATATGTATTATGTATGTTTTAGCTTCTGCGGGGAGAGAAGGAGCCCCCACGGCCGAGGGAGAAGACCAAGGAGACTGGGGTGAGAGAGAGAGAGAGAGACGGGGTAGAGGTGGGGGGAGAGGGGAAGGTAAGAGGAGGAGGTTATTAAGAAAATTAATAGGTGTAAGGATTTCGGGAGAAGATAACACGTTGAGTCTAAATGTACCGTATATGGTAAACCTATGTTAAAAAAGAAAAAGAAGAGGAAGACGACTTTTTCCTCGTCTGACTTCTTCTGGTTTCTTTCATCGGAAACCCACCAGGAAGAACTGCTTACCCATAGGATAGAAGTACTGATAAGATCGAGTCTGCAACAACAAAACTAATACTGGGTTGTAATACCAAAGTAAATCCATATATTCATTTGCTTTTTGAATGATTGAATGACTACCTCTCTCGGAGATCGAAGTAAAGTTCGAGTTTGCTGTGGGGTGGGTGTAAGTATTTCTAATTACATTTGTTTACATCGTTAGTTATGGCTTAGTGGTTTGCGATGAGGCTTTGCAATCACACGGACCTAAGTACGTTCCCGGATCAAGGGTAGTCATGTCAGCGCTGCTATCCATATAGATCTGACCATCGGAAATCTTTTCATGACGATGTAGATGTGGGTCTGGATCGTAACATGAAAGAAAACCAGTCTGAAGCTGATTGCAACCGTCAGATATCATCCAGAACAAAATTAAGAAAGGGGTAAATAGGAAAGCGTCAGCAAAGGTAAAAAGATAAAAAAGGAAAAAATTGTGTTTGATCACAGACTGGACGACAATGCCGAAAGAGCTGAGGGTGGGTGGGTGGATGCGGGTGGGGACGGTGGGTTGTTATGTCAGAAGTCTTTTGATAAAATAATCATAAGGCATCGAGATGGAGGATGAGGAAAGAAGGGGGGAGCGGACTTTTAAGTTTACGTACTTCTTGAAGTGATCATTTCTCTTCGTGATTTGCAAGTCTCCCTCTCCGCCCACCCTTGTGTGGAGTCAATCGATCCTGTTGGCCATTGTTATGGAGACGACAACGATGACGGCTACCAATCAGGAGCGCCGTCGGTGTTGTCAGAGCGACATGACGTCATGGCTTCTTCTCTTCTTCTTGTCTATTTTGGGCTTCGGGTCGTCTTGGTCCCGTCACGAGGTGGCGTCTCGTGTTCCAGCGAGGAGAGGGGGGGGGGGTGTTTTGGAGGCCAAGAGGAGGGGGAGAAAGAGTAGGGGGACAAGTAGGAGGCGAAGGCGAAGGAGAAAAAGAAGAAATAGAAGAAGAAAAAGAAGAAAAAGAGAGAGAAAGTAGGAACTGCAACAGCAGTGGCAGGAAGAGGAGGGTAAGGAGTAGGAGTATACGAAAGAACAAAAGGAGGAGGAGGAGGAAGAGGAGAAAGAGAAAGCAGAAGGAGGCTGGCAACCTGAGACTTGATTCTCTGTTACCGAGTTCGGGGCCAACATGGCTTCCGACGGTGCATGGGGACTTCGAGCGGGCAGGTTCTTCGCCTAGGTCATATCGAAGTGTCCGTCTTTTTTTTTGGGGGGGGGGGGGAGGGGGGGAAGGGGGAAGTGGAGGGGAACTTTTCGTTTTTGGAGGTTTACGCTTTTCTCTGAAATGTGTAGCTAAAATTGGAAACTTACTCAAACAGTGCGAATGATACCCAGGCGGCATGTCCGTTCCACCCAGAGGTTTCTGCATCGTGCTCAGAAAACGGTTTTGGGAGTAAAACCCTTGGTTGGGGTTACCCCCAGGGCTCCCCTCACCCCCCTCACCCCCCTCACCCTCACGACCTGAGGGGGCGACTCCCCCTCACGTTTCTGACGTGAGTATGTGAGAAACGACTTGAAGAGGCTTACCCTCTCTCGATATTCTCTCCTCTTCTCAGGATCCGGCTCCTTAACGACCTAAAGAAGAAGAAGAAGAAGAAGAAGAAGTGATTGGCCACAAACGAGTTTGAGAATTCTGCAAATCTGTTTGGGTCTTTGTTTACTGCGTTATTGTTGTTGTTGTTATTCTGATCATCATTGTTTTTGTTATAAATGATATTGTTATTCATCTGCCTCCGATCTCGTGATAGACCAAAAGGCTTGCTGGGTATATATAACACAAGCAAATTTGGCTGTTTGATTAGTGTTTTGTTATTATACATTATATTTTGAACTGCTTGACACACACACACGAACACACACACACACACACACACACACACACACACACACACACACACACACACACACACACACACACACACACACACACACACACACACACACACACACACATATGAGTGTATGTATAAATATATATATATATATATATATATATATGTATATATATATATATATATATATATACATCTTATCAACCACATTAACTGTGGGACCATTCAGTGTGTGTTGTAACACACACACACGCACATACACACACACACACACACACACACACACACACACACACACACGCACACACACACGCACACACACACACACACACACACACACACACACACACACACACACACACACACACACACACACACACACACACACACACACACACACACACACACACACACAAATATATATATATATATATATATATATATATATATATATATTATATATATATATATATATATTATATATATGTGTGTGTGTGTGTGTGTGCGTGCGTGTGTGTACGTGTGTGTATGTATATTACATCAACAAAGACATATTATCATAGGTCTGGTACGTCATGAATCAAGTTCAGGTGTCCTCACTAGTACCTTAACGATTTTACTGTATATGAGGACACGCGATTATATATAGCTGAGGAAATAGAAGGGAGAAGACCCCCGGCTTAACGGGAGTTGGGGGGGGGTGATCTCGATCTATCTAGTCTCCCTCTAGGTCCAGCGTTTCCCAACCCCCAGGGGGTGCTGAAATCAATTATAGGGTGGTGTTGGGAAGTGATGCACACAAAAATCACATTGATATATGTACCATTGATTACCTAGTTGTGCATATTTGACTTTTTCCATGCTAGGGTGTTCTTATTTCTTCTACAAACAATATTTTTAATTTGTTTCAGTTCTAAGGAATCAAGAAAACAAATCAACAAACAGCACGCTTCACTTTCTTTTATCCTTCTGATAACATGATAGGGGTGCTGCACTGCTTAGACATGACAACAGGGTGTGCTATGGTCGGAAAAGGTTGGGAAACGCTGCTCTAGGCCAAAGGCCACTCCTTCATCTGAAGCACCACGGGTCAGGGTCGAGTGTCCACGATAGAGTCTGGATGATGGGATGGGCCTCTGCCTGGGAGGTCGTCTGAGAGAGCCTGTCTGCCCTTGCCGTGATGCCCTCGAGGCTCAGTAGCTCACCCGTGACCAGGTTCTGTTATTGGGGAAATGAGTGATCTGTGTACTCAAGGGCACTCTGGAAACGCTCTCGCCTCCCCGCTCACGCGTCGGCCAAGGAGTGTTTTGCCATGGAAGAGCCCGTCAGTCGATAGGCGTCTTAAGAACTCTAAAGGTTCTTGAATTTGAACGCATGGAGTGGGCGTTTTGAGAATTTACAAGGTGGTATTTTTTTCAGAAGTCCTCAGGCTTTTATTTTTAACACAAGAGGGGTGTTGAAAATTCGCTAGGGTTTTTGAGAAATTGGATTTAAAATCGGTTATGCGGTTTGGATGGATAATGTCTCCCCCGACGCTGTTCCACTAATCGATGCGTCTGTACGGAAAACTATTCATCACCGTTTTTGAAGCACCTTGTCTTTTTTTATGTTCTGCGCATATTTGTGTGTGTGTGTGTGTGTGTGTGTGTGTGTGTGTGTGTATGTGTGTGTGCGTGCGTGCTATGAAAGAGAGACATTGTGACAAGTTGGTGACGTTGGGTAACGAAGACACGGGTGTTAGTTCTAATTCAATCCTGACTAACCCGACAATAACCCTTCTTTAAAGGAATGACACTGCAAGATGAGCAGGGCTTATGTTCTTCCACGCCCCTCTACCCTCAAATTACCCACGGTAAGGTCACCTTGGTTGGACCCTATTAGTCACGTCTAAATGTCTGAAATATTCATCTCTATAGTTGCGTATGCCGCTGTAGCTTGACTGTTCCGTAAGTTATCTTCTTTGGAAATTTAGAAGGTTTCAACAATACCTCAGTTGTTTTGTTAGGCTCTCCTGTAGGAATTTTGCTTTGCCTGGCACAAACTTTTTAAATCTACTCTATGGTCTACCAGTCTGCTCGTTATGTTCTTTATAATCCATACATAAGGAATACCTATTTAGGTCTAATGTTATCCCGTAGTCTGCTCGTTAGGTCTTTTTAACTCTCACCATCTTTGGCTTTGTTATATCCGTTACAAAGGATCCTGTCTGTGGCACTAGTTACTTTGTTGCCCTCTAATTCCCCTTGTGGAATATAATGTTCTGGTCACGACGTACACCTCGTAAGCTTTGACACTGCCTCTGTTTTCCAGTGTTATCGCGCACTTCATGCATAGGTATGTAAATGGCATCCTATTACTGACACGCCAACCTGAACCATGATATATCAGAAGTATGTAAATATATACTTCGTTACTGAATATTTAGAATTGTATTAATACAAAAACAACCAAAGACTTATTTTCATCGTCCTAATATATCGTGGGCAAGATCCGGCCGTCCACAATAGTCCAAGTGAACAAGAGAGATTATGTCATATTTGTCGATATGTGCATTGTGTCTTGATCCTTTAGCATGAGCATCCACAAATTTCGTCAGCATTCGGAGTTACTAATGGGGACCCCATTAAGTGCAGTGACGGCGTCTTTGGCCTATGTACAGATATCCTTCTGTGTTGAGAATTTGATATATTTATATAAGCCGTAACTCCTTTGCATCTTAAGTGATTTTATCATAAAATTTACTTTAATGCACAGAAAATGAAAATATATTTTGTATAAATCTGATATATCAAAGGTCAGTCTTATTGGAAATTACCAGTGATATAACAATTATGCAAATATAGTTTTTTGATGTATTGATAAAAAAATTACACAAGAATTACACAAGGGAATTGTTGCATTAATTCATTTAACTCAACAACAACGAAAAGGTATCTTTGTATAGTCCTGATATGTCATGGGTCAGGCTGTTATCTCCTCAGTACTTTTGTATAGAAGATTATCTCTTCATCATGCACAAGAAAGAGGGAGAGAAAAAGGAAGAGACCAAGTGTCGTTTGCTCTTGTCTATCTCCCATTTCTTCGGGATGTATAACAACACAAAATTTGAGGTCAACAATGAATTAAAAAATTAAAAATAACAGCGGAAGGGTTAAGACTTGCTGCTTCACAGGAAATTGACAGCAGTGACGTCATTCCTTTCTCAGAAGATACGAACGATGAGGACACCAATTCATTATTGGGAGTTAGCGTCTTTCTCAGGATCTCGAGAACCATCAGCCCAGAATATCTTTATGGAAAGCGAAATACGTTGCGTTATAGCAACGTTTAGGAAGCGTATGTCTTTATAGATGAAATGCGTTGCGTCATAGAAACGTTTAGGAAGGTGAAGTACGTTGCCTCCTAGAAACCTTTATCTTTATAGGAAGTGAAGTACGTTACATCATAGAACCGTTCAGGAAACGTTTATCTTTACAGGAAGCAAAGTGCATTACGTCACGGAAACGTTGAGAATCGTTTAGGGAATGCTTGCTTGCTCGTTAAGGAAAACGTGGAAAATTCCACCAAAAAGGGCAATAGAAGAAAAACCGGAAATACGTCACATAGTCGTTTCTAACTCCATCATGTCCTCTAAGATGAACAGGATGATACGAATTAAGGACATAATAGCTATGTACGAAAGGTTACAGTGAATTGTACCGGTAGCGATAAAACATACCTCCGTGACGTTTTAGTCCATAAGGAGGAGTAATAAAAAGGTAAATAAGAACCCAAGCAAGCAAATAAAGTAAGTAAGCAATATTATTTTCTAAGATACATTACTACAGTATTTTTATGTGTATAAGGAGGTCGGATACAAAATATATAAATTAGTAAATGAATAAGTAGATAAATGGATAAGGAAATAAGTAAAAGTAGATAATCATTCAAACATGCAAATGAAATAAGTAAGTAAAATGAATAATTGAGAAGCTTCATTACACCGTTTTGTTTGTCTATTACAAAAAGAACAAGAAGGTGAGGAACCTACTCCAGGAGACATTGAGTAGCTGCGGCCGAAGCCGTCACTTTTCCCCCATGATGAGCTTTGGGGACTGTTGAAAAAGGTAACGACAGTCACTGTTGGGAACCGGAGAAGAGTGCGGGATTCGAACCCACAACTATGCTAATGTGAGACCAGCGCGCTTCCAATGACGCAACCAGCGCACCCAAGTGGATTTTTTCAAATTTGATTTTTTTTTGTTTTATAACTTTGAGCTGTACAATGTAGGATAGAAGTTTTGACAGTAAGGAATACGAGAGAGAGAGAGAGAGAGAGAGAGAGAGGAAAATAAAACTGGAAATCACGTCCAGGATCCCTGAAAGCGGGTGTGGCATTGTTTGGGTCGACGAGTGCCACAGGAGACCGAGAGCTTTGGCACCCATCTAAGGCACTGAGGAGTTGGCAGGATCTTCGGTCTTTTCCGTCCGGACTGGCTCATTCTATATTAACTTTATCTATTTGTTTGTTTATTCATCATTTTATTTGGTTATTTGTCTATGTTTATATTCTTATTTGTGGCGTCATCGGAAGCGTGCTGATTTCGCATCCGCTTAGTTGGGGGTTCGAGTTCCGCACTCCTCTCCGATTCCCAGCAGTGACTGTTGCCTGCCCAAGCAGTCCCCAAAGCGCATGATAGGGTAAAAGTGACGGCTTCGGCCGCAGCTACTCAGCGCCACCTTTATTTCTTTATGTCTTTATTTTCTTTTTTATTATTATCATTATTGTTATTGTTATTATCGTATTATTTTTGTATGTATATACATTCTCTCTGTCTCTCTTTACGATGCGGACAAAGAACACAGCGATTTACGCATTTATGATTTCTCTCTCTCTCTCTCTTTTTTTTTTTTTTTAAGAGAAACAGCTCACAGGGCCCCAAACGTGACTCGTGCGGTACGTGCATACCAAGGTGACCTCCTCCATAGCGTCATTTGGTGGTAGCGGGACTCTGGGGATCGTAATCCGCCGTCTCCTTGCAGTGTCATTCCTTTAAAGAAGGCGAATTGCGAAACTTGTCGGGGATTAGGTAGGGCCAAGACCTATGTACCATTTCTTATGGAAAAAATGAAGATCTCATCTTGTTACGAAACAAGTCAGCGATGAATTAGGACTAAAACCTATGTATCATTCCTTAGGAGAAAAAGGTTACGAAACTAATATGCATTATTCCTTTAAAAAAATACTAAACTAGTCAGCATTAGATTAGGATAAAAATCTATTTATCATTCCTTAGAAAAATAATCTTGTTATGAAACTAGTCAGGAATACATAAGGGTCAAGACCAGTGCGTCATTCCTTAGAAAAATCTTTGTTGCGAAACTAAAAGAAGGCGTTGCCTTGCGAAGCTAGTTAGGATTAAAATAGAACCTAGATCTGTTTCACGGTTTGGAAAAATGGAAAGGGAATTTGGCATATCTAGATGGCGTGCAGTGGGGCTCAAACTTGGGGTACAATGATTTCATGCTAACCATGTTTACTATATTCTGTGAATGAGTAGATCTTTAATTATTCTCCTAAACTAAGGCATTGTCGCAGATATCCATGCAAACCTATCTTCCGTTGGTTTAGTAATAATACAGTGTTAACAAAATACACTAATGTATACAGAAATATATATAAAGAACTCGGTCAAATATATACACGTTTACACGCAATTTTGGTACACAGCCGGTCAGGTTCGTATGTCCGTAATAGTGCCATAACGCGCGCCATAAGCCCGAAGAACCTTCAACTTGCCCTCGGAGGATGATCCGGTGTTTGGAGTGGTCAGCTCAACTAACGCCATGACACACGCGGATTTGAACCTCCTCCCCAATGGACTATGGTTCCTGAAAGGAATTGATTTGTCCTTGGGTGACCTCTGGGACGCTTCTTTGTGTTTGTTTGACGTAAAACATTGAGGGGGAGTCAGTCTCCCGAGGTGGGAAGAGCTCATATATTTGTTTTCCTGGTTGCCGCCAGACGACTTCATTTAGATGAGAGAAACCTGTTCCACTCTCCAACGTTTAAACGGAATTGGATAACAAGTGTCTCATAAGATTTGGCGTCGAGTATCTGTTTATCAACGTCCCTACATATATAGCAGTTAACACGGTCTGTGTAGTTATATACATACGCATATGTATATATATATATATATATATATATATATATATATATATATACATATATATATATACATATATATATATAAATATTCTCACACACCCGCATACACACACACACACACACACACACACACAATCACACACACAATCACACACACACACACACACACACACACACACACACACACACACACACACACACACACACACACACACACACACATATATATATATGTATACATATATATATGTATATATATATGTGTACATATATATGTATATGTATATATATATATATATATACACGTGATACGTTACTTTTGTCTAAAGCACTTTGGTCTAAAGCACTTTAGTCTAAAGATACTTTGGTCTAAATACACTATGGTCTAAGTCACTTTAGTCTAAAGACAATTTGGTCTAAAGACACTTTTGTCTAAAGACACGGCATAACTTTTCCTTATATTGTAAATGCGTGTTTATTTGATATATTATCATAGTCGTCAGAGAACGGTGTTACTAATTGCATTGATAAAAACGGACTTTAAAGAAAAATGGGTTTCAATACTCTGATTGTTAAATATGAATGAATGTGTTATGCAATTGCCATTTTCATAAATAAAGGAAAATATAATACTGATAAAAATCAATAGCTGTTTCATACCCAATCTTCTAATGCCACAATTTTAGTTGGGAAGAATGGGCAAATGACGCGTTAGCGAGCAACCTAGTTTAGATGGCAAATAGAGGACAGTTATACGGGAAATTGTAACCCATTTTAGCAGAAGAAAAGAGTCCTTCTTCAGGTATCAGTAAATATTGGTGTGCCTTTCGAGCGACCAAGAATTGTTATTAACCCTTGATTTCAATCTAGGTGCTTGAAGCTTGACTTTTATTTTGGTTCACAGGTAAATGATTGTTATATAATGAAAATTAATGATAATGATGATGGTGATATTTGTTCTAAATTAGAATATTATACTATATTATATTATCCATTTTGGGGTTTAAGTTAGAACTGAAAGAATAATATTTGGGCCTACTATTTAAAAACATTGAGATTTACCTGAACAACTTAACGAGTAAATTGTCGGAAAATATACAACTCATTATACTAAGTTAACCAGGAACTTACCGGAAAATAAACAAGTCATTATACCAAACTAATGGTTAGTTGATAATTTTTGAAAAAAAAAAAAAGAATTAAGTTGTCTTTAGCCGCAATTGTCTTTGGACTAAAATGTTTAGACCAAAATGTATTTAGACCCAAGTGTTTTTTGACCAAAATGCCTTTAGACCAAAGTGTCTTGAGACCAAAATGTCTTTAGACAAAATTATCTTTAGACTAAAGTGCTTTAGACCAAAGTGCTTTAGAAGAAAAGTCCGAGACCCATATGCATATATATATATATATATATATATATATATATATATATATATATATGTATACACACATACACATATATATATATATATATGTATACACACACACACACATATATATATATGTACATATATATATATATACATATATATATATATATTTATATATATATATGTATATATATATATATATACATACCTAAATGATGTGAGAGGGAATAGAAAACACAGGGATCTTAGTCTGATTATATCCTTGACTAGTTTCACAGATAAGCTTCCTCTGAAAATGCTTATCTGCGAAATTAGTTAGTAATCTGATGTGATTCCCCTGTCCCTTCAGCTTTTTATAAATAGATTTTTCATGGATTCTCCGACTGTCCCTTATTTTCTAGGCGTTATGTCTTCTCTTTCTTTGCTGAGTTTTACTACTACCCGGCTCCCCCTCCCCCCTCTCTCTCTCTCTCTCTCTCTCTCTCTCTCTCTCACTCTATATATATATATATATATATATATATATATATGTGTATATATATATATATTTCTACCTCTCCTAATCTCTTATATATATATATAATATATATATATATATATATATATATATATATATATGTATATATATATATTATATATATATATATATATATATATAACAATTGGCCACGAGAAAATTAGGAGTCGGGGCTTAGAGCGGACAAGTCGTCCGCCAGATCAACAACTAGGAGACGCCCACCAGACGATATACTCGTATAGTCTTTTAATCCCATTTACTTTGCAGTCTCTCTGAAGGTGTAAAGCTGAAACGTTAGAGGAATAAACTCAGCTCTGACGTGTGTGTTTCTTTACCAACCTCCTATCTTCATATATATATATATATATATATATATATATATATATATATATATATATATATATATATATATATATAAATAACAACAGGTGAATTGGGAAAGCTTACACAATACAGTGATGAAAGATCGAAGATCTTATGAGGGGATTATGT
>NC_134785.1:40693091-40698091 GCF_046742065.1 Oratosquilla oratoria
AAAGTGTCTTAGATGCTCGGCTAGATTAATATCCCAAAGCGGGCTGAACTTTCTTCCCAAAAATCTACTTCATTTGGCTAGCTGGTGGAGTCTCTCTCTTTCCCTCTCTCTTTATTTGAATTTAATTCTCTAATCTATTTATTAATTTTCTTATTTTTGTTTTTAGAAATATATCTTGGAAAAAGAATCCCTCCATCTGGTGGAATGTCGTTTTCGAAAGAAATAATTCTTGAAAAAAAAGAACAAAAAAAAACGTCGTTTTATGGATGTCTTAGAAAATTTCCATTATTTTGCATTTTTCTTTAATTACAATGAAAACATGTCTCTTGATTGAGAAGGACAAAGGGGCGAGTTTAATTTAACTAACAATTCCCTTTTTCTCTATTCGCATCCCATCTAAACTATCTAGCCTCTCTCTCATTTCTAAACTTGACGAAGGACTTTTGTTTTATTATGGGGAGACAAGAATGCTTACCCGTCATGGCATATTTATAATATGCATTAAAGATATATATACTGAACCAATACAATGAATTCCAATGTTCGAAAATAGATTATTGACAACCACGAAATATATTCTAGATCGTCAGACAACTAGAAGTGTCGAACAATGTCGAAATATCTATAATGTGTATTTAAAAGATGAATATTGAAACAATACAACGAATTCCAAGGTTTGAGAATGAGTTATTGGAAACCACGAGATATATTCTAGATCGTCAGATAACTAGAAATGTCGAACTATGTCGAAATATCTATAATGTGTTCAACAAGAACCCGCTGTGTTGGATAAGAAGAAATGAAATAGATGATATCCATATATTTCGATCACGGACTGTGATCCTCTTCAGTGGAATACGTATTCTACTGAAGAGGATCACAGTCCGTGATCGAAATATATGGATATCATCTATTTCATTTTTTCTTATCCAACACCGTGGGTTCTTGTTGAATTTTACGAATGTGTTACGACATTACTTTGTAGTTATCTATAATGTGCATTAAAAAGATGAATATTGAAACAATACAACGAATTCCAAGGTTTGAGAATGGGTTATTAGTAACCACGAAATATATTCTAGATCGTCAGATAACTAGAAATGTCGAATTTCGTGCCCCTAGGAAACTGGTCGCGCACTCTCCCCCAGGGAGAGCGGGGCGTCCCCGGGGAAGAGCCACTGGGACTCATTCTGGTCGAGCTGAGCTCCACGTGGCCTCAGCGTCGCCAAAGGTACGAACACGTGACTTCGGGGGCTAGGAAGGAGAGAACGACGATGGAGATGCGAGAAGGATTTCTTTTGCACCTTCCAACGTGACTTCAAGGACTGGGAAGGTATTCTTCGGCGACTAAAGAAAAAAAAAAAAAAAAAAAAAAAGTATATATATATATATATATATATATATATATATATACATACACATATATATGTATGTATATATATGTATATGTATGTATATATATATGTATATATATATGCATATATATATATATGTATATATATGAATATGTATGTATATATATATATATATATATATATATATATATATATATATATATATGTATGTATGTATGTATGTATGTATGAACATGTGACTTCGGGGCCTGGTAAGGCATTCTTCGGCGACTTCGAACGTGACTTCGGGGACTAGAATGGTATTCTTCGGTAACTCCGAAGAACACTGAAACAAAAATTTCCTGACGGTCTCGCTCCGCGAAACTTGGAGACTTCTAAAGGTACGAACAAACACGTGACTTCGGGGTCTGGAAAGGTCTTCTGCGTCTCCGAAGAACCTGAGGGACAAAAAAGAACAGAACCTTCCGCAACAAGAAGGAGACGTTTGAGTCTCCGGATGTCTCGTTCCGCATGACTTCGGCACTTGTCATCGAAGCTGTTCTTGTCACCTGTCGCTCCCGAAGTCCAAATTAAGAGTAGATTGATTAGAGTACTCGTATCTCTCCCTCTATCTCTCTCTCTCCCTATCTCTCTCTCTCTCTCTCTCTCTCTCTCTCTCTCTCTCTCTCTCTCTCTCTCTCTCTCTCTCTCTCTCTCTCTCTCTCTCTCTCTCTCTCTCTCTCTCTCTCTCTCTCTCTCTCTCTCTCTCTCTCTCTCTCTCTCTTCCTCCTCCTCCCTGTGTGTATGTGTGTGTGTGTGTGTGTGTGTATCTGCCTTAGCTCAATCATCCCTTCACACACTTATAAGAGGGAATAAAAGTCACTGGTACATACATACATATTACACTCAAATAACTATCATATTCTTTGCGGGATGGGGCTAGATATTTAGAATGAAAATGTAGTCTCCATGGTTCACTACAGGACAGCCGGACTATCCTCTGTGGGACGGTACAACCTCTGCACCTCACCACAGTAGCTTCATCTGGCTTGGTAAGGTTGTAGGGTGAGAGGTGCAGTTGTGGAATGTTGCGCGTGTTGTGAATGGTTGTGGTTGCTGTGATTAGAGTCTGAAACCAGTGCTCCATCAGCTCGAACAGCACTGGTATACGGGACCTCTGATGTCCGCCGTTGCAGAGAGGGCTCGGAAGTCATGAAAGTGTGATTTGAACAATTGCTTAACACTTCTCCGGAGACCGAACCTGGGCTTTCTGCGTTCTAGATGGGGACGCTAACGATTACTCCCGAAGAGCTAATTAATTTTTTATTTATTTATTTAATTATTTTTGTTTGATTATTTTTTATTTTGTTTTTACAGAAAACGTGTTTCTTCTTGTGAATGCCAATTATCCAATTAATCGCACGGGTTATTAATAGTCTTTCCAATAATTTGCACTCATTTTCGAAATTTAACTATTTTCATTTTCCATTTATGACTCGAACGCTGAAAAAGCAAGTTCACGTACACACCGTGTTGAGAATCGGGTGTGAGGTCTTATCATTAAAGATAATTTCTTAACTCCCCAGTTCCTACATTTTTTTTTTTGCCGGGTACTGCGTAGATTATTATTATTATTATAGAGTAATCTGGAAAGCCTTGAAAATGACTTGCAACAGTTTAATGTCTACTCCATTTCATCGCTTCAGTACTTCAGAAACGAAAACATTTCTCACTGAATTCGCTGGTTACACATTCCGAAGCTCGCGGTTGTCGTATTTCCTAGATGCGGGTTCGAGTCCCGGGCTTCTCTCGGATTCCTAGCAAGGACTATAGCACCTGCCCCCCCCCCCAACATCCCCCAGAGCGTATAGGGCAAAGGTGACGGTAAAGGTCAGAACTAATCAGCGCCTCCTGACGTAGGCTTGGCTACGAGCCAGCATCACCAACATTTCTTGCCACTTTCTTGGACTCAGGAACGTGTGCAGTGGATAGTGTCACTAATTCAAACTCAGCGCCGTTCCTGTCATGGTATATCTTACTTAGTATTCGAAATGATTCAATGTGAACGTACTTTTCAGTGCATCAATGAAAGAGGAGGACAAAGAGAGAAGGGATATGTGAACGAAAGAAAGAAAGACCAACGTAAAGGGTGGGAAGGGACCCGAAAGATCCGAACTCGGGGAGGAAGGGGATCCGTCGGAAAGAATTCTGTTTGTGTCTGTTTACCACGTGTGTTCACAAGCTCTCCGGATGAGCATGTGGTGACGGTGGGTGCGGGTGAGCGGGTGGGGGAAGCCTGGTTGGCAAGTAACGAGGTGGTGGAGGGGGTGTTTGAGGAAAACGAAAGTGATTTAGTTTTACAGCCAACAACGCAACCACGCCCTCTCTCACACGCTAGAGAGAGAGAGAGAGAGAGAGAGAGAGAGAGAGAGAGAGAGAGAGAGAGAGAGAGAGAGAGAGAGATTTGTAAAAAACTGTCATACTAAGATAACACTTTTCCATTCAGCTCGGTGGTGGAAAGAATTGTAAACATATTCTTGAGGACAGTGGAACCTGAGCCATGATATGTCAGCCAGAGCAATACAGATATATAGTGAGTTGTTAAATATTCAGTATAGTGCGATTTTTGTGAATAATCGTATGAATGAAGCAATAAAGGAATATCCATTTGTATATATGTACTTTTTCATTATGTTTTGGACATAGTTGTCTTAGTTCGTAAATTTTCCGAGTGAGTGAGTGAGTGTTTGGGTAAATGAAGCGGTGGGGGAAAACCAGCTTCATCGTCTGGCCCTGCTCTGTGTGGAGGTGTTGTGCCTTGCTGCTGGCATTGCCTCTGACCCGAGCTGTGGCGGGTGTCAGGGATGACCCATGCATGAAATGTTCAGATGGGAATGACTTTCTTTTGGGAGGAGGGGGGTGGATGTATGCTTTTATTTGGCTATACCCCATTGTAAGTACATGTATGTACGTATGTATGCATGTACGAATATGTATGTATAGGTCCTTGGGCAATGCAGGTTTGAATATTCCTAATAGTACATACGAGTATTTCAGGACAACAAAAAGACGTAAAAACAGAAAAATATAAATATTAGAATAAGATGAAATTATATAAAATGAGAAAAGTAAAATGGAAATGTGACTAAACAAAAACAAAACAACGAAAACAAACAAAACTGAATTAAGATTAAACAAGCAAAATATTTGAATAATATTAAAGAAACAAAAACTGAAAAAACTAAAATGGAAATGCGATTAAACAAAAACAAAACAATAAAATCAAACAAAACTGAATTAAGATTAAACAAGAAAAGTATTGATATAATATTAAAGAAACAAAAACAGAACAATGAAATAAAACAAAACTGAATTAAGATTAAACAAGAAAAGTATTGGAACAATATTAAACGATCATTGATACTAAATTGAAAGCCAAATTCCGTAAAGTAATCGAAATCTTTCGACATTGTCCTATTTGTTAGCAAAATCGAATTTGGTTTGATCTTTGTGGTGACAAGAGCCGACCCTAATTTGAACAGAACTAGAGCCACCTGCAGGAAGGGATGCGAACCTTTCAGAACGGTGGACCACTTTGCTCGTCTTATTCTGCCTGTCACAGAGTGATTTTATTATAATTATTATTATTGTCATTACTCTTCTCAT
>NC_134785.1:40703091-40705591 GCF_046742065.1 Oratosquilla oratoria
TGTACATGTTTTTGCACACGTGCGGGAACTTAGCACCGACTCGCTCCAGTTCGGGGCCAATGGGAAAACAAATAAATGAAGAGATAAATAAATAAAAAGGAGGGGCGCAACATACGTCGACATTTATTTGCCTCATGTCGACTTCTCCGATCGATCAAACTATCCTGATGACGAAACCGTTCTTCTCCCCTCCCTCCCAAAACCTCCCCTCCTCCCCATGCCGATTTCAAATCTTCTCGAAACTTCGATCTCAAAATACTCTGGAATGCGCGCAGCGACCGCTACGCCCGGAGGCGTCTTTAAGAAATCGCGCGAAGTCTGTCCGCCGATCAACGACGACGTCAACGGCGAAGTCGCCCACTTCTGCTCCTGGTCCCCGGGAGACGTCCTTGAGGGACACCGCGCGAGACCAAGAATGCCCTTCCGCGTTGGGCGGAGGTGGGAAGGGGGGGGGCAGAGGGGGACGGGAGGGAATAGGGTAAGGGTGCTAGGGACAGGAGCAGGACGGGGGGAATGTTACAAAAGAGAGTTTAGTTACTTGGTATGTAATCTTGCCTAAAATAAGGTCTCACGGTGGATGAGGGAGAAGAAAGAGAATGTTGTCTGGGTGTTAAGAGAAAATTTGAAGGAGGCGTGGTAGGGTGGAGCGGGAGGTGGAAGAGGGAGATGATGATGATGGTGGGGAGATGATGGAGACAAAGAAGAAGGAGATGATGATGGTGGGGAGATGAAGGAGACAAAAAAAGCAGATGATGGTAGTGGGTAGATGAAGGAGACAAAGAAGGAGATGATGATGGTGGGGAGATGAAGGAGACAAAGAAGGAGATGATGGTGGGGAGATGAAGAAGACAAAACAGCAGATGATGGTGGGGAGATGGAGACAAAGAAGAAGGGGAGAAAAAAAAAGAATATTTTTGGTCTCTTATGTCCTGAAAGACGACCGGGGTTCAAAGAGAATAAAGAGTACACAAAGAGAAAATAGAAAAGAAAATGTAAAAGATATTTTTTGGGGCGGAGGGGATACGAGGAGGATTGGAAAAAAGGGTAGAGAAGGGCAAACAGTTAAATTGTATAAAAGGGTATGAAGAAGGAGTCGTTTTTCTCTCTCCTCCTTCTTCTCTTCCCCCTTCTTCTCCTTTCTTCTTCTTCTTGCTCTTCTTCACATTTTCTTCTTCATCTTCTTTTTCTTTGCCTTCTCCTTCTTCACCGTCTCTTTCTTTTTTCATCTTCTTTTTCCTCCTTTTTACTTTCTCCATTTTATTCTTCTTTACCTTTTTCCTTTTAATATTCACTTTCTTATTCTTCCTCATTTTCCTCTTTACTATATTCTCATTTCTCTTCTTCCACTCCCTCTTCTCTATCTTATCCTCTACCTTTTCTTCTTTTTCTTCACTGTTATATTCTCATTCTTCTTCTTTCTATTCCTCCTACAGTTCTTCCTCACCTTCTTTCCTTTCTCTTCTTTCTTCATCTTTCTTCACTGCTATATTCTCATTCTTCTTCCTCTTCGTCCTACTCTTCTTCCTGTTCCTCCTGGTTTTTTTTTTCCAACCTTCTCCTCCACTTTTTCTTTCTTCTTTTTGTTCTTTTTTCTTCTTCATCTTTCTTCTTTGCTATATTCTCATTCTTCTTCTTCCTCTTCCTCCTACATTTCTTTCCCACATTCTCCTCCACCTTTTCTTTCTTTTTCTTCTTTTTTCTTCATCTTTCTTCGCTGCTATATTCACATTCTTCTTCTTCCTCTTCCTCCTACACTTCTTCCTCCTCTTCTTTGGCACCTTTTCTTTCTTCTCTTTCTTCTTTTTTTCTCCTCGTCTTTCTTCACGGCTTTATTCTCTTCCTCCTACACTTCTTCCCCACCTTCTTCGTGTTTTCTTCTTGCGTCGTCAGTGTCGCAATCGATCTTGTGGCAGGTGTTGCGTCTTGGGATCGAAAACAGTTCCCTGGTGGACTCCGCTCTTCGAAGGCAAACAAGCAAGCAAGCTCTCACGGAAAAGGATTCTCAAGAATCAAAAAAAGAATTCAATCAAAGAAAATGTGCTAATCAAGGGTCAAACCCGCGGCATTTTAGGCTTTGGTAGTGCCCATTAACGAGAGTAATTCTCTCTCTCTGTTGGGAAGTTCTAAAATTCGGAATGTTTCCAATGTTTGTAACGAAAATGTCTTTCCAATACGTACCAAGGAATGAGTGTTTCGATGACCTAAGGATTTCTGAAATTCGGAAAGTCTTCGAAATTTATAACGAGGGCGTCTTTCCAATACGAACCGACGGTTTGTATAGGGTGGCTTAAATAATACGAATTACTAAAATTTTAACACTATATTAATCACAAAAAAGCGTGCTTACTCATCGGAAGTTATACTCACGCCAAGCCAGTTGGCGCGTAATTATACAGAAGTTCGCTTGGTTCTCCCTACAGATTGTACAAGGATTATAAATAAATAATATAATAAATAATAAAATAAAGTACTTGGGTGTTTTATATGTATATACATATAT
>NC_134785.1:40710591-40718091 GCF_046742065.1 Oratosquilla oratoria
GTGTGTATATATATATATATACATACATACATACATACATACATGCATACATACATACATGCATACATACATACAATGTACTCGCATGATCAGAAACAGGCGATTTTGTTGTTCAACCGAGGCGGGGTTGGGGGTGGTCGGGGGGGTAGGATAGTGGAGAGGGAGGTGGCCAAACCTGAAGGTCTGTTGAGTACCTTGACCGATAGGGAAGACCCTTGGTCAAGGCAGAGTCTCTCTCTCTCCCTCTCTCTCTCTCTCTCTCTCTCTCTCTCTCTCTCTCTCTCTCTCTCTCTCTCTCTCTCTCTCTCTCTCTCTCTCTCTCTCTCTCTCTCTCTCTCTCTCTCTCTCTCTCTCTCATGTTTGTAGACTTCCACATTTCCGGGTTCCATGCACCGGACTGTCATTTTACTTCCAGTGTGTACTTAGAGTTTACAGACTCTGTACTTCGGTGTACTCGTCTTCCCAAGGATTAGAGAGGTGGTTTTGCAGTGGACCTTCAGCACTGGAAACTAGCTTTTTCCACGTGGAGGGCAACATGGACTTATGGTCTCCCCCACCTAAGGCTTCCCCTTCTTAGGCTGGGGCTGTCCGCGGCACAGTGTAACAGATTACAGCAACACAATAACCCACGAATCAGCGGGACCAATACCTTCAGTTGACACCATTGTCATGATGAAGTCACTAATGTCAGTAATCGTCCTGATGGGCAGTCAACTTGAATTTCATCAGGGAGGACGCGATCACATAATCATTACCGACCTTCTACACCCTTCTTCTCACCCAGGCTCCTCCTACTCCTTCAGAAGGTTACAGGACTCTGTGTTTCGGGCGCTCACCGCTATGGGAGCAATCACGGGAGATCTTGAGAGGTTCTTGTGACTCTTGGAGGAGTTCCTGGCCGCAGGCGGGGATCTTAACTGGACTAGTGGTAATTAGGGAAAGAAATGGTTACCGGATGGTGGTAAGGGTCAAAGTGAGTTTAGGCGTGACTGGGGTAGGGAGGGACACGGACAGGGTTAGATAAAGTGACAGGGGGAGGCGTAGTCGTAAGACTAGTGTAGAGATCTCCATCCTGTTTTCTCGGGCATCCCATACTTATGTATTGCTGTTTCTGAGTCTCCAAGGGGTCACTTCATCACTGACTAATATCGTTAATCATTCACTTACAAAATTCTCTGGCCCACTAGGGGGCTCATACACCACGGTGTGGACCGTTGCCGTAGGAAAAGACGAGGGGCGTAGAGTTTTTGCTTTGAAGGGGTTTATTGTGGACACTTACGCAACGTATGTGTTGGGTATCACTATTGTGGTAAGGTGTTACAATTTGTTCAATTGAGTGAAAACAGGTTGATGGTAGTGCTGCTCAACGTGTGGTCCAGTTGGACCCTGAGGAAGCCAAAAAAGTCCCATAAGTGGGACCACAAACTTAAAACTAGCTGAGTTAGTCGATACCTAATGATATACCTTCATTATCAACGAGGTCCCCAAGAGGTTCAAGAACAGCAATACCTAAGAGTAAAGTATACGTGATGAAAGACAGGTTGTGAAACCACCGTGCTCTGATCCTCCAAAGGGTACTCGATCATTTCCGATGTCTTGGATCGGTTTTTGTCAGGTTTCAAGGTGGAGTTTGCCAACTGCAAAAGGTTATCCAGAGGGCAATGTGATGGGTTCAGGATCACAGTGGTATTAGCAAACACCGAACTGGTCTGATCTGGGCTGCAGGTGACCAACCAAAAGACCATGAACCTCATTAACATGACGGCGCGTTTCTTTCTCTCGTTTTGTTTTTGGGTGACGTTGGGTGATTTTGTATACTAGAGCGGCAAAGGGGGTCCTGCATGGAAGGCAGTTATAGCCCCGGAGCAAATTGAGACGCAGACGACACAGGTGACGCAGCACAGTGTTTTTTTCTGCAAGTTAATTTTCACGTGTTTCTGTGAAATACTGCATATACACACATGTATACAAAGACCCCACTTCCCCTCATAAGGAGGGTAGCCGAATCAAAGCATACCTATGTTTCTGCTCTTCGTGGGAAAAATGTGAAAAGAGTCGAGTGGGTAGGATAAGGGGGGGGGTACTCTAGTCTCGTCCCTCCACCCCCCATTTACTCGCATTTTTCAATCCGAAGGAGACACGGCGGCGGTAGTCTTGTCTTTCACCACACGAACCTGGGCGATTTAAGGTTTAATATTTTTGCATATTGACCAAGGATAGTGGTAATTTTCGGCCTCCATGATGAAAATATATATTTCTTTCTACAATCGATGAGACTGCTATTTTGTGTAAGCCGTATTTAACACACTTGTTTGGATTACATTGCCCCCTCCCCCCAAAAAAT
Source organism: Oratosquilla oratoria (assembly GCF_046742065.1). Classification (NCBI taxonomy): domain Eukaryota; kingdom Metazoa; phylum Arthropoda; class Malacostraca; order Stomatopoda; family Squillidae; genus Oratosquilla; species Oratosquilla oratoria. The sequence goes on from NC_134785.1 coordinate 40,712,936, forward strand.
TATATAAAATAGAATAACTCTGAGACCCACGGCAACAAAGCCTATACATTTTTGCGGACACCCGAACCTGACCCATCCTGTATCAGAACTACGCAGGTGTGTCTTTCGTTGTTATGTTAATACAGTTGACTAAATCTTATTCTAATCGTTTTTGGACCTGGGCTTACTCCTTGTCTGAATAAAATCGTTTAGCGACAGCCAGAATAGAATTTTAAAATATGTTCGGTCGGGCTGAACAGGTTTAGTTACAAGGGATGAAATACATGCATAGAAATATAGCATATGCTCAGCACAAGAAGATGAAAGTTTGCATGGCCCCAACATATTATGGATCAGTTTCAAGTATTCGCGAGAGTACCACCCGCCGTCGCGGGCCCGTCCGAAAAGGTTGAACCCCGACAGGCCTTCGAGGACAATTGATCCCCTCCACCCCCCACCCACGGAGGACCCAACCGAACACTCCGATCTATTTCTTCTTCTTTGTCTTCAGGTGCCCGAGTTCTTGCCCTCGACTTCCATCGCCTCCCGCCGGGAGGACAATCAAGACGCCCCCAAAAGTCGAAGGTGTCATTGTCAAAGGACAAAGGTGGCACTCCGGGTAGTGTCAGAGGCCACAAAATTGTTAGAGGACCCGTGCCAGGAATCCGCCGAAGATTACAAAACAAGGCGTCTAGTCTGATTTTTTTTTTTTTTTTTGTGCGTCTGGCTAAAGCCATCTGTCAAGGCTCTACGGCCCTACGTGGTGGTTAGATTAGGTTGTGACCTATAGGATGGCAGAACGAAGTGGGGAGGGAGTGGGAGGGGGAGGGGCAGAGGGAATGCAAGGGTCTGTGGCAGGGAGGGAGGGAGGGAGGGAGGGAGGGATAGAGGGATAAAAGGATGGAGAGAGTAAGAGAGGAATGGGGTGAGGGACGGAGGGAGAGAGAAAGTGAGGGAGAGAGGGATGAAAAGATGGGGAGAGTAGGTGAAGAATGGAGTGAGGGACGGAGGGAGAGATTGATAGAGAGGAGGGGGGAGGAAAGAAAGGTGTTTGGAATGGGGAGATGTGGAGGAGGAGGAGGGCAAGGATCTGAAGGAAGGAGGGAGGGAGGGAGGGAGGGAGGGAGGGATGGGAATTAAGAAGTTCGTTTAATTATTTTCTTTGTTGCTCTTAACTTTCACTTCTCTCTCTCTCTCTCTCTCTCTCTCTCTCTCTCTCTCTCTCTCTCTCTCTCTCTCTCTCTCTCTCTCTCTCTCTCTCTCTCTCTCTGTAAGACTGAAAGAGATGTATAGAAGTTTAAAGGGAAGATATGAAGATTTGAAAGTGATTGGGGGATTAGTCTTTAATCATAAACGGATGCTACATGGCTCTGGTCCATAGGGTTGCCACTAAAGATTGATCTTGGCCATATTTCGAATGAATGTATGAATATACGTATAAATGAATGAATGAATGTATGAATGTACATATGAATGAATGTATGAATGTACGTAAGAGTGAATGAGTGAATGAATGAACGTATGAATAAATGAATGGATGAAGAAGTGTTCTGCCCGTCAGCTTAACCTCAGATGAGGCAGCAGGACCTCCTTAAACCTGACTAAAATCGTCAGGCGTTAGCCGGAAGAAAACCCCTGGAGGTGGAGAATGAAAAAGGAAGACACAAACGAAAGATGGAGACTAATGGTGGAGACTGAAGGTAGAAGTCACAAGATGAAAACTGAAAGATGAAGGCACAGCTGAAAAGGGGACACTGAAAGAAAAAACACAACTGAAATATGGAGAGTGAAAGAAGAAGACACAACTGAAATATGGAGAGTGGAGGAAGGCACAACTGAAATATGGATAATGAAAAAAGAAACGAATTGATATATGGAGACTGAAAGAAGAGACAACTGAAATATGGAGAGTGAAAGAAGAAGACACAGTTGAAATATGGCGACTGAAGGAAGAATACTCATCTGAAATATGGATTGGGGCCATAAGAGGAGTCACGGAAGACGAGGGAGGTAAGATGCTAAACCGTGCAAGACCTCGACTTACGACCTCCACTTACGAGCCCGACTTACGACCTCGTAAATTGGGTTAATTACAGGACGTGTAAGGTCTGCGAGAATAAGATAAGAAATATCGAAGGAAAAAGTGGGAGCGGTGGTAGTGGTATTTATGTAGTAGGTATGACCAAAGTGAGGGGCGGGGGATTGGGGGGTAGGGGAGGCTTATGTGTGAATGATAATTACACGTATCCCGATGGGATTTCTCCCTGTTTTCTCTTAATGTGCATGAGGAGATGGAGAGGGGGTGTCGCCGATTAAGTGAAGCGGCCTTGCTGTGGATATACTGTCTTGCTACATTACTTCTGACCCAGGGAAGTGGGCAGGATACAGGGATGACCCGTCATCCAGGAGGAGCTAAGATGAAAGGGAGGTGGAGGAGAGTGGAATGGGTGGGAGTGGGTACGTGCCTTTGATTTGGCTACCTCCTATATAAAAGGAAAAAGATTTTGGTATATAGATAGATAGACAGATGACCCAAAGCTTGATGCAGCAGGTGATTTCATGATTTGGAAAGCATGACAAGTGTGCCCATTTGCACAAGGATTGCACATGCCAGAATAAATAAACAAATAGATAAATAAGCAGATGAATAAATAGTTATAGATAATGGTGAATAAGTAAATGAATATGTAAGAGAATAGATAAGTGAAATGAAATGAAAAAATAATGTTAAATGTGAATCAGGTGTGCCCCGTGCCCCTGCCTACCACTAACCCCCCCCCCCCCCCGTTCCCATGAGTGATACCAGTAGAGTCTGCCCAGGCCTCCAGAAGAACCAGAAAAACTCTGGGCGTGGCAAGGTTGCCGGGTATGATAGAGGGAAGTGGGTCGCACAGGTGCTAATGGAGTCCGGCTAGGGGGGAGTTGTCCGGGGGGTTGAATTCCGGGGGGAGGTCGGTCGGTCGGAGTCCGGGGTGAGGTCGAATTCCGGAAGTTTGGGGTGAAAGATGCTGAAGGCAAGTTAGGCCCACACTGGAGGAGATTGGGGGAGAGGTGGGAAGGTTGCCTAGGTTGCATACCTGGGGGTTGGGGTGAAGGTTCTGGCTGGGGTAGGTGGATGGGGGAGGGAGCCTAGGCCGCCGCTGGGGGACAGGGTCCAAGGATCGGGTGCGGGTGGTTGTCTGGTGGCTTAGGGGTGGGGGGTGGGTGGGGAGTTGAGTGTAGGTAACCCTAATAGGGTGAAAGGGGAAAGGGATTTTAAAATGATATAGAGGTCAGGGTTGTTTGGCCCCAACTGTGAGGGGCCGTTGGATGCTGATGACGGTGATGACGTTTATAATTATGGTGATGATGTCGATGATGATAATGATGGTGATGATTATAATGATGACGGTTCTAGCTTGGTGATGGTGATGGTGATGATGGAGATGATAATAATGGTGATTATAATGATGACGGTGGTAATTTGTTGTTGTTGGTGTTGATAATGATTGTGATGATATGACAATGGTGATGATTATAATGATGACGGTGTAAATAATGGGGATAATGGTTGTATTAATGATTAATGACGATGATGATGACATTGATACGAACAAGAAGAAGATGGATAGAAAGAAAAAGAGGAAGGAGAGAAAATGAAGAAACTGAGGAGGAGGAGTAGTTAGAAGAGAAATGGGAGTAGGGATAGAAAGGGCAGAAGGACAAGAAGACGAAAAGAAACTGAGGAGAAGGAAGTGGAGGAGAAGGTGCTGTAAGATAATTATATTTTTGTACGCCGTGTACTTGGTTAGTTTGTCCAAATGAGGCTGGAAAGGTTGGATGTTGTGGATTTTTAGACAAAATGTCTTACAGTTCACCAAAATGCCCTGGACTCTCGGAAAAAAACAATACTGTGGGAACAAGAGCTCGTCAATAGATCTTGTGTTATCAACATCAGTGGACGAAATTGGCAGGTTCCTCATGTTGACAGGCGGGAACACACACACACACACGCACACACACAGAAAGAGAGAGAGAGAGAGAGAGAGAGAGAGAGAGAGAGAGAGAGAGAGAGAGAGAGAGAGAGAGAGAGAGAGAGAAAGAGAGAGAGAGAGAGATGGGTACCTGTAACTAGGAAGAGAATTGAGGACAGTACCTCGAGTGGAAGTTAGCACTCAAGCTGACATCACAGAAAGACAGTACCACAAGTAGGAGCTGATATGCGGCCTGATGCCAAGTGCCACGCCTGGGAGTTGGTACTCAAGCAGACGCCAGCGAAGGACAGTGCCACAGTTAGGATCTGACGATCGAGCTGACGTCAAGGAAGGCCAATTAAGGCTCGTTTCACACTTATCGACTTTTTGCCGTGTGCCATCGACAACACGCCGTCGTGCTTTCCAATAACTATGGGTGTTTAAAGGCGCTTTCACACATGGTCGTGGCCGTGACCTGTCAAAGCGTCCATAGACACCCCATGATCGATTGAGAGCACGACGTCGTATCGTGTACGGCGCATGGCGAAAAGTCGATACGTGAGGAACGAGCTTAATACGTGAAAGAAGCTTGACGAAGGCTTAGGAGGGTGTCTGTGCACACCTGACGGGGGAAGAACAACCGTTGCTGTGGTCCGCTAACGCGGGAGGTGGCATTTGGAGGTGTTGGAGTGAGGATGGAGGAGGTGGTGCAGACCAGAAAAAACAGGAGGCTAATTTAATCGAAACCGATATTATTATTATCAACGCCTTCAATACCGTCCGGTGTGGGCCACTTTATACTCGAAGTGTGGTATGCTGTAATATTGGGTTGGTTATTCGTGGGTTTACATACGTGGGCACGAGCACACACACGCAACACACACGCACACACACACACACACACACACACACACACACACACACACACACACACACACACACACACACACACACACACACACACACACACACACACACACACACACGCACGCACACACACACACGCACACACACACACACACACGCACACACACACACACACACACACACACACACACACACACACACACACACACACACACACACACACACACACACACACACACACACACACACACACACACACACACACACACACACACACACACACACACACACCTCGTGGCACAGTGGTTAGAGTTCCCGGCTGCCACTACGACGGTCCGGGCTCGAATCCCGCCCAGG
>NC_134785.1:40725591-40730591 GCF_046742065.1 Oratosquilla oratoria
ACACACACACACACACACACTCTCTCTCTCTCTCACTCTCTCTCATCTCTCTCTCTCTCTCTCTCTCTCTCTCTCTCTCTCTCTCTCTCTCTCTCTCTCTCTCTCTCTCTCTCTCTCTCTCTCTCACACACACACACACACACACACACACACACACACACACACACACCACACACACACACACACACACACACACACACACACACACACACACACACACACACACACACACACACACACACACACACACACACACACACACACACACACACACACACACACACACACACACACACACACACACACACACACACACACACACACACACAGTCCTTTTCTTCGTACCTCTCCTTTGCAAAGTCAGAGAGGAAGTACCGTGGAGGAAATGGTGGAAGGGAGGGGGAGAGGGGGGTGGGTGATCCTACAAGACACGGAAGTAGGGCGAAAAGAGCTGATGCAAGACTACAGACATTCTCGGGAGATCTGCCTTAGATTAGTTATCTACACGTTTCAGTGAGCGGTAAAATGGAAACGAATGTATGACGAGTTGGATGAATAGATAGAGAATAGAGGAAGAAGTGTATAGGTAATTAAGAAAATAGATAGATAATAGAGATGTAAGGGTAGATATGGAAATAAATAGATGATAATAAAATATTTAGGTAAACGAGTATATGAATATGTATAACTGAATAACAAACTGAATAAATGAATAAGGAATTAATTTTATAAATGCATAAGCGATTAAATACCCGCGGAGAGGCCCTCCGTGAAGAAGGGGACAAAGAAGAATTACACCAACTCGAAGTCTAACTGTCTCTGGTCTTGTAGGGGACAAAATGTCTTTCACAAAGAGTCCAAGAAATCATGGACAGGTGGGAAAGTGTCTAGGGGGAGGAAGAGAGTTCCAGAGACTCCCTGTGGAAGAAAAATAAAGATGATATGTCTAACTTGGTTAACTTGTCTAATACAGTCCCCTTTTTGTAGATTTTCTTATTAAAGGTCATGTGCATAGTAAGTATTCATTGATAATGTTAAAGGCATTTTGTCGATAATGACCGATTGATACCCAATGTTCTAGAAAGGCGTCTAGAGAAATCTTGGTTAGTTTTGAAAAAAAACAAAAAAACAGGAGAGGTTATGGTTTGTCAATATTAGAAATGTTGACAATAAAATCATTGTCAATGTATCTTAACCATAAAGGAACCCCTTTCATAACAGATAATCTTACTCAGTTAAGCTTCTTTTACCACTATTTCTAGATCGACCTCAGTTAGAAGTCTCTTAGATCCACTCTCTTGTTATATCTCATCTAGATAACTTAGAAATAATCAGGTTTATGGATGTGGTGGTGCACTTGACATAGTTTCTTGTGGTTAATTTCAGATTCGGATTTGGAAGTCCGGCTTCTTCGAACTGGGTTCCGGCGGGATCCTCGTCCGCTTAAAAATTGTCTCTTTTTAGCCAGAACAAAGGCTCTTGTTGACGTCACCCCCCCATTGAAATGGGCCGGAGCCAGACTTGAGGGTTGGTCGCTGTTTAACTCTCCAATAGATCCAACAACAATAGTCACTCCGGGGTCACCATTTGATACTGCATTTCCATTTGTAGCTGGAAGTGTAGATTTCCATTAGTGTTGGTAAACTGTAATTAGTCAATCTAGGATGGCCAGCCTAGGAACACCAAAAAGCAGTCATGGGAATTGACTTTAAATTTCTTTAAATACTTTTCTGTAAGAATGCCACCAGCCGTTATTGCTGAACACAAAAGTGTTCATAGCCAATGAGTGTGCTTAAGGGACCCATACCGCGACATATTGTCTGCTGCTTTCTCACTCCCTCCTCTTTGGTGTTTTTAGGCTGTCAACCTATATTGACTAATTACAGTTTACCAACATTAATGGAAACCTACAGTTCCAGCAACAAATGGTGATCCAGTATCAAGTCTCCGAGGCGTGTGCGGGCCGAGTCCTTTCCAATACTTCGTTGTTTCGTTACCTTTGGCCAGCACCGCAAAAACTCTTCTTCTTCTTCTTCATCTCGTATGCACTGTTTGCTGCATAAATCTTGTTTAGTTCATATTTTATGGACTTAAGTAACACCTTTACGGACCAGAGTCACGCAACATTTTTTGTGAATAAATATGAACCTCCATTCACAGAAGAATATTAATATTTGTGTCAGTGTGTGCATACACACACACACACACACACACACACACACACACACTCACACACACACACACACACACACACACACACACACACACACACACACACACACACACACACACACACACACACACACACACACACACACACACACACACACACACACACACACACACATATATATATATATATATATATATATATATATATATATATATATATATATATATATATATATATTAATCACGCAGAACCCACAGTCGGAATAAAAGGAAACTTTAGAAGAATGTTTAAGCTCTATATTTCGACTAATAGCTATAGCCCTCTTCAGGAAAGTACTTTCCTGTAGAGGGCTATAGTTATTAGCCGAAATATAGAAGTTAAACATTCTTCTAAAGTTTCCTTTTATTCCGACTGTGGGTTCTTCGTTATTATTATTTACAAATGTGCTACAACATTTTGTCTAAGTGATATGTATATATATACATATATATATATATATATATATATACATATATATATATATATATATATACATATATATACATATATATATATACATATATACATATATATATACATATATATATATACATATATATATATGTTGAGACATTCTGACAGGTTGATGTAAGCGGAATAGGAAACACAGGAGTCTTAGTCTTGAGTTTATTCCTGACTAGTTTCGCAGGTATGCGAAACTAGTCAGGAATAAACTCAAGACTAAGACTCCTGTGTTTCCTATTCCGCTTACATCATATATATATATATATATATATATATATATATATATATATATATATATATATATATATATATATATATTAATATATATATATATATATATATATATATATATATATATATGTGTGTGTGTGTGTGTGTGTGTGTGTGTGTGTGTGTGTGTGTGTGTGTGTGTGTGTGTGTGTGTGTGTGTGTGTGTGTGTGTGTGTGTGTGTGTGTGTGTGTGTGTGTGTGTGTGTGTGTGTGTGTGTATTGTATACATCAAATTCCGTCATTGTACAGTTAATGACAAGTTCCTCGACATTTTCTGGTGTGGTGCAGTCTTGGCCTCTAGAAACAAAGACGTAGTAATTCATCTGACAAAACATCAACAAAGACGGATCCTCTTCCTCTTGTTGTTGACTTTGTGTTACCAAGAATTATGGGCCGCGGGTCCTCCTGGTTTCTCTAATTCCATCTGAAGTAAATAAATTTTCATTGTGTGTTTGAGGCTTGGAATTCTTTGCTTGAAAAAACAACAACAACTTAAAATACAGCAATGACATTGCAGGGCCTGTAAAAGACAGACGGAGCTGGAGAGAGAGAAAGAGAGAGAGAGAGAGTGGGAAAGAGAGAGAGAGAGTGGGAAAGAGAGAGAGAGTGGGAAAGAGAGAGAGAGAGAGAGTGAGTTGGAAAGAGAGAGGGAGAATGTTAAATTAAAAGCGGAGAGAGAGAGAGAGAGAATGAGAGAGGTCGATTAAAAGCGAGAGAGAGGTAGATTAAGAGAGAGAGAGATGACTATACTTACAGATACCCCGCTCAGTGATTAAATGTTTATTTCTTCCTCTTAAAAGAGGTTGTCTTTCTTTTTTTATAAGTGGAAACGTGAGTTACGGCCACGCCTGAAAGATCAATCGATACTGGACCCGTTTTTCAAAGCTAGTGCGGGTTTGTTTGACCAAAAGGAACTCCCGTTACAATGTTTCTGCTCTGAAAAGCGAAAATTTTAGCAGTGCACTAAAAGCTGCGTCTTTAAACGTTGACCAGTTCATGGCTTACAGCCTACCATGTAATGAAGACCTTATTGTAGTGAGGCTTTATTTTGGCGGTTTGAGGGATTTACAAAAGCCTTATTGCAGTCGAAGTATTTATCCATATATATCTATATCCATCTATCTGTCTATCTAAGCACCAAAAGGCCTCTTCCCGTTGTAAGGGAGGAAGGCCAACCAAATCACACACACACACACCCTTCACCCAGCCCCACACCCATCCAACGCCCATCTGCTTTCCCTTTTATCTTGGTTCTTTGTGGGTGAAGGGCCATCCCTTACTCCCGCCCAATGCCTGAGTCAGAAGCAGTGCAGTAGGACACAACGCCTCGACACCCTCTGAAGAGTCGCGAGAAATTATGTTCACTGTAGAAAAGAGACCGGGAAGTCTTCATGGGTCCGTGTTGCTGTAAATCTTGAAATTGCCTTTGTTCCCACCCCCATCCTATCCCACCCCTAATCATGGTGACCTTGACTAAGGATAACAGCTTACCGACCTTGTTCAGGAGTTGCTGACAAATGGTTCTGATGTTCGTTTGTTTCTGGACAAAGGTGAAGCCTCTAGACAGAAGTCTTTTGTCATCAGGGAGGAAAATTGTAAGGGAGATACGATTAGGCATTTGGACATCTACCTCACCCTGTCGCCCGTGTGTTTACCTCCGATAAGGAGGTCATGATTTCGGTCGTGTTTGTTCATTCGTTTGTTGTTTTACAATTATACTCAGAAAGTAATGGGAGTATTTTTATTCAATTTTGTGGAGTTGTGGAGGATGATCCAAAAAATATTACATTAGATTCTTTTTGTGATGCGAATCACAATGTGAATATTTTTTATAATTTATTTATTTATGTATTTATTTATCACTATTATTTCATTTTTTTTTTTTTAGAAATTGCACTAAACTACCCTGGCAGAGTTTTGAGCTTTCCGGGCGTTTCTAGTTTTGTTCATATTCAGTATACGTACAGAGACATTGATTGAATTATGAATGCTGAGCGTAAATGCTGGAGGCAGCCTTTATGTATGCACAATTTCCACCGTCAATATTGATGTT
>NC_134785.1:40733091-40735591 GCF_046742065.1 Oratosquilla oratoria
ATATATACATATGTATATATGCATGTGTATGTATATGTATATTGATATGTGTGTGGGTATGTGTTTATGCAAATGGTCCTCAGGAGAGGAAGTCAATATTTTGTGCACAAGAACCAGCGCTTCTGTTCCTGTAGGGCAGAATATCGTGCTTAGGGGATGAAGTGTCATTGTTGGGGTAAAAGAGAGTTTTTGATGAGGAAATAGTGGTGATGAGTTTCCAACAAAACGAATAGATAAACTGAAATACGATGAAATAAGAAAAGAAAAAACTTTGCATAATTCTAGTCCGTAGGTGTGTCCCCCACCCCCTCAAAAAAATCCCGAACGTATTGACTCCATAAAACTTGTATTGTCACTTCCTCGGAAGGGGATCATTGACGGTTATGGGGGTGGGGTGTGTGCATCGGCATACTGACACTTCTCCCAGCCAGAGCTCCGGGGGATAGCGTCGTGTCCTGTCCACGTCCGGGTTCGGGGCCGGGACAGGACCGACTCTCTTCGGAAGACTTTCCGAGAACCGGCGAGGACGAGGACAAGGACCTGGGACTTCGGTCAGAGCCCCGTCGGGAAGCGCGCACCCGGGTCACCCGCTCGCTCTCAAGGCCGTCCTTCGACCTGGCTAACGCTTGGGAAGATCGAGAAAAAAAAAAAAAAAAAAAAAAAAAAAAAAAAATATATATAAAAGAAAATAAACAAGAAATATTTGAAATAGAATAAAAAAAATAAGAGAATATGAAAGAAAAAAGAGCATAGAAGAAAAGAAAATTTAATAAAAGAGAAGAAAGAAAAACGAAGGAAAAAAATAGAATAAAAGAAAAGAAAATATAAGAAGAAAAATGAAAAGATATTAAAAGAAATAGAAGAAAAGGAAAAGACAAATAGAATAAAGAAAATAGAAGGAAAATAAAAATAAAAAAGAGGAGAAAAGAAGAGAGAAAACGAAAAAGAGGAAGAAAGAAAAAAGTAAGGAGAAAGGAAAGAAAAGAAAACGAAAAATATATAAAAGGAAAATGTCCAGACGTGCATGGGATTGGGCCTTGTACCTGTGCCTGTTTTCTCACACTTTGTTCTGGCCTTCGTCAGATATTTTACTCTCGTTTGAAGGTGGAACAGGGGGAGCAGGATCTCGCCTGGACAGGGTCTGGTAACCCCCTCCCCCTCTTAATTGGACATAAGCTACCAGTGTTTCTTATCAACGCGCACACACACACATGTTTATATATACATGTATATATATATATATACTGTATATATATGTATATGTATATATATATATATATATATATATATATATATATATATATATATATATACACGAGTATGTTACGTGCTTGCGGAGGTTCGAGTCCTTAGCTCTACCACATATCAATTTCTGCATGTATCCCTCCTCGAGTCTGTCGATGTTGATGGCTTAGAATTAAAGTGAATTGTGGTTAATACATGTAAATCTGTTCACGGGGACCCATTCACTGTTGTACAAATACTTTCCCGCATTGCATACTTACCAATTGTACTATCATAGCGGAGATGGGTCGTACGCAAAATGTCATGTATATGTACGAGTATGTAAGTCGAGCATACAAATATATATGAAAAGTTGCGCTCAACTCATATCTCTCTTGATGGCGCAATTGGTTAAGTCACTGTCACTTGTTACGTGCTAGCGGAGGTTCGATTCCTTAGCTGTACCACGTATCAATTTCTGCAGGTATGCCTCCTGGAGTCTCTCGAAGTTTATGGCTTAGAATTAAAGTGAATTGTGGTTGATAAACGGAAATATATATATATATATATATATATATATATATATGTATATATATATATATATATATATATATATATATGAGTGGTAGGGTGGTGAGTTTAAAACGCCAAGAATCCGTTGAAGTTTTATTTCTGACGTTTCGTCCAACTAGGACTTCTTCAGAGTGTACACAAATAGAACAATGACACTCTGAAGAAGTCCTAGTTGGACGAAACGTCAGAAATAAAACTTCAACGGATTCTTGGCGTTTAAACTCACCACCCCACCACTCATTCTGTCTTCACACCTCAGTATAATATATATATATATACTATATATATATGTATATATATACATATATATATACTGTATGTATATGTATATATATGTATATATATATATATATATATATACATATATATATATATGTATAAAATGTATATATATACACACATATATAAGGGGTCGCTCACCAGAAGAAAAGCTGCAGAGAGAGCCAACAACAATATTCCTCTTGGCCGTCGATGTGGGACGAAGTGGATTCAGCCTTCCACAAAAACTCATGAATTGCTAAAATAGGCCTTGTCTTTTCTTATCACGTTTTTAAAAGGTAACCGACCTTAAGAGTAAAAAAATTGCAAGAAACGCCAGATCACCGGATTTTTAAGAAAGTTTCCATATAAGAGTTTGTGAGAATTTAAAAGAAATAATTAATAACAGTGCTGAAATTCTCAGATGATGACATATCAGCTATCA
>NC_134785.1:40760591-40763091 GCF_046742065.1 Oratosquilla oratoria
GACACGCTGTGGTGCGGCGGCGCGGGACTCGATATATGGAAACAGTAAATCCGTCATAGAAAACGGTCTCCGTCTTTCGTCTCGATTTATTTTACGGAGTTTTTTATTTATATGTGTTACCATGAGAACCATTGTCGTCCATTTTTCATTTTATTTAATTTGAACACACGAATACATCCATCTAAAGTGTTGAAGAACTTGTGTTCTCAACTGCACTGTACCCTAGGATCTCTGATCCCCGTTGACGCTCGGTTAGCTGAATAAAATAATCTCAGGGTAACTACATATTAAATCAATTAAATGCTTTATCGTATTGAGGGGGATTCAATAGTTTATATTCTTTATCCCTTTTGCTAAGTCGAATACAATCGTTTGACTTGTCATTCAAAATCAAATATATTAAGTTCTCATTATGGGGGAAAAGTTTAATATATATAGTCTTATTATCATCATTATCTTTATTATTTTTGTTATTATTATTATTAATTCTGAAGTAATTATGTGAACCAACTAGAAGACCTCTTTTATATAGTTATTTTCCTTCTTATTATTATAATCATAATTATTTTTAATTCTGAAATAATTACGTGAACCAACTAGAAGACCTCTTTTGTATAGTTATTTTCCTTCTTCTTGTTATAATCATAATTATTATTCATTATTTTGTTAGTAAGTGATAAATCAACTCTAGTTACGGTCTTGTTAAAATATGTTATTACTCCTTCTTACGTAACAAGTCGAGGAAGGGAGGGCAGAGCAGGGCTGTCCCGTTCTCCCGGGAGCGGGAATGCTTGGCTCCACGCTAATTGAGCCACTAGGCTCCGCCCATCCCACCCCACCCCGCCTCCCAACTCCACTCCCCCCGCCCCCCACCCCCAGATCGTGGACAAAGCTGTGTTGCAACTCTGTTGCTAGATAAGACCGTTTCCGCGTATTGCTAGAGGAATAGATGGTTGGCATTCTTGTCTGGAATCTTCTGAGAAAAGTGTTTGGCAATAGTAGTTAGACCTCTACCGTTTTTTTTTTGTTTTTTTAAGGGGAGGGGGAAGACAGTGGACTTACCAAGAAATTATCAATTTTCTTATTCTGAATTTTATAGTCACTGATAAACAGAATTTATTTCCAGATTTTTTTCACGTGTCCTTGCATCTACTGGTATCCAAAAAAGTGGTTGTTGAATCGATTTTTTGTATGATGTGGGTGTGTGATTTGTGAATCTTTAGATTTTATTAGAAAATAAGACACAAGAGAAGCTTCTGGCAAGATTTTGAGTCCTTTTTGACCTATTGAATGATAAAATATTATGAATCGTTAGAATTGATTACCAATAAATTAAAATATATTTATAAATTCATCTATTGGATGTTTATTAGAATAGAGAGAATGGTGTACTACCAAGGGGTCTCTCGCTTCTGTCCTTGAGGACAATATCGCACCGAAGAGGTGGAGACGCAAAGGTGGTCAAGGAGAGACTTAAAGGGCGGTGAAGTACCTGAAAGGGGTAGTTGAAATACTAAAGGGATTACCAGTCTTCTTCTTTGAATGAGGATTAGCCGCAGCTTCTACCAGTGTAGGGTGGGCCCACACCTACAGAACGAGACCATTCTACATAAATCTGCTAAAGGGGGGAATCCCCTTTGCCCGCCGGGACTGGGGTATTCCCCGTGGGTGATTATGTAGAGCGGATTGGCATTCCAAAATTTCGACATTATCTGTCGGAGGGGTTAAGTTCTTCTATAGATTTATGTCCTGAAGAAATAAACGTCTTCAATGCAGTATCAAGCTTTGTAGATATTTTTATTTTTATATATGTTTTTTTCATTCCAGGTGATTATATTCAGTTGAAGGCTAGTCTTGGGAGATCATATGAAGCTTCTTCATTACTCGAGATCCTTTAACCGAATAAAATCGTTTGTTGGTGGCCCAAAAAAAAAAAAAAACACTGTGAAGAGTGACACTCTATTGAAAGGTATTAGCATGTTTTGGCCAATCCAGCATCTTAGTATCCATATATGTAATTAATTATATAAACCATTCGGAGATTAGGATTTCCAGGTACGCGAAGCCTTTGCCCAATCCCCTGCGCCCCCTTACCCCCACTCTCCCATTTCCCCGTACCTTCTCTCCCTCTCTCACATCCCCATCTCCCCCTATTTTGGGCTTGATATATGTAAACCCCCTTCACAGTTGATTAGAGTCGCCTGATTATGAATAAACTCGCAAAAACGTTCGGTGCTATAAAAGGAAACGTTGTAGTGAGCATTCAAAATACGAGAGAGGAAAATGACATAGAGAAAAGTAAGATGAAGTGAATGTACTGTGGACATAATGACACACAAATAGATAATAAACAAACAAGTAAATAGGTATAAAAGTATATATATATATATATATATATATATATATATATATATATATATATCACACAATCTATGACCGTCGCGCAGAGGATTCGAACCACCGCCTATAGACCCATGAGAGTCCACAGCACACGCCTTTA
>NC_134785.1:40773091-40780591 GCF_046742065.1 Oratosquilla oratoria
GCTGAAAATAAAACTCCTCATCTTCAATGTCTTCTCTAATGGTTGGCATGACAGACTGTTGCAACCATTTCAAATAAACGGGACCAGTCACAGTAGCTTAAAAAAAGAACGGTCCAATAAATCCTCTTGATAATAAGCCGCACCGCACTGTAATTCCTGGTAAATTAACATTTGTGGTCGACCATAACATGTGGATTCTCATGTCCCTAATAAGTACACTTGTGGCGATTAATTGAACCATTTAATTTGAATGTGGCCTCGTCACTCCACACAATCTTTGTTGGAAAGTGTGCATTTTCAATACATCGCTCCAAGTACCATTCGCAATACTGTACTCTTCGGTCTAATCTTGGAACGCAACTTTTCCAATGACAGCGTTTCATAATGGGATGGTCAGATGATTTTGAAATATCTACCTTGCGACTAGCTTGCCGCACTGACTTTCTTGGACTTCGCTGAAACGTTTTCAGTACTCTTTCTTCCTTTGTGAGGCTTGCCGATGTCCGTGGTCTTTCTGAACGCTTCTTGTGGTTGTTCTGAACAGAACAGTTTCATCATCTTCAAATTCATCTCTAATTCGAGTGATCATCATCATATCTTGTCGCACCAGAACCGTGTCCATATAAGGGCAGTTTCATTTGCTTCCCTAAGATCTTGGTCGGAGCAATGGGGACTCAATGGACATTCCCGGAGGACGTGGACCATCGTCTGCACTTCGCCACAGGGACATTGAGGCACAATATGTCAGTGTCCAGGTTGGCGAGAATCTCAAGACATTCCCTCAATGTTGACACTGAGGACTCTAAGCTTGGTCGACGACATGTCCTGGGACCGAGGATTCATCCTTTTACCACCCCGTGAGCACGGGTCTGTGCGTGGTGTACCAATTAGTCTCCGAAGATTAGCAGGGGCACCACGTGATGGTAAATCGCGTTGGTGGTTCTTTTTTTAAATTCTCTCCTAAATTGTCTTTGCACTTCAACAGTGTTTTCATACTTTCATTAGCATTTAAGAATGAATTTCATTTCTTCAAAATCTAGTCAGCCTGCCATCATTAATTCCAATGAAATTTACTTGCAAAGAAAATATAAACTATTAAGTTATCAGCCGCTAAAGTGTGTGTACATTTTTTGGGACACCATATATATATATATATATATATATATATATATATATATATATATATATATATATATATATATATATATGTATATATGTACCGGTATGTATAATGAATGGATAAAGATAACATGAAATATCAGTTAATCACCCTTCCGGGAAGATCGTGATGAAAATTTACAAAAATAAATAGATGATAATGATAATAATGATAATAATAATAATAATAACAATAATAGTAATAATAATAGTAATAATAATAATGATAATATTAATAATAATAATAATAATAATAATAATAATAATGATGATGATGATGATGATGATGATGATGATGATGATGATGATGATGATGATGATGATGATGATGATGATGATGATGATAATAATAATAATAATAACAATGATATAATAATAACAATGATATAATAATAACAATGATATAATAATAACAATGATATAATAATAACAATGATATAATAATAACAATGATATAATAATAACAATGATATAATAATAACAATGATATAATAATGATCATAATAATAATAATAATAATAATAAAAATAGTAATAATAATAATAATAATGATAGTGAAAATAGGAATAATAATAAAAATAGTAATAATAATGATAATAATAATAACAATAATAGTAATAATAATAATAATAATAATAATAATAATAATAATAATAATAATAATAATAATAATAATAATAATAATAATAATAATAATAATAATAATAATAATAATAATAATAATGATAATAGATAAGTAAATAAATTGATAAAAAAATCTTGAAAAAACAGCCAATTTTTCAACACCTCATTTGACATTGCCTCGTTTCCTATTATGGGTAACTCTTACATTGTGGTATGAAAGTAAAAAATGACTACGGCATGGCTCCGATTGTTTAACCATTGTTTCCCACCCTCCGCGACTCGACATTCAGTTCAGCTGATCTCCCAGATCCGCTTCGTCACTTCCCTGGATGACATTATCATCCGCGGCACGTCACATGGTCAGATACACACGCCAGTGTAGCGTTACGTCTATGCCTTCGACCAGGGGTGTGATAAGGATGGAAGCACTGGTGAACTGTCGGCAGCAGTTCTTCTTTTAGCTTTTTTTTTTTTTTTTTTTTTTTTTATACTTAAACTTGTACTGATTCTGTATCCATGCAATATATATTCCCTGGATTCATAATAAGCATATCCGCTATCGAAATCCTTGAACATTTTTATTGTTACTGCTGTTGCTGTTGTTGTTGTTTTGCTGTTTTTGTTGTTATTGGCATTATTGTGGCTATTATTGTTGTTATTGTTTCTGTTGTTAGTTATGTTGTTATTGTTGCACAGCCCACGAGGTCAATGGATTATGGCACCAAAGATAGGAAGGAGACCGATTGCCATCCTCTCGGGTCTCCTACCAGAGAGGATGTTGTGTTTATTCCCGTATCCTGCCAGAGCTCTTCATTCTTCAAAAGTATACATAAGGAAGGCTGGCAGAGGGTACACATGCAATGTATCTTGTTTCCTAACCAGTATTGGTATATATTCTGAGTGTTTTCTGGCACATGGAACTGCCTAGTGTAGGCCCCATGGTCTTGTCTTGTAACCAGAACAAAGTCTGTGCTCTCCTCTGTCCATCTTGGTTTCTGGTGCGGTGACTAGGGGCGGCCAAAGATGCTCTTGTGTACAAGATACATAGATTTGGAATGATCTTGTTGTTGGAATACAACAGTTTCCGGAAATAAAGATATTAAGAAGGCAGTAGGCAAGAACTGGTTTACCAACAGAATGGTCAACAAATGGAATAGACTTAGTAACCATGTAAGGAGCGCTGAAACTGTCGGTTGTTTTAAGAAAAGGTTAGACAACTTTATGGATGAGGATGACAGGTGGTAGTAGACATGGAACTGCCTAGTGTAGGCCTTATGGTCACTTGCAGTCTCCTTCATTCTTAAGTTTTTATATATAGACCAGGCACACGGACTGAGATTTTCTCGTGGTCAATATCCATTGAATGGAAACACAATGTCAATGTTTCTGTTATTGACAACCACGTCCTCTCCCGTGTTTTTAATATCACTTAAGTATTTTCTAGATGACTTTCTAGGTTATTTGGTATCAAACCAATATTGTCAATATAGATAAAAACATCATATGAAAGTCTCTTAAAATGTGACTAAAGAAGTGATGATTCAGCATTTCTCTGAAGCAACAAATCTCCATTGATACATCATTGTTACGTCATTAATACGTCATCCAAGAACACTCAGTCGCAATATTTCTTAGACGTGGATAAAATATAGACTTGTGTTCTTTGAAATATATATATATATAATTTTTTTTATCAATTTATTGCGACCCAATGTGATTTTATGTATATATTTCCTTCACGGCCCAACTATTATTCATTGTACAGTTTTTGCACACCTTTCTCACTAAGTTGTAAATAATTCTTACTAATACAGACATACATAAGAAAGAAGAAATGTGTGTATGCTTGTATATTTATACACACACACACACACACACATACACACACACACACACACACACACACACACACACACACACACACACACACACACACACACACACACACACACACACACACACACACACACACACACACACACACACACACACACACACACACACACACACACATATATATATATATATATATAATATATATATATATATATATATATATACACAGTATATATATATATATATATATATATATATATATATATGTGTGTGTGTGTGTGTGTGTGTGTGTGTGTGTGTGTGTGTGTGTGTGTGTGTGTGTGTGTGTGTGTGTGTGTGTGTGTGTGTGTGTGTGTGTGTGTGTGTATGTACTGATATGAAGGGAAAGAAAAACAGAGAGAAAAAATATAAGATAAAATCAAGGTGAATGAAATTGATACTATGGTAAAGAACAGAAAATTCACGAAACATCGACTCACGCCATTGGCACGTGGCCGCCAATGGGATCAGCAGGACGTTCTGAGCCGGAAATCCGCGGCCCCGTTGAGGGTCGCAGGGATCAGAGGAATGAAGAGGAAGGCGGCTCGGTCCGGCACGATGATCGTGACGCTCGGCCAGATCGGGCGGTTAGCGGTTAGCGGCGTTTAGATCGACCGCGGAGTCTGATGCAACAAGATATTTCAGTAAGAATTCGAAAAAAATTCTTGTTTTTTACTTGAGGAAGAAAAGGAGGAGGAAGAAGAGGAGGAGGAAAGAGGAGGAAGAGGAGGAGGAGGAGGAATAAAAGGAAAAAGAAGGAGAGGAGACGGAAGAGTAGGGGTATGAAGAAGTGGAAGAGGAAGAAGAGGAAGAAATGGAGGAGGTGGAAGAGAAGTGATATGAAGTGCTTAAGGTAAAGGAAGAAGTGAAGGAGGAGGAAGAAGAGGAAGTGAAAGAGAAGGAATACGATAAGCTAAAGATAAAGGAAGAACTGGAAGAGGAGGATGAGGAGGAAGAAAAAGAGATGAAAGAGAAGAAATACGATAGCTTAAGATGAAGGAAGAACTGGAAGAGGAAGAGGAGGAAGAAGAAGAAGTGAAGGAGGAGGTGGAAGAGGAATATGAAGAGGAGGTAAAGGAAGAAATGGACTAGAAGAAAAAGGAGGGTAAATGAAGGGAAGGGAAAGGTAATAAAGTACGAGGGGGGAAGGAAGGGAAGTGAAAAGAGAAGGAAGTTGGGGAAGGGGAAAGGAAGTTGGGGATGAGATGGGAGGGAAGGAGAAGGGTGAGGAAGAAGAAGAAAAGGGAAAAAAAATAAAAAGAGAAAGAAGGGAAAGAGACGGGGAGAGTAGGAGGGAAGGGGAAGAGGAAGAAGTAAAAGTAAGAAAAAAATAGAAGGAATGAGAAAGAGACGAGGAGAGCAGGAGGGAAGGGAAAAGGAAGGGGAAGGGGGAGGAGGAAGAAGTAGAAAAAGAGAAAGAAAATGAAAGAAGAAATTTTTGAAAGATAAGGAAGGGGAAGAGACAGGGAGGGGATGGGGAGGAGGGAAGGGAGGGAAAGAAGGAGTGAAGGGACGCGATTCAAAGGTTTCTGGAATGAGTCAGAAGGAAGGCGGAAAAGAGGCCAAAACGGTGGCAGAGGTGGGAGGGAATGGAGGAGGGAAGAAACCCCCGCACCACGGCAAAAAAGTATCATGGTATGAAATAGGATTATTGAAGGAGAAGGGGAGGGTGTGGAGGTCGAAAAGAAGGCTTTCAAAAGAACCTGGGCGGAGGGGGTGGGGGGGAGGCGGGGGTGGCGAGTGGGGGAATGCCGAACCGGAACGAAGCTTTTGGAATGAGGAATGAGTATAATGGGAATGATGAGGGTGAGGATGGGGATGTGGAGTGTAGAGAATGGGGGAATGGTGGTGAGGGAGGCGGTGAAGGTGGTAGTGTTGGTGGTGAGTGGTGGTTGTAGATAGCTAGCTGTGGTTGTGACAATGGTGGGGGTTGGGGGTGATAGTGAGGGAGGGAGCGGGGATGGAGGTGGTTGTGTTAGTGGTCAGAGTTGGTTGTAGATGTTTGTGTTAGTGGGTGTGTAGATGCTGGTGGGGGAGGGGGTGGTTATTATGGTGGTGGAAGGGGTGAAGCGGATGTGGGAGAACCAAAGGTGGGGGTGGGGGAGAGGTGGGAAGGAAAGCCGGTCAGGGGAAAAAAACACGTTCAAACTGGGGAGAGAAGGAGGGAGGGGGAGGGGGAAGGGGTGGGAAAGAGTGGGGGGGGGGTTGTGCAACGGATAATGTGGACGAGAAGGAACAGGACCAGCTGGCCTTGTGGCACTCGCTTGTGAAACGATAATTGTCTGAGGAAAAGAATGCCACTGGTGCCAGTGCCAGTGCCAAGGGTCAGACAGGCATCTCGAGACCCTGCTGGAAGCGAAGTCAAAGGAAAAATGAATAAAAGAAGCCGAAGGAGAATTATGGATAGAAAGGTCTGCTATCGGTATTGTAACCCATTATAAGAAGAAGAAAAGTAAGAGGAAGAAGTAGGAGAAAAAGAGGAAATTGAAAAACATGAAAGAAAAAGAAGAAGCTCTGCTATCGGCATGTTTTATCATTGAGAACCATTGTAAGAAAAAGAAGTAAAAAAAAAAAAAGAGGAAAGTTAAAAACAGGAAAGAAAAAGAAGATAAAGAAAAGAAGGAAATAAGAACATAAGAATGAAAAAGACTGCAAGAGACCATAAGGCCTACATTAAGCAATTCTATGCCCATTACTACCTATTATCCCCACCCATAAACTTATCTAACCTTCTCATTAAACAACCAATATTTTCAGCGCTCACTAGAGTTCCTAAGTCTATTTCATTCGTTTACCACTATCATTAAACCAGTTCTTGCCTATTTCCATCTTAAACATAAATTTGCCCCATCTAAATCCATTACTACGAGTCCTGCCTTGCTGTCTTAATGTGATGACCTTGTTTGAATCACCCTTGTTAAAGCCCTTGACCCATATGTATAATTCTATTAGAAGTATTCAAAACTTAAATTTGTCAGCTTCGTGAGTAAGCTATCCGAGACGTCATTGTTCTTAGCTTTAGGTTTCTGTAAGCGGAGTCATATTCTAGTGATTCAGATGGAGGTTGGAGGTAGGATGTGGGAGGAAAAATAGCCCAGTGGGATAATCCCTTTATCTTCGTCGGATGTAACTGTTTAGTAGTTTCGGTGAAGCATTCTTATCGAATCAATTAGTACTTTTCTTCTTTTCCTTCCCCGAATCAAGGTTAATCCTCCATTCTCTATCCCCAACTCTTAACTCTCATTGTAACATAAGAACATAAGAATGGAGGAGACTGCAACAAACCATAAGGCCTACACTAAGGAGTTCCATGTCCATTGCCAACTATCATCCCCATCTATAAAATCATCTCTTAAAACAATCAATAGTTTCAGCGTTCACATGATTACCAAGTCTATTCTATTCGTTAAGCACTTTATTGGTAAACCAGCTCTTGTCCATTTTCTTCTTAAATCTAAATCTGCCCAATTTAAATCCATTAATACGTGTCCTGCCCTACTGTCTTGATATGATGACCTTGCCTGAATCATCTTTGTTAAAGCCCTTGACCTATTTGAATACCTCTATTAGATCACCCCGCACTCTAAGTCTTTCCAGATTATTTTCCGGCATATTTCTTCATTAATGAAGACACTGTCGTGCCGCAACTTTATATTCTGACTGCCGTCGGGTGATTTCATTAATCGAGGGGGGAACCCTTTCGATCAATCCACTAACGAGAAACTGGACACAACAAACAGACGCAACCATCAACTTCTACGACAGCTTATATGATATCACCAAGCTTAAATCATAAGTTATTTCATAATTAGGTATGATTTCTGGAAGACGTGATTCCATGAG
>NC_134785.1:40783091-40785591 GCF_046742065.1 Oratosquilla oratoria
AAGAAGAAAGAAAAGAGTGAAGGAGGAGTAGGAAGAAGTAAAAGTGAAAGCAAAATTAGAAAGAAAAAGAAAAGGGGACTAAGAAGAAAGAAATGAAATGGAAGAGAAAGGAAGAAGCAGAAGAAAAAGAAATAGAAGAGGAGGAAAAAAAAGAAAGAAGGAAAAAAAAAGAAGCAGAAGAGAGGAAGAAACAAAAGGGGGAGGAGGAATAATAATAATAATAAGAAGAAGGGCAGAGATGAGAACACTACTTAAGTGTTTATCTAGCTGAATATTAAAATTTCGAACTGTAGTCTTCTCCATGAAGATTAGGTGGGGGGGGGGGAGAAGTGGAGGAAGGAGGGCGGGAAGGGCACGCGTGAAGAAAAAGAAAAGAAAAAAAAAACATCTGATGGAGGAGAGACAGAATATTGAAAATAAGTTCCAAACCCGACGTATAAGGGAAAGGGAATACTGGACCGAGCCCGATGATATATGGAGCACGAATCGGACATAAGAAGCTTTCCTGGTGTAGGATTAATACCCAGGATTAGACCCATTCAGATCAAAAGGCCAGGTAGGCAGGTCTACTTCGGAGAAGGAAAGACCAGGTTTAGTTCCAGTGAACAAGAAGAGAGAGATGAACGGAATATACACGGGAAAGGAAGGTCGGGAAGGGAGACTATATTTTGCGCGCTAGAACAAGGAAAATGTATGCGAAATAGAAAATAAGTAAATAAAAGAATATATAAAAACAGACGAAATTAAACAGAATAATATGAGAGAAAATGAAAAGATACAGTAAGTAAACAAAAATAGATAAACAAATGAATAAATAGATAAATAGGAATAGAAAAAATAATCGGAAAAAGAAGAAAAGAATTAAGGATATTCGTGTTACGGAAATCGATGTTAGATCGAAACCCACAATCGAACTCGGGATAACCGGCCACGGTCCACCCGTCCCTCCGCCGGATTACGGATGTGACCGGGGTAGAACTGGCCTGATTTAACACCTTCAACACGGTAGCGCTCCTCGAAGCCTTTCTTCTAGCTGAAGAAAAAATATTTATTGTTTCTGAAGAAGCGGATTCTATGCTGTATGGGTCAAGGTCGCTTTGGATCCCTTTCGGACCTCAGTCCGTCCCCATTAGCTGCATAGAATCGAGAGGTTTTTAGATAGAGGAAAATGTGTTGAGGGCGTCACCGTGTTGAGGGGGGTTAAGATTGCATTTTCGACAGTCTGGGCCGGGAAATGTCTTCCAGAACCCGCTGGAAACTGTAAAATGGAGACGACCTTAGCTTCTGACACTATCACGACTGGAATCGGTGGTGAGCGGGGTTGAAAGGGCAAGGCGGGAAGGGTGGGATTGGGAGAAGGACGCCTGGAAAGACAACTGGAGGACGAGATATGAAAGAAGGACGCCTGGAACGGCGAGATGGGGTGGAAGGGCAACTGGAGTATGTAGGGAGAGTGAGTGGAAAGGTGACTGGAAGGGCAAGGTGGGGAAGAAGGACGACTGGAAAAGCAACTAGAAGGAGGTGTAGGACAAGGGTGTCTGGAAAGGTGACTGGAACGACTAAGTGTGGAGAGAAAGTGACTGGAAAGGAGATTTGAAGGACGAGTTGTAGAGGGAGGGCGACTGGAAAGGAGACTGCAAGAACGCGCTTTGAGGTAAGAACGACTGGAAAGCGACTGGAAGGACAAGGTGTGGAAAAAGAACATTTGGAAGAGCGACTGAAAGGACGAGGTGTGGAAGGACAACTGGAAGAGCAAGTAGAAGGACGAGATGCGGAAGAAAGGCGACTGGAATTGTGACTGGAAGGGCGAGGGATTGAGAGGAGCGATTAGAATGGTAAGAAGTACTGGAAATGCAAAACTTAAAAACAATAAAGGACTTGTTCCAGGAACAACTATCATCGTCATCATATCGTGTCACGCCACAAAGACACCCATAACTTTGCTCTGTCATTGACCTGACAGAGGTCTGCGGATGTTATGTGTATCGGACTCAAGGAGCAGGTGGTTCAAAGATGGTCATGTTCTAACTTTGGTGTCCACATTCATAGGCTGTGTTCTCATGAGTCCCCATTTATGTGTATCGGACTCGAGGTGTAATTGGCCAAAAGATGATCCGTGTTCTGACTTTGGTGTCCGCAATTACAGGCTGTGTTCTCGTCAAATCTCCATTTTAACAAATTGTTTTTGTTTTTTTCCGGCCCCGGATCTTGCCCGATTCAACACACACCATTCCCTTCTCTACAAAATAATTTCTTCAGGGAAATTTTCCCGGGGCTTGGGGGTGGTTAGGTGCTGTAGGATTGCTTGTTTCATGTCTTTCCATTGGAACAACTATGAGAAACTGAAAAACCGTGTAGGAGAGGAGGGGTTGCTGGAAGTTGGGTCAGGAGAGAAGGGGGAGAGAGATCTGGAAGGGTAAGTGAAATGATGTGACTGGTAAAGAGAGCACCAACACCTGGTATGAGTCACAGGCTCTTTCAAAATATAAATTAATGAATA
>NC_134785.1:40790591-40795591 GCF_046742065.1 Oratosquilla oratoria
TAGAGACGAGGTGGACGCAAATCCTCCAGAGAAAGTTGGAGTGACGTTGGAGTAAGGAGGAGAGAGGCAGGGGAGGAAGAGGGAGAAGAGGAGGGGAGGAGGTGGAGGAGGAAGAGGAAGAAAAAGGAGAGGAGGAACAGGTAGACGAGGGAGAAGAAGAGGAAAAGGAAGTGAAGGCGTGGAGGAAGAGGTGGAGAGGAGGAGAAGCAGGAAGAGATAGAAGAGGAGAAGAAGAGAAAAAGGGCAGGAGGAGGAGGAGGAGGTAGAACAAGAAGAGGAGGGGAGGAAAAGGTGGAGGGTAGGAGGAGAAGGAGGAGGAGGAAGAGGAAGGGAGGATAAGGTGGAGAGGAGGAGGAAAGGAAAAAATGGAGGGAAAGAGGACCAGGAAGAGGAGGAGGAGAGGAAGAGGTGGAGGGAAGGAGCAGGAGGATAAAAAAGAAGAGGAAGAGGAGGAGGAGAAGGAGTAGGAAAAGACAGAGGAAGGGAGGAGAAGGTGGAGAGGAGGAGGAGGAGGAGCAGGAGGAGGTAGAAGAGCAGGAGGAGGGAGGAGGAGGAGGAGGAGGAAAAAGAGGAGCAGAGAAGGATGAAGAGGAGGAAGTGGAGGAAGGGGAAGAGGAGAGGAAGAGGGGGAGTGGAGGAGGAATAAGAGGAGGGAGTGCAAGGAGAAGAGGAATGGGAGGAGGAGGAGGAAGAGGAGGAGGTTACAGGCACGGACGACGAGTGTAGATATGAAGATTAGGAGACACCGAGGAAGACCCGGCGAAACATCGCGCGAAGTCGGAGGAGGAGGAAGAGGAGGTGGAGGAGGAGAAAGAATATGAGGAGGAGAAGGAGAAGGAGGAAGAGGAGGAGAAGAAGGAAAAGGAAGAGGAGGAGGAGAAGGAGGAAGAGGAGAAGGAGGATGAGGAGGAGAAAGAATAGGAGGATGAGGAAGAGGAGGAGGAGAAGGAGAAAGAGAAGAAGGAGGAGAAAGAAGGGGAGGAGGAGAAGGAGGAAGAGGAGGAGAAAAAGGAGGAGAAGGAAGAGAAGGAGGAGGAGAAGGAGGAGAAGGAGGAGGAGGAGGAGGAGGAGAAGGAGGAGGAGGAGGAACCAGTTCGAGAGAGACTTCGGCAGAAACCAGCCGGTCTTCTTTTTTGGAGGGAGACGAAGAAGCAGTCTTGGCCCTCCACTGTGGAGGCGGAGTTTCGCTCTCCATCTGGTCACGTGAGAGCTGAATGGAGGAATAGGGAGGAGGAGGAGGAGGAGGAACAAGGAGGAGGAGAAGGAGTAAGAAGAAGGGGAAGGGGAGGAGGAGGAGGGAAGAGAAGGAGGAGGGGAATCAGAGAGGTGGAGGAGCAAGGAGAAGGAAGTGGAGGGAGGAGGAAGAGGAGAATCAGGGAGATGCAGGAACAGGGAGAAGGAGGAGGAAGGAAGAGGAGGAGGAGGAGAAGTAAGAGAAGTACAGAGGTGGAAGAGCAGAGAGAAGAAGGAAGGAGGAGGACGAGGAGGAGGAGAATCAAAGAAGCGGAGGAGTATGGAGATCCAGGAGGAAGAAGAAGGAAAAGGGAGGAAGAAGAGGAGGCGGAGGACGAGGCGAACAAAAAAGGAGAAAAATGAAGGAGGAGGGAGAGAAGGAGGGAGAATCAGAGGTGGAGAATTAGGGAGAAGGAGGAAGAAGAAGGAAGAGTGAGGAGGTGGAGGAGGAGGAAGAGGAGGCGGAGGATGACGAGGAGGAGGAGGGTTGTCCTCGAATTTGTTCCAAGGTTTACCGTCTTGGTCGAGGGCGCGGCTGCTTTCTCGTCGGCGTCACCCTCATCATAGTCAGTTTAAACAAAGTTAGAGAAAATTTATTAGTTTTGACCTGTCATTACAACCCCTTCGCCACGCTGAAGGACCCCCTAAACCTACCCCTTACCCCCCTAATCCCCCTTCCCCTCCCTCCTCAACTAAACACAAATCTTTTATTTTTTTTTCAAATAATATTTTCGAGAATGTCACTAAAACAAAAATAATAAGTCAGTGAGGAATTTTTTTTGTCAAAATTTCTTGAAAAACATCACTAAGACAAAAATAGCGATTCAATGATAGTACTTTTAGTAAGAGAAATCTCGACATGTAGGACAAATATATGTATATATATATGTATATATATAGATATGTATATACATATATATATATATATGTACATATATATACATATATATATACATATATATATATATATATATATATATATATATGTGTGTGTGTATATATATATATATATATATATATATGTATATATACATTGTTTTCAATGTCATCCTTCACCAAGTTAGCTTGATGACGTCATAACACCAAATTGATGACGTTATATCGTCATATATGATGACATATCGTCATATTTGATGACGTCACAAGCACGACCTCCTGGAAGTACAGTTGCCTCCACTTCTAGGTAGCACAGTCATTTTTTTTTACTTCTGGGCGTACGTTTACGATATGGTTAAGCCCTTAACGATATCGGAAACTCGTATCGTAAAAGTACGATCAAAAGGAATAGACGTGTTACAGCTTCGAAGAAGGGGCGAGGTACTGTAGTACCCAGAAGTGAATCCAGTTGTCGCAGTGTTGGACCATTGTACATTATTGCCTCCTCCTGATCCACTTTTTTCCATCCCTTCCACCCTTTCTACTTGCTCCTGTTCCACACGCACCACAAGAAGTTTTGTTCACTAATTACCTTCAACAGTTTTTATTCATTTCTCCAGTATTTTAGAATGTCGCAGTTTCCCCAGAATTTCTTAGTTTTTCGCTTATGTGTATGCGGCCTGGTACAAGTTTTTTTTCAGTGGCTGTGGACGTTTTTGCTCACTAATAAATCTCCGCCAGATTAAAATCAATGGACCATAGATCATATTTCTACCTATATATATATACATTTATATATGTTTGTATATGTATATATATATCATATATGTATATATATATATATATACATATATATATATATATACATATATATATACATACTGTATACATATATATATATATATATATATATATATATACATATGTATATATATATATATATATATATATATATATATATATATGTACATATATATATTTCGTAGAATTATGTAGATTTGGTTTTCAATGAAATTCTACGCTGTGACTCAGCTTCTACAATTTTCTTTAGTCACACCTGTTTTTGATATTTCCATTGCGAAAATAAAATAAAATAAAATATTTTATTAAAGTGGAAGCCTTATGCTAGGAAGTTATTTATTTATCGTTTGTCTGTATATTCATTGATTTGTTTATTTATCGCACGCAATTTCCCGTTTTCATTTACACCATTTTTTTTTTACTAAAAGAATTTCAAGATGAACTTGAATAGATGATTTTAGATTTCGAGACTCGAGCTGCTTTCTAGAGACCTGATGGGTTCGAATCCCCCACTCCTCTCCTCAGGTGACTATAGTTACCTGCCTCCCAACAGTCCCATAATCGCACACATAAGGCAAATGTGACGGCATCGGTCGCTGCTGCTCAGCGCCTCCTGGCGTAATTGGCTCCCATGTTCCTGTTAGTCTCGACTGGATTCGACTGACAAATGATGCAAGTCACAGCAGGTCGAGGATAGCGTCGTTCATTCGATCAAGGCGCTCCCGAAGTCCCGTGTTCTTTCCCTTCGTCCTCCCGTACTTGTCAATGCAAATCTAGAAAGTCTACTTTTATTTATTTATTCTATCTTATTTTATCATTTTCGTATCTGTGTTATATGTTTTGTTTACATTTTTATTTTAATTTCTTTATTGATTCAATTATACATTTATACATATATTTATTAATCTCTATTTTATTTCATTTACTTATTTACTTATTTATTATTTATTTGATATTTGTGCATAGTTCGTAATATCTAAAAAGTTACGAGAATGAGAGTTTCCGCAGACTTAGACCAGACATCTAACGCTTTCTCCTCTTTCTACTACTTCTCCTTCCCCTCCTCCTCTTCCTCCTCTTCCACCTCCTCCTCCTCCTCCTCCAGTCTATGCTTCCATCCATCATGATCGCCCTCATAACCACGCCCACTGAGGTCATGCCACTAACCTCTAGAATCGGTTACCAGGAGGTCAGTGAACTTGTCTGTGCTGGTGAAAGAATAGTCTCCTTGCTGACCATTTTCAAAACCCGTCGAACATCACCCATATCTCTCTCTCTCTCTCTCTCTCTCTCTCTCTCTCTCTCTCTCTCTCTCTCTCTCTCTCTCTCTCTCTCTCTCTCTCTCTCTCTCTCTCTCTCTCTCTCTCTCTCTCTCTCTCTCTCTCTCTCTCTCTCTCTCTCTTTCTCTCTCACTTCCCTCTGGTGGTGCAACCCGGAGGTGGCTGGCACTCGATCCCTGGACTGGGCTGAAGGTCTCTCTTCGTCAGCTTGAACTCCATTTCTTCCCTCTTTTGGCACAAGGAGAGATCTGAGAAGCGGTGACTGATCTTTCTTTTTCCCACACTAACCTAACAGCACAGACACCAGTCCAACGTTTCTTCCCAGAGAGCTCTATGAGAGGACGCGGTGACCGTTGCCGACCGCCGTGGGGTTGCGGGTCCTACACCGAGGAGCATACTTTGTATCGTTGTTGGTACTGAGGAAACCAAGGCTCCTGAATACTTAGTGCTAAAGAGGCCAATGATCCTGAGCCCGTAGTACTAAGGATGCCAGTAATCCTGGATCTTAAATTTAAGTAGAAACTATTCTAGACCTTAGTACTAAGGTGTAAGATATTTTTACCTTAATGCTAAGGTAGAAGAAATGTTCTTGAACCTTTGTAGCCTTTGTGACAAGGAACAGATTATCCTGAACCTTAATAAAAAAGGCAAACAATGCCCCTGCGCCCTTAGTACTAAGGAAAGGCATTGCTTCTGCATCTTGGTACCAAGGATCTTCAATACTCCTGTGTCCTTAGTACAAAGCTTAACAATACTCCTGTGCCCTTAGTACTAAGGTTAACAGTGTTATTGTGCCCTTAGTACCAAGGA
>NC_134785.1:40800591-40808091 GCF_046742065.1 Oratosquilla oratoria
TAGAATTTCAAAGTCATCATTGTTCGTAATAAATAAATAAATAAATAAAATAAAAAATCTGGTCCATAGGAAAAAAATATATATATATACTGACTCAATATTCTTGTTCCTTTGACGTGGTTCTTTCATTAATAGCCCTACACTGCCGATAATGATGTGAAATATACTCTACTAATATTATTGAACAATACGGATTATTGTTCAATATTATTGATTCAATATATTGATGATGTTACTGCCCCCTCTACATGGTTTCATCAATATATTTGTTGAAAATATTGCGCAGTGGTATCCTTAAAAATATTGCGCAATTTTTTTTTTTTTTTTTTTTTTTTTTTTTTTTTTTTGTAATACAGATAATTGTTCAATATTGACACCAAACGTGAGACTAGACCGAAGGTGAAGAGACGAGATAGAGAAGTCTGCAGGAGTGACGTGGCGTAGTCCTCCTTTTCTTCTGCATTGGACTTGGAATGGTTGATTGACTGATTGATTGATTCCTGACACAATATATTGAAAACATTGATTGTTGACATGATACATTGAAAATATTAATTTATTATTGACATAATACATTGACAAGATTGGCCGATTTATTGCTAACACAATATATTGACAATAATGATTGATTGATTATTGACATGATATATTGACAAGATTGATTGATTGATTGATTGATTGTTTTTTGACGCAATATATTGACAAGATTGATTTATCATTGACATGATATATTAACAAGATTGATTGATTGATTGATTGACTGATTGATTGCTGACAAAATATACTGACAAGATTGAATGATTGATTTATTGTTGACATAATGCATTGGCATGATTGATTAACATGATATATTGACAAGATTGATTGATTGATTTTGGACACAATATAGGATAAAGATTGATTGAAGACATGATACTTTGACAAGATTGATTGATTTTTGACACAATATATTGACAAATATCATTGTTTTTCTTTCGTAGTTCCAATACCTCCATTGTTTGTTAATGAAATGGAGGGATTGTTGCGCAAAAGGACTGATTGTTTACTTTGTGTCTTCAAGATCATAAAAGCACTGGAGTCTCAATCGTACCTAGAGGACCCGTCGGACGTGTACGTGCGCCATCTCACGACGATTCATGACGTGTGTCTGCACACATTATATGCGCTCTTACGCATATAACATATGGTCATGTGGTTAAAAGGGCGCATGTGTACGGCTTTCGCGTCCTGAGCACGGTGCGATCTCGGACCTCCAACGCAGGAGGCAGAGTCGCTAACCACTACACCAGCAGGGCGGGTGATACATCATGGTCTTGGATCACGTGTTGGACTCGTGGTCAATAACTATTAACCTCCCAGGTGAGAGCTCAGAGCGCAATGCCCGATCTATGGGTAACGCTGTGATCTTACACACACACACACACACACACACACACACACACACACACACACACACACACACACACACACACACACACACACACACACACACACACACACACACACACACACACACACACACACACACACACACACACACACACACACACACACACACATACACACTCAACTTCCCGCCTACGAGAGTTGGGGTGTCGGCTCGCAACGCAACGATGCTGAAACTATTTCAGGTCTGGTCGGGAATCGAACTCATATCGCTGGAGTAGCTCCGTCGAGCCATGGTAGCCGTGTGTGTGTGTGTGTGTGTGTGTGTGTGTGTGTGTGTGTGTGTGTGTGTGTGTGTGTGTGTGTGTGTGTGTGTGTGTGTGTGTGTGTGTGTGTGTGTGTGTGTGTGTGTGTGTGTGTGTGTGTAGGTGTGTGTGTGTATTCGTAAATATATATTACATACATATACACGCAAACATGTGTACATACAGTATGTGCACATATACATACACAGTATATTCAGAGTATACATATGCCTATGTGCAAATATAATGTTTATATGTTTACTTATACATACACTGTGTACGTGCTTGAGTGTGCGTGTGTAGATGTATGTTTTTGTGTATGTGTGCGTGTGTATGTGTATGTTTTGTGCATGTGTGCGTGTATTCACATAACTGTACTGGCCTGATTGTAATACACAGGGGAATCACGTCCTGACCCAACTTGCCTTCGAATTTGTTTCTATGTCTTTCTATTGCCGGACTCCGCCTTTACACGGTCTGATTCCACACATCAAGACCACTTCTAAAAGAAACTGTGTATTCTTTGTGCGTGTGCGCGCGTGCTCGTGTATTTGTATGTGTGCGTGTGTTTGTATGTGTGCGTGTGTGCATGGAGACTCAAATATATATAAAGTCTCTGAGCTCTCCTCCGGGAGGGTTATAGCCGTCAATCACGAGTCCATCACGTGATCCAAGTCCACCGACGAATCACACAGAACGCTACGAGTCCTGGAATGTTCTGGAACCCGCCCAGCCCAGATCCAGGCCCAAGCCCAGCAGTCGTCAGCGGACAACCTACCAGCGAGTAGCGGCCAGTAGGCAACGGCGACGTCGGCTCCTCCTCCTCCTCCTCCTCCTCCTCCTCCTCCTTCTTCCTTCTCCTCCTGCTCATCCTCCTCCTTCATTTCCTCTTCCCCCTCCTCCTCCTCTTCCTCCTCCTGCTCTTTCTCCTCCTCCTGCTCATTCTCCTCGTCCTCCTGTTACTTCTACCCCTCCTCCTCCTCTTCCACCTCCTCCTCCTGCTCCTCCATCTCCTACACCTGCTCCTCTTCCTCCTGTTCCTTCACCTCCTCCGCCCTTTACTTCTCCTCCTCTTTCTCCTCCTTCTCCTCCTCCTGTACAACTGCTTCTCTTCCTTCTCCTTCTCCCCTCTTCTTTCTTCTCCTCTTCCTCTTTGATCCACGGAGAGTCCAGACTCCCAAAATATTTCACCACCTGACTTACTGAAACAGGGGAGTGTGCATCTGTTCTGTGTGTGTGATTTACCATGGTCTTGGATCACGTGTTGGACTAGTGATCGACAGCTATTTCTTTCCTGGAGGAGAGCTCAGAACTCATATATGACCGATTTATGGGTAATCCTGTGTCCATATACGCACACACTTGCCCAACTCCCCACCCACGAGAGTTGGAGTAACGACTCACAACGCAGCGATACTGAAATTATTTCAGCTCTGGGCGGGATTCGAACCCGGACCGCTGTAGTTGTCTACATGTGTATTTTTCTCTACATACTTCAAAGAAGAGAGAAAAAAAGGTGTTTTAGCTCTGACATTCCCTTTTTGAAAAAGTTCAAGAATTCACAGATAGGTTGAAAGAATACTAAGGAGGGAAGAGAGGTTCAGAGCCTCCCATTGGAATGAGAAAGTCAACTGGTTTAATCTTATCAAAGGACACTTGAACCTGACCCATGCTAAATATATAAAATATATGAATATATATCTAATTGATGAGTATTTAATTAACACACACTTATCTATATCTATCTATCTATATATATATATATATATATATATATATATGTATATATATATGTATATATATATACATGTATGTATATATATGAATATATATATATATATATATATATATATATATATATATATATATATACTGTATATATATACATGCACCCGGTAGTAACTCAGTCATAGTTAAAATAATTCCCGGTAGTAACTCAGTCATAGTTAAAATAATTTTTTTGTAAATAAATTCGTATAAGTACAACACCAACGGAAGATGTATTTGCATAGCTGTGACGTATCATGGTGGGTTAGGTTCGGGTATCCGCATGTGTTCCATTTACTCATCCATACACCAGGGCTACCAACATTCCCGTTGTTAGCAGGGTTTCTTAACACTCCCATACCATCACAAAGTAGGTACGAAGTCGTTTGGTGCAGTGCTTGGAAGCAGGCATCCTCCCCCCACTCCTCCCAGTATAGTGCATGCAAGCAGGCACAGTGCCAAGTTCTAAGACTCCACCCTTATCCCCCAGGCATTCCCCCCCTCTTCCCCCTCCCCACCTTCCTCTCCCTCTCCTCCCCCGACTGCAAACATGTTCATTGTTAGGCCTGTTCCTGCGATCCTTACACACACTCGTACACACAGACACACACACACACACACACACACACACACACACACACACACACACACACACACACACACACACACACACACACACACACACACACACACACACACACACACACACACACACACACACACACACAGCGAGTAGGTACGGGATGTTAGTCAAGGAGTTGTGACCTTGCATTCCCGGTGTGTGGAGTGTGAGTGGTCTCAGACCTACCCAGAGATCTGCTAATAATGAGCTCTGAGCTCACTGCCGTAGGGTGGTGTCTGGCTATCTCGAAAAGAGGCTGCAGCAGATCCGAGGTGAATACACACACACACACACACACACACACACACACACACACACACACACACACACACACACACACACACACACACACACACACACACACACACACACACACACACACACACACACACACACACACACACACACACACACACACACACACACACACACACACACACACACGGCGCAGTGGTAGCGTTCGCAACCACTGCTACAGTGGTCCGAGTTCGAATCCCGCCCAGGGCTGAAATAATTTCAGTATCGCTGCTCTGCGAGTCGTTACTCCAACTATCGTGGGCGGGGAGTTGGGTGTGTGAGGGCATGTAAGGTCACAGCATTACCCATAGGTCGGTCATTTATAAGCTTTGAGCTCTCATCCAGGAGGGTAGAAACTGGTGATCACGAGTCCAACACGTAATCTAAGACCATAGTAAATTACACACATACTTTGAAAGCCAGTTTGAAATGATGTGAAGGACTCGGACGGAAACCTACGAGCGTAGCTCTGTTGCATAATACAATTAGGTAAATAGGATAGTTAGATTTACACAAACACAAACACACACACACACACACACACACACACACACACACACACACACACACACACACACACACACACACACACACACACACACACACACACACACACACACACACACACACACACACACACACACACACACACACGCACACACACAAACACACACACACACACACACATACACACACACCACGTTCTCACTTTGTCCCTCTTTCATCCTTACGCAAGCCAGCATACATTTTACTGTAATTTTAAACTTGTATTTCCAGCGTGGTCCCTCACGGGGCCACCCATGCGAGAGGAGTCTGGAAGGGGGAGGGGGAGGGCTGGTCCGGGGGATCCCCGGATGCCTTTAGAGCACCATAAACCTAACCACGTGGTCAGTGAGCACCTCCTTCATGTTACTTCGCTCATTCATACGTCGGGTCTCCATTGCCTTCCGTGGGAGTCCGGGGAGGTGGCTAGAGTGAGGAGTTGGCTTCCCTGGGCAATCGAGGACATCAGCGATGTATTGCCCTCAGCGTGGGAGAGGAGTAGGAAGAGTGGGAGGAGAGGGAGAAGGGATAGGAGAAGAGGAGGGGAGAAGAGTAGGAGGAATAGGGGTAGTGGAGAGGGGAAGAGAAGGAGAGAGAGGAGGAGGAAGGAGAAAAGTAGTAGGAGGAGCGGGAGGAGGGGACGGGAGAGGAGTAGGAGGAATAGGCGTAGGGGAGAGGAGAAGAGGAAGAATGGGGAAGAGGAGAAGAAGGGGGATGAGAAGGAAGGGGAGGATTAGTAGGAGAGGGAGGAGGAGGAGACTGGAGAGGAGTAGGAGGAGAAGCAGGAGTAGGAGGAATAGGAGTTGACGAGAGGGGAAAAGGAGAATAGGAGGTAGAGAAACAGGAGAGGCAGAGGAGGAGGAGGAGGAGGAGGAAGTGATGCTGTGGAGTGCCTCAGGGTGTTGAGTTCCCAGTTGCTGTAAATGGGCTTTGAGAAAATAAGCCATAAAGGTCAAGTGTCCTGGACGACTTCAGGCTTCAGCCTCGATCAGCTTCAGGAAGGGACGTCTGAAGTGCGTACTTGCCTCTCGCGTAAACATCTTGACTGAGATAGAGATATAAACATTGAAGGACTTAAAGGTAGAGACTAGGGAGATATATAGAAAGAAAAAGAGGTAGAGAGAGAGGGAGAGATAAGAAAGATAAAGAGGTAGAGAAAGGGGGAGAGATACAAAAAGAAAGGCGTAGAGGTAGAGGGAGCGGGGATAGATATAGAAAGAAAGATATGGAGGTAGAGAAGGGAGAGATATAGAAAGATATAGAGGTAGAGATAGGGGGAGAGATAAAAAAGAAAGACATAGAGGTAAAGAGAGACGGGGTAGAGATATAGAAAGATATACAAGTAGAGAGGGAGTGAGATTTTTAGATAAAAAAACAAATAGCTACTGTAGATAGAAGGGAGAAAGGGAGATAGGAAAATAAGATAAATAAATAAGGAGGCATAGGAAGACATAGAGGTAGAGAGAGCTAAAGAGATGGAGAGATAAAAAGATACAGGGATGGTGAAATAAAGAGGAAAGAGAGAAAGGAATAAAATAAAAAAAAATAGAGGAACATAATATAAGAATGAAGGAGATTGCAAGAGACCATGAGGCCTATACTAGGCAGTTCCATGTGCATTACCACCTGTCATCCCCATCCATAAAGTTGTCTAACCCTTTCTTAAAACAACTGATAGTTTCAGCGCTCATTACATGGTTGCCAAGACTGTTCCATTCGTTGACCACCCTATTAGTAAATAAATTTTTGCCTATTTCCTTCTTAAATCTAAAATTATCCTGTTTAAATCTATTACTTTGAGTCCTGCCCTGCTGTCTTAATATGATGACCTTGTTTGCGTCACCATTGTTAAAGCCTTTGATCCACTTAAACACCTCTATTAGATCACCCCGCACTCTGCGTCTTTCCAGAGAGTGTAAGCTAAGGTGCCTAAGCCTCTCTTCGTACGGTAAATTTCTGAGCCCATGTATCATTTTGATCATTCTCTGTACCGATTCTAGTGAATTGATGTCCATTCTATATGACGGAGATCAAAACTGTACAGTATAGTCAAGGATGGGTCTAACGCTAGATAGAGTTTGATAATTACCTTTGCACTTCTATTCGTAACCGTTCTAGTAATGAAACCTAATGCTCTGCTTTATTCCTGGCGCTAATGCACTGTTTCCTGGATTTAAGGTCAGGACTCACTAGAACTCCCAAGTCTCTCTCGCACTCAGTTTTCTCTAAAAGCGTGTTATCTAAGCTATATCTATTTTCGGGGTTGTGTAGCCCTACGTTTAACACGCTGCACATTTGCCATTTCACTGACCATGTGAACAATTTGTTAAAATCGTCCTGCAGAATCTCGGCGTCGTCTCCTGACCTAATTAGGCGTCCTATTTTAGTGTCGTCCGCAAACTTACTAACATCACTATTAATCCCATTGTCCAAGTCGTTTATGTACATAATGAACAATAAGGGACCCAAAACCGAGCCCTGGGGAACCCCACTAGAAACACACACGGAAAGAAATGTAGAGAGGGAAGGTGAGAAAGAGCAAGAGAGAGAGAGAGAGAGAGAGAGAGGGAGGGAGAGAGG
>NC_134785.1:40820591-40832005 GCF_046742065.1 Oratosquilla oratoria
TGATTGAATGCATTTACATATAAATAAATAGATTGATAGATATAACAGAAAATATATAAGTATATTTATGAATGAATGAGTTGATGAAACCAATGAAAGAGAATACACGTCTGTTCTTCAATTTTTTTTTTTTTTTTTAGAAAAGCTCCAGACTTTTCCCCTGAGGAACTTGCTGGTTTCCTTTCTAACCGCGAGTGTTGAGGTCTTGGTGGTTACCCACTTCGCCAGAGGTCTTCCTCGGCAGTTCCCGATTAGTACTCGTCTTTCTACCGAGTGGCTTTTCTTCTACTTTTACTTTCTTTGCTGTTTTTGTTGTTATTGTTGTCAGTTATGTAAATGTTATGATTGTTATTGTGCTTGATGTTGCTGTTGAATTATGTTGTTGAGTTTTTTTTGTTGCTCTTGTTTCTTGCTGCTGACGCTAATGTTGTTGTTTATCTTGTTATTGTTATAATTATAATCATTATTGATGCTATTTATGATTATATTTGGTTTTGTTGATTTTTACTGCTAAAACTATCGTTGTTGTTGGTCTTGTTGTTGCTTGGCTCTCGGCCTCAGTGGATGATGCCTCGAAAGTTACGGAGGAAACCGATGGCCCTCCTCTCGGGGTGGTAGGAATCCTACCGTAGGTATCCTCCACCCCTGATATGTTGTGGTCGTTAATCCTGTTGCTGATGTGACCTATGTGACCATTTTCTAAATCGGTTTTACTCCTTAACAATCGTTTTAGTTCATTACGACACCTGAACAACTGCGTTTCGGGGCAGTTAACTGGCCAGGGGGGAAGGAGTGGAGGAGGAGGAGGAGGAGGCTGAGTCTTTTTGAAAATCACTGAGGCTTTTTTTTTTTTTTTTTTTTCAATTCTTGAAGGAAAATAAGAAACGGTGCAAATGTTAACTGGAGCTAAAAAACCTCTATCGATACGAATATTTTTTCTCATTTTTTTATCCTTATATTTCCAAGAGCGTCAAAAAACAAAATCGTCACAAACCCACAATAAAGTGCCGAAGACGGCCGATCCGGAATAAAAATGATAATAATAATGATAATGGTAATAATAGTAATAACAATGATAATGATAGTGATAGTGATAATAATGATAGTAATAGGAAAAAGAATAAGAATATATATTAATCATAATGATAAATTACTAACGATGATAAATAGCAAATAGTATATAATAAACAATAAGTAATAAATGACGAATGTTAACTGATAAATTATAAATCAAAGAAGATGATGCCACCGAAAACGCATTTTGGTTTTCACGTCGACCGACCCAGCTCCTTCCTTCCTTCCTTCAGCTCTTCCTTCCTTCCTTCAGCTCTTCCTTTCTTCCTTCCTTTCTTCCTTCCTTTCTTCAACTATTCCTTCCCCCCTGCCTTTCTTCCTTCTTTCCTTCAACTCTACCTCACTACTTTCCTTTCTTCCCTCCTTCCCTTCTTCAGCTCTTCCTTACTCCCTTTCCTCAACTCTTCCTTACTTACTTCCTTCAACTCTTCCTTCCTCCCTCCCTTTCTTCCTTCCTTCTTTCCTTCCTTCCTTCAACTCTTTCTTACTCCCTTCCTCCCTCCCTTTCTTCCTTCCTTCTTTCCTACCTACCT
Organism: Oratosquilla oratoria; assembly: GCF_046742065.1. Lineage (NCBI taxonomy): Eukaryota > Metazoa > Arthropoda > Malacostraca > Stomatopoda > Squillidae > Oratosquilla > Oratosquilla oratoria. Next base: position 40,822,199 of record NC_134785.1, read on the forward strand.
TCAACTCTTCCTCACTCCCTTCCTTCCTTCAGCTCTTCCTTACTCCCTTCCTTCCCTCCTTCCTTCCTTCAACTCTTCCTCACTCCCTTCCTTCCTTCCCTCCTTCCGTCCTTCTTTTCTTCCTTCCTCTTTTCTTTCTTTCTTACTCCCTTCCGTCCTTCCTTCCTTCAACTCTTCCATACTCCTTTCCTTCCCTCCTTCCACCCTTCCTTTCTTCCATCTTTCCTTCCTTCCTCCCCTCCTTCCGTCCTTCCTTGAATTCTTACTTCATTTCTTCTTTTTTATTCCTTCCTTCAATTCTTCCTCACTCCCTTCCTTCCTTTCTTCCCTCAACTCTTCCTTCCTTCCTTTCCTCCCGTCCTTCCTTCCCTCCTTCCTCCTTTCCTTTCTTCCTCCTTTCCTTCCTTCCTCACGCCCTTCTTTCCTTCCTTCCTTCCTTCCTTCCTTCCTTCCCTCCTTCCCTCCTTCCCTCCTTCCCTCCTTCCCTCCTTCCCTCCTTCCCCCCTTTCTTCCTTCCGGTCGTCTTTTTATCGACAATGGCTGACGACTTCCTCTCCGCCGCACCTGTCTGTCCGGGGTTCCAAGAGCCATCTGGCGATCGGCGAAGGAACGACGATGCCTACATTAGCTGGCAAGTGCGGGTTCCTTTCACTCAAGTATTTACTGAGCGCTTGTGTGGCTACCCGCGCTCCAACGTCTGTGTGTGTGTGTGTGTGTGTTTGTACATATGTGTTTGCACGTGTGTGTACGTATGTGTGTATCAGTGCGTGTATACGTGTGTTTCTACTTGAGTATGTGCTTGTGTGTACGTGTGCGGCTGTGTGAATTTACCTAGTTGTAGTATACAGGATAAGACTAATGCTCGGATGTCCCGTCCCTGAACTGCCAATGATCATTTCTGACCTTAAATTGTCCCGTGTGATTGTTTGTTTGTGTGTGTGTGTGTGTGTGTGTGTGTGTGTGTGTGTGTGTGTGTGTGTGTGTGTGTGTGTGTGTGTGTGTGTGTGTGTGTGTGTGTAAGCGTAGAAAAGAGAAGAACTATAGAATAATTTCAAGAAATCTTATTGCAATGAAAATCAAATACAACTCATCTTTCCTAAGATACAGCTGTCAACAATTCTAAACCCAAGATACAAAGATTCCTGAATCCAGTGGAACCGCAGCCTGGGGGGGTTGGGGGTAAGGTTTCTGACTCCCCATCCCCTCTTAGTGATCCACAGAATCCCCCAAGTGGGTTCAGAAACCGAAAACGAGTGAGCTTTCAATGAGTGTTTAGTGATACAATTCATTGTTTAAGTGGTTCTCCAGGAGTCCAATGAACAGTAACACAAGAGAGACAAAGATCGAGAACCAAAGGCTTAATCCCTCTTGTCCAACACAAAAAAGGACAAATGACTCAGGATATAAATTACTCTATTATGTAACTTAGTGACTTGTTAGTTCCATTCAACGCTCGACAGCTTCAGCAATGAAGAACAAAAAATGTCTCCTCCATTTTCTTCCCGAAGTCCTGAAAAACGTCGCTGCTTCAAGGTGATCCGCTATTGTATGGGCAGTGGGGTGACAGAGAAGACTTATATATTATAAGATGATTAATCTTAGGGTGTAGAAGTAACTTTTATATGAGTTAGAGGCTGCGGAGTCTTGCCAAATTGAAGTCCCTCTCCTGTCCTATTGTTGTGATAATGTTTTTATATAGCTATATATTCATACATATATTTATTAAACATAATATATATGTATATGCAGACGTACTTGAATGTGATGTGCCCTCACTCAGATTACCAATTTATTTTCAATTTTGTTTGTTTGTGTTTAAATTTTCTTTTGTTCCCTAATCCTTTTCAAATTCTTCTCTAACCTCCCTCCCCCCTTATTGGCAATGGGTGGCCGTAATCGTGGTGGGAGAGGAAGCCACTCCAGAGATGGTTTGTTGGCTCCACGGGTGTCGTGGATACAAGAATGCTGAGACTGTTTCCATTGTGTCGTAAAAGCCAATTAAATCCATTCGGTCGTGTCGTGGCTTCCAACCAAAGAAAAAATATATATATAAGAAAGATCCCCATCATGGATTAAATGTGCTTGGTTATAGTACGATAGTTGTAAAACATAGGAAATCGGGTAGCTGTTACTGAGAAGGAAAGTAGATGTTTTAGCGTCGAATGAAACTAAGTTGAAAGGAAAGACAAGTCTGAGTTTGAGAGCGTAGTCTGCGAAGTGTCAGACGAGGGAGAGCAAGAGAAGGAGTGGTTCCGTTGTTGATCTCAGAGGTCAGAAAGTGGGTAGTTGAATGGAGAGAATTGTCATCGAGGATAATATATGCGAAGTGAATTTACAAAGGATGATGTGGGTGTATATGAACACGCATGAATATAACAGTGAGAAGTATGAGAATCACAATATATCATTATTATCATTATTATTATTATTATTATTATTATTATTATTATTATTATTATTATTATTATTATTATTATTATTATTATTATTATTATTATTATTATTATTATTATTATTATTATTATTATTATTATTATTAATTATTATTATTATTATTATTATTATTTTTAATAATTATTATTATTATTATTATTATTATTATTATTATTATTATTATTATTATTATTATTATTATTATTATTATTATTATTATTATTATTATTATTATCATTATTATTATTATTACTATTATTATTATTGTTATTGTTATTGTTATTATTATCATTAATGTTATTATTATTATCATTATTATTATTTGATCAAGCGTTTTTGAAGAACCTTGGAGTACACGCGAGAGTTATTGTTTCAAAGAACCCCGTATGGAGTATTGACTATATAAAGTTATATAATCAATACTTTATGGGCTTAATGACCTCCCTATGGACCAGAAGGGGAATAAGGAGTAATGGGGAGGAAGAGGAGGGGGAAGGGAGGGGTAGGGGGGAATGGGACGATGGTTAGGAGGGTTGAAGAGGAAAAGGGGAAAAGTAGAAGTAGTAGTAGTAGCATAGGTAGCAATAATAATAGTATAGTAGTAGTGGTAGAAGTAGCAGCAGCATTAGTAATAGCAGTTATAGTAGCAGTAGTAGTAGTGGCAGCAATAGTAGCATTAGTGATATTAGCAGTGGTAGAGGTAATAGTAGGAGCAGGAGGAGGAAGAGTAACAATGTAAGAGGTGGAGATGTGGAAGATAGAGCAGTCAAAAGGGAGAGGAGGAGAGGTTCGGCGAGGACTCCAGTGGGATCACGTGGACGGAGCACGAGAACGGGGATGATGGACCGTCTTTCGTTTTTCTGTCATTTCCCCCAAAGCGAGAGAGAAACCTCGTCATCGGGGGAGAAAAATTCCTCACCTGTCTCAGCCCCATGATGGTTTATAGAGCGAAATAACCCAAACAAATGGCGCCAGAGATAAATGTAGGGAATGATGGATAGACCCAAAGCATTGTCATTGGCAGAGGGTAAGCTGTTACTCCGGCAACCGTCCAGCTTTGGAAGTCGTGACGTGCTGATAATGGGAGACTTCAATTCTCCAGACGTTAATTGGGCAGTATTGGAACATGACAATGCGGGTAGTTGTTTGATAAACTTTCTTGGTGATAATTACTTTGTGCAGCATAAAAAGTGCCCACAAGAAATGGAAATATAGGTGACGACTGACCACTACCCGCGAAAATAAGATAACTGACATAGAGAATGTTAACTGAAACCTAATGAGGTTTAGTTTAAAAAATAGAAAGAACAGTTTCTGTGAGTACTATAGTTTACTAGCGCTTCTAACCTTATGGTCAATCTCGGGCTTGTATGTCTGTAATAGCTATCTTAAGAAAAACTCGTTTCAATGGCCTTCGATAAGACTTTTAGCTCTTGGACTGGGAGACGAGATGAGTCGAAAAACGCTAAGGATCACTTGTGGCAAATATTTCAGGACACACTCACTGGAATGATTCATACTCCATTAAGAAAAGACGTCTCTTTCATCCATCTCATCAGCAATCACTCAGTAAAAAAAAAAAATCACTGATGATGAAAATCGTTTAAAAATCTTAAGAAAAAACACTACAAAGTTCTACAATGATATTATGATAAAAAATAAATAAGAATCACTTTAGCCCACTTATGTCAACCAATGGTCAACTTGAGCATTTAATGGAAGATGCGTGTGACAGTTTGATGAATTATTTCACTTCCTTGTTCATAAACGGAGCATCTCAAAGCAAAAACTCGCTTGAGTCATGTCATGTGAGCGGAAGCTTACTCACTCCTGTAAATATGACCAAAGAAAACGTTTGGAGGTGTGCAGAAGAGCTCAGTTAATAAAATACTACGGGCTGTTAGTAAACACACACACACACACACACACACACACACACACACACACACACACACACACACACACACACACACACACACACACACACACACACACACACACACACACACACACACACACACACACACACACACACACACACACACACACACACACACACACACACACACACACACACACACACAAATAACGACTCCGACAGATTCCGGCAGATTCCAGACTTGGGCAGATTCAGACGGAATCCGACAGATTTCAGTTGATTTCTGCAGAATGGTAGATTCGAATTGACGGACTGACAAACTGAGACAGATTTTGGGAGGAATCTGACAGACAATGCCGAACTATGACAGACGGACAGACTCTCAGGTTCTGTCAGAGAAAGACTCCTTAAGAAAGAGTGTGTAGGAGTGGGAGGGGGGCACTCTCTCTTTCTTTCTCTCTCTCTCTCTCTCTCTCTCTCTCTCTCTCTCTCTCTCTCTCTCTCTCTCTCTCTCTCTCTCTCTCTCTCTCTCTCTCTCTCTCTCTCTCTCTCTCTCTCTCTCTCTCTCTCTCTCTCTCTCTCTCTCTCTCTCTCTCTATACATCTCTTTCTCCCTCTCTCTCTTTATCTCTCTCTCTCTCTCTCTCTCTCTCTCTCTCTCTCTCTCTCTCTCTCTCTCTCTCTTTCTCTCTGTTTTCAATCCTTGTACGACTTTTTACACTACCACTAGCACCCAACCACGTGGCTATCACGACCAACCCCCAGCCCTCCACTCCCATCCCCACCCTCGCAGCCTTGTCCACATCGCTGAGAAATGTCCACTGTCGAAGAGTGCTGTGGCTGGTCACGTGCGCGTTTGCCACAGCATCACGTGACGTGAGTTGTCGCCGGTACTTTCGACCCGCCCGTTAGCGTTGTCTTACCGGTACTGGTACTCCGGTTTGTGGCCGATAGTCCCGGCAGCATCGGCCCTGTGGGTGAGATTCGGGTGTCCGCGTCAGTACGTCGGATAGGAAGGTGTTCATCAATGAAGACCTGGCCCATATGGGTTATAGATTGCATTTGTGTTATGTCGCCAATATTTTAGGGGCTTCCATGACACCCCTATGAACCAGAATAAAAAAGAAAAAAAAAATTGTGACAGAAAAAAGTACCTCTACGGACCAGACACACGCAGCATTATTTTATAGTTTTTGGCTCTTACTAGGACGCCTCTCTACTGCCCTCTTTAAATCTCTCCATACTTTTCAACCCAGCGACTCCACCTCTTCGGCGCGACTGGAGGATTATCCCCAAGGACAGAAGCGGAGGTGAGCGCCAGCGAGATGACCAAATATGGAAGACCAGGGGAATTCCCTCTGGAAGCGGAGACTGCGATTCTGCCGATTTCTTCTTCTTCTTTTCTTCTCCTTCTTCTTCTTCTTCTTCTTCTTATTCTTATTCTTATTCTTATTCTTCTCCTCCTTCTTCTTCACCTTTTTTTTCTTCTCTTTTTTTTCCTTCCTCCGCAGGGGATCGCCCTTGTAGTGTCCCCACGCCCTCTTAGGTCCTTTGACCGCTGTGCAAGAGGGCGTTCCTCGCCTTTGCTTGCTTGTATACGGACACGTTAACATTATTTGCGGGGTTGGTCTCGCTGCTTGAGAAGGGCAAGGCTGGACCCCTTTCTGAGCCTGTGTTTCCTTTTTTTTTATTATTTATTCTATTCTACTTTATTTTCATTTTGTTTGTATTTATTTTATTTTTCACCTATGTGTGTTTTTATTTTTTTTACGTTTTACCAAAATTAACTCTCATGATTACCCTTACTCGCAAAACCGGATTGATGTTCATAATTATATTCTGGCTTTTTTATTGCCTTTGAATGAAGACGTTAGATTACATTATAGAATACCTTATACAGTATCCTGTTTCCAGCTGTATTATATTCTTGTTTTCCCCTTTTTTATCTTTTTTTTTTTGCGTTTCCCCAAATGATAATAATAATAATAGAAATAATAATAATATTGATAATAATAATAATAATGATAATGATAATAATAATAATGATAATAATAATAATAATAATAATAATAATAATAATAATAATAATAATAATAATAATAATAATAATAATAATAATAATAATAATAATAATAATAATAATAATAATAATAATAATAATAATAATAATAATAATAATAATAATAATAATAATAATAATAATAATAATAATAATTATAATAATAATAATAATAATAATAATGATGATGATGATGATGATGATGATGATGATGATGATGATGATGATGATGATGATGATGATGATGATGATGATGATGATGATGATGATGATGATGATGATGATGATGATGATGATAATAATAATAATAATGATGATAATGATAATGATAATAATAATAATAATAATAATAATAATAATAATAATAATAATAATAATAATAATAATAGTAATAATAATAATAATAGTAATAATGATAATAGAAAAAAGTCCTGTATTCTTCCCTGATCCCTCAGGGATTTTATTCTGACTAATTAGCTTAATTTTCCTTTTCATGTATTACACATGCACTCGTGTCCATGCGCGCGCGGGCACACACACACACACACACACACACACACACACACACACACACACACACACACACACACACACACACACACACACACACACACACACACACACACACACACACACACACACACACACACACACATACCACACTCGCATGGCGCAGTGGTAGCGCCCGCGGCCGCCACTACGGCGGTCCCGGTTTGAATCCCGCCCAGGGATGAAATAATGTCTTTATCGCTGTGCTGGGAGTCGATATTCCAATTCTCGTGGGAGGTGGGGGGTTGTAAGGGCACAGCATTACCCATAGAACGGTCATATATGAGCTCTGAGCTCTCTTCCAGGAGGAAAGTAGATGTCGATCACGAGTCCAACACGTAATCCAAGACCATGGTAAATCACACACACACACACACACACACACACACACACACACACACACACACACACACACACACACACACACACACACACACACACACACACACACATATTCACAAGGACACGGTACGAATACCCATGGCCATAATCCATAAATCTAGAGAAAAAAATATAATAATAATAATGAAAAAATAAAATAAAAATAAAATTGTAATAGAACAAAATAAAATTGAATAAAATAAGTAAGGTCTGGTCAGTAAGACTCTAAAGTTCTTGCTTACGAGATGGTCAGACTTTCCTAATCTTCAAAGTCCTTCACCTTTGCTTGCTCTTAAACTTCTTCATGCTCTGGATCGTTATCGGCCGAGATTTATGCGCTGGAGGAGGCTGCCGACGCCGCGGCCCCCGCTGAAGCCGCCACCGCCGCGGCCACTTGGCTAATTCAATTTTCCTCGGTGTAGGTGATGCTGTGTGTGTGGGAGGGATGAAACGGGGAGGGTTATTGTAATTTTTTCATTGAACTCTTGGGTGCTTAGAAACACCCAATATGCTTTAATAATCCCTTACTAGTCGAGGTTTAACCTTCTGTTTTTTTCGGGGGGGGTGGGGGGTTGTTGAAGTGGGACCTGAGCCGAAACTATGTGCGGCTTCGCGCGAAGTTGAGGAACCTCCCGGGAGGTGATGACGGTGCCCCTTACAGAGAACTTTGTAGCGTTATTCAGTTACTCAGAGATTCACTCACTGTGTCACAGTCCATCAGTCAATGGATTAGTCAATGTGTGGCGATATAAGCCTGACAAGATAGGAAGATTTGCATAAGAACAAAAACCAAAACACGGAGACTGTGACAAGTCGCATAGCATAGCGACACTGATGGGTCAGCACAAGAGACAACATATTCCTAGGTTGTCTGACACAGTCACACCTGTCTTCATAGACTATAGAGTATTGGTGGCTTGAAAGTATGAACACAACATATCAGGGGTGGAGGATACCTCAGGTAAGGGCCCTAATAAGGTGATTAGTGTTCTTGTTAACTCCGGTATCATAATGCATTGGTTACACTCAACAAGTGCAACAATAACAACATCAACATCAGTAACAGTAATAACAAAACAAAAGAACAGCAATGTCAACAGCAACAGCAAAGACATCAACATATTCAATTACGACAAAAACAAAAACAACAATATCAACAACAACAGTAACATCATTAACGACAGCAGCAACAACAATAACACCAACAACAGCGAGGATGACAGGAGCAACATCAACAAAAACAGCAACAACAGAAACAGCAACAGCAGAAACAGCAACAATAGTATCAACAACAGCAATAACAATAAAAACGGCAACAACAGCAACATCATCAATAACAACCACGTCCTCAGCGCAACTAATCACTCACGAAATGGCAATAACAAAAATGTAAACACCGCCATATTCACACTCAATTTGACAGGAACGTACACTCAAGCAAACCTCAGCACACAACCTCGCTATACGGAACCTCGTTACACCTAATTCCGGCTATATCGACCCTAGTGAGACCTACCCTCGACCCTTCGCCGGATATAACAAACAAGGTCGGTTTATGCGGTGCACGGTTCGGTATGGATGGCAGGCGCATGGGAAATATACATATGTACGTTCAACAGGTACTTTCGGCTATAAACACCATGCCTTCCCCTCAATCAGTTTGATATATTAGTTGTACAGTGGTACCAAACTTTCTTCTCATAAGCCGACCCAAAGTTCGATATGTGCAGAAATTTTGATAAAATAAAACCTTCGGATAGATCGGACCATCGGCTATAACGACCAAGCCTTCAGTTAGTACAATAAATCAAGGGCTTACTGTATATATTCCAATATGTATACTGACTCCCTTCACAGCGCGCATCCGTCTCTATTCATTTCTATAAGCGAGAAATAAAACTTCTCTTAATGAAATAATTCGTGACGATGTGTAGAATAATTCCTTCCCCAAAAAAGGGGGAAAAATGAGACAATTTAAGTAATTCTGACAAGAATGATTCCCTTATTCAGGCGATCAGGACCTGATGAGGAGTTATTGTGCGGGTGCACAAAAATTCTTTAATTCTTGTTTTTCGATCTTGTTGGTGAATTGAAAGATCCAGTGTCTGGGCGTTCGTGGATTATATTATGTGTTGACGACATTTTGTGTTGGTGACTTGCAAAACCGCTGAATGCATAGAATACCGATATTTTTTGCCCTCCGCCGCGCTTTGTCTCGCTGTAAATGTCGTTCTCAGGAATTTGTGCCTGACAACGGGAGGAGGAGAAGGAGAAGGAGGTAAAGGGGTTAGAATAGAAGAGAAGGAGTAGGAGGTAAAGAGGGTAGAAGAGGAGGAGGAGGAGGAGGTAAAGTGGGTGGAAGAGAAGGAGGAGGTAAAGCGGATGGAAGTAAAGGAGGAGGAGGTAAAGTCGGTAGAAGAGAAGGAGGTAAAGTGGCTAGAAGAGGAAGAGAAGGTAAAGAGGGTAGAGGAGGAGGAGGAGGAGGTAAAGTGGGTGGAAGAGAAGGA
>NC_134785.1:40837505-40840005 GCF_046742065.1 Oratosquilla oratoria
CATTCAGTGTTGTACATATATATGTATATATATATATATATATGTGTATATATATATATATATATATATATATACATATATATATATATGTATATATATATATATATATATATGTGTGTGTGTGTGTGTGTGTGTGTGTGTGTGTGTGTGTGTGTGTGTGTGTGTGTGTGTGTGTGTGTGTGTGTGCATGCATGTATGTATGTATGTATACATTTATGCAAGTAACCACAGGAGAAAAGAAAACATGAAATAACTTGTGATTTTCGTGTTATTATTCCTACGTGGTTACTCTCGTATTTTAGGATCACGTGCTTTTTATGTGATTTTTCTGCATACATACATACATACATACATACATACATATATATATATATATATATATATATATATATATATATATATATATATATATATATATATATATATATATATATGCATACTAGGTAGTGTCGAGGGCTATCACGCTCCAAACCCAAGATCACGTCTCGCTTAGGGTTTGAAAGCTTTACAATATTGGGAGCCGTTACTGTCCGCCATGGGCAAGAGGATGGGTGTGTGGTGTGTCTAAGATCATAGCATTAACTGTACAAGCTCTGAACCCTCATCCGGGAGGGCCATAACTATTGATTACGAGTCCAACACATGATCCAAGACAATGGTAGATCACACGCAGAAGGTAAAATTGTTGTTATGAGGAAAGGGAGGGGAGTAGCAAGTAGAGGAAGGAAGGGAGGGAAGGTGGGAGTGAAGGTGGGGGAAGGGTAGTAGGGAAGGGAGGGAGGGAGGGAGAGAGGGGAGAGAAGGGAGGAAGGGAATGAGGGAGGGAGGTAGGAATGGAAGAAGAGAAGGAGGGTTGGAAAGAGGGAAGAAGGGAATGAGGAAGGGAGAGGGAGGGACGGAGGGAGTGGTTAATGAAGGGAGACAGGGAAAGGAGGAAGGAGGTAGGGAAGAGAGTGGGGGAGGGAAGGGAGGAAGGAGGTAGGGAAGGGAAGCAAGAGACAAAGAGAGAAGGAAGAATGGAAGGGTGGAAGGGAGAGGGGAATGAAGGGAGGGAGGGAAGGGAGGAAGGAGGAAGGGAGAGAAGGGAGGAAGGAGGAAGGGAGGGAGGGATGAAGAGAGGGAGGGAAGGGAGGAAGGCGGAAGGGAGGCAATAAACAAGGAGAGAGGGAGTTAGTTAGAGAGGGAGGGGGAGTTAGGGAGGGAGGGAAGGGAGGGAGGGAAGGGAGGGAAGGGAGGGAGGAATTAAGGGAGGGAGGGAGGGGATGAGTGAGGAAGGGAGGGCGGGGAGGGATGAAGGCGAGGGAGGGAAGGGAGGAAGGAAAGAAGGAGGAAGGGAGGCAATAAACAAGGAAAGAGGGAGTTAGAGAAAGAGAGGAGGGAGTTAGGGAGTGAAGGGAGGGAAGTGGGAGGGAGAGAGGGATGGAGGGGGAGGGAGAGAGGGGGAGGGAGGGAGGGGAGGGCAGTGGGCCTGGAGGGTAAGAAGAAGGGGTTGGGGGTAAGGGTGGGTGGAGGTGGTGTTTATGAAAGGGAGCCCGAGGGAGGAGCCAAACTAAGGTCAAAGGGTATGGGGGGAGGATCTCGAAGATGTCAAGGTCAGGGTTGGGCCTACCTGCGATAACAGATATGGATAGAGGATCCTTGGGTGGGGGTGGATAGACAATATGAAAGGTCGTGGATAGGAAGTCGGACGAATGGATAGGACGGTTGTTTTAACTTGAGCCTGCTCCTATCAGCATCACGGAGAGTGTCTGCTGACATAAGCGAAAATGTTTCTGTTGGTGGCGTCCTCGTGGACACCGTCTGCAGAACACCGACCAACACAGAACGTTCGAGTTTTTCTTCAAAGACGGCGAGTTTTCCTTCGCCGAGAACAAGGCTCCTGCAGACAATGTTGGATGTGGGCTGTATGCGTCATTACCTGCAGGCCGAGGTGGTTAGGTTCTTCGTTTCATGAGCAAATTGACAGTCGGGAGGCGATCCCGTCTGGAATATTGACTGTATAAGTATCATCCATTCAGTCCCTTTGGTAACTTTTAGTGCTATCACTACGGACCAACGTCCCGCAGCATTCTTTTAAGCTTGAAGATTAATCTTCGTTTAAAAAGAGTGATGAACATTAATTTTAACTTAACTCTCTTCCTTACTATGACCCCTGCCCTCTTCACGCGATAGTACTCCCAAGGACAGAAACGCTGGTGAAACACAACGAGAAGCCGAGGCTGCTGGCCTTCAACGCAACCTCCCCGGCCTCGTAAGCCTCTTACGACATCCATACGTGAGTCGTATCTACGTCGTAGAAATACGAGAAGAAATTGAAGGGATCTGTAAGAAGAACAATGAATGTTGTGTTGTTGATATGGGCAGAGAAGTCATCTACTCACGAAACTCACTATCCCAATGCCACGAAGTGGGAAGGGAGAAATCCCTGTCAGTTGCGGCAAGCCGCTCTTTCTTTTTCCCCTCTCTCTCTCTCTCTTTTTTTTTTTTTTTTTTTTTTTTT
>NC_134785.1:40850005-40855005 GCF_046742065.1 Oratosquilla oratoria
AGGAGTCTGCTGGCGGCTGAAGGCGTGGCGTGAGGAGGTGGAATCGGGGCACGAGGGAACGAGGTCAAGTTAAGTTCCGATCCTTAGAAAAAAAAAAAAAAAAAAAAAAAATGGCTCCCGAGCGAGTGATCGAAAACAAATAAAGAGCTAAACAAAAAACAAATAAGTCAATGAATAATTGAATAAATAAATAAGCAAACAAATGGACGAATAAATAAAATTAATATATAAAATAAGAAGATAGAATTAATGAATACATAAATATGTAAATGAAAATGGCACACCGGCGATGGAGAGGTCTCTCCAGATTGCAGCCAGATTAGATAGTGCCTAATCAGTGCATCGCCACTACCTTATAACCACATAAGGCAATTTGTGTTACATGAAAACGTTGTAGAAAAAAGTTCCATGTCTTGGGGGTGTTATTCATGTTTACATAAATATACTGCAGAGATATTATAGAATTACAAAACATTACAAAATACCAAAGCACAAATGTGATCATTTGATCCATAACAAAGTCGGATGCTGTACAAAAAATAGGTGAATGAACAAAAAATAAATAAATACACAAATGAATTGATCAGATAAAACAAAAATAAAGGCTCATATAAACACATTAAACAAACAAAAGAAAGGTACCCACGGATTGGCATTATACGGCATAACAGAAATTTTTTGTAGTGGTGGTTGGAGGGGGGCAGGAGTTTTTGTAGTTGGAGGGGGGGGGCAAAATGAAATATATTATCCACATATGGTTACAGGCTTAAGATAATATCAAGATACTCACTTCAAATCGGCTGTATAGGCATATATTTACATTTTCTACATGAGTTACATTTTGACTTTAATGTTACGTGGATATGCATGATATTAATTTTATTTCATTTTCCCTTATATATATTTATCAATCTTTTATTATTTTACTTATCTTATATTTTATTATTTGAAAAAAAAAATAAACGAAATTATATGTGACGACCGGCAAAGTTTCAAGCACATTCTGGATTTCGAGGGGGCGTGGGGGGCAACGGCCCAATCACCTCTGTGGGAAGTCATTTCACATTCACTAATTTCGCGGTTAGCGGGATTGTTTCTACCTCCATCGAGGTTAAACCTTTGGAATGCAGTTTTACTTTCAGTAACAAGTCAGGAAGCGCCTGGCGGTCAGCGGAGCGGTTAAGGACAGGTCAGCGGCGGCTGCGGCATTCCGCCCAAGACCAGCAGCAAGATCTCGGCAACGAGCGGCCTCGGCGGTCGAGCGGAAAGCGCCGCGCCTCCGTGGCGATGGATGCCGAACTTCTTTGTCGATGTGACGAAAGACGGCCGCGCGCTGCCAAGAGTGTCGCAATTCTTTTTTTTCTTTTTTTCTTTTTTTTTTGGGGGGAGGGGGGCACAGGCTTGTGTCCCCGGAATTGGTAACCCCCTACCCTCCGTCGACACACATACAAAACAATAAGAATATCCTCTCCTGCCCCCCATACAATATGTAATGGTGGAAAAGAATCCCCCCACGATATACAGGGAAGATAATAATCATTACCCCCCCCCCCATACAGGGAGGAGGACGTTTCCTCCCACACCCACGCGAAATACATGGGGGAGTATCTTTCTCCCGTACCTTTACGAAATACGGGGAGAAGACACATCCCCCCCCCCGAAATAGTGGTAGGAGGGGGGGATGCATAAGAGTATAATCTTTCTCATGTCCCACCTAAATACAAAAAAAAAAAAGGAAAAGAAAAATTCTCTTCTTCCCCCCACCCCGCCCCCCAGGCTCCACGAAATACGAAGAGGAAGAGAGTCATTTCCTCCCTCCTCCCCCTTCACCTCCCCCAGCCTCTCCTTGCGAAGAGGTGGGAGGTCAAGGTCATAAGTGTCAAGGAAGAGGAGGAGGAGGAGGAGGGGGAGGAGGAAAAGTTTAAGAATGCTTTTAAGTTTGGGGGTCGGTGAGTATATGCTTTTGGCGAGACAAGAGAAATATATATCAGAATAATCTGGAGCACGGGTGTCCAGACTTCCCCCTCTCCCTCTCCCCCTCTTTTTGTCGCTGCTGACTTAGACATATTTCAAAGATATTGTTCAACAGTCAGATGTTGGAAAGATTGTGACACATAATTCCATTTCTTAAAAGAAATTCAAAGTTCACTGATATTAAGTAAATAAATATTGACATTAAGTACAGAAGTATTGACATTAAGTAATTAATTAATGACATGAAGTAAATAAGTACTGACATTAGATTTATAAGTATTGTCATTAAGTAAATAAGTATTAACGTGAAATAAATAAGTATTGACATTCAATAAATAAGTGTTGACATTAAATAAATAAGTATTGATATTGAATGAATAAGTACTGACATTAAGTAAATAAGTATTGACATTTAATACATAATTATTGACATTAAATACAAAGGCATTGACATGAAATACATAAGTATTGACATTAAGTAAATAAGTATGTTAAATACATGGGTACTGACATTGAATGATAAATACTGACATTAAATAAATAGATATTGACATTGAATACACAAGTATTGGCATTCAATAAACAAATATTGACATTTAATAAACAAGTATTGGCATTAAATAAACATTGACATTAAACAAACTGGTATTGTGACTCAGTAAGTAAACAAAACAGATTGATAAGTAAAATAAAACGAAATGAAATAGAGTGAAATAAAATAATTACAACAAACAAAATAAATGAAACGGAATGAAATAAATTCAAATGCAATAAAATTAATATTTTTATATACCCGCATAATACTAAAATATTTTCATCAAAATCTAATTGAAATCTAATCTCTCTCTCTCCCACTCTCTCCTTTCCTTCCGCTTTTCTCAACTTATTCTCTTTCCTCGCTCTTTCCCTTTGTTCTCTTTAGCTTTCTCTTTTCCTCTCTCTACCTCCTTATTACTATTTCCTTTCTTTCTCTCTTTCGTATTCCCCCTCTTTTTTTCTCTCCTTTCGCTTTTCCCATTTCACTCTCTTTCCTGCTGGTAACAGAATGCCGGGTACAGAAACGCATATACATACACAGGTACACACACACTCACACACATACACACATGCACACACACACAAATATACGACTCGATGGCGTAGTGTTAGCGTTCGCGGCCGTCACTACGACGGTCCGGGTTCGAATTCCGCCCAGGGCTGAAATAATTTCAGTATCGCTGCCCTGCGAGTCGTTACTCCAACGCTAGTGGGTGGAGAATTGTGTATGTATGTATGTATGTATGCATGTGTGTGTGTGTGTGTGTGTGTGTGTGTGTGTGTGTGTGTGTGTGTGTGTGTGTGTGTGTGTGTGTGTGTGTGTGTGTGTGTGTGTGTGTGTGTGTGTGTGTGTGTGTGTGTGTGTGTGTGTGTGTGTGTGTGTGTGTGTGTGTGTGTGTGTGTTCCATTTACATGGCGCCCCTCCTCCCTTGTCCACTCGCGAGTAATTCGAGAACACGAGGAGAAATCCCTCTGTGACTTGTACTTCAGCTGCCTCTTTTGGAATATCTCCTCTTCCTTCGACATATGATCTTTTCTTTTCGTGCACGAAGTGCGCGGGAGCTGGTGCTCCCATTTTCTCGAATTCATTTGCGCCCCAAAGATGGGTCGCCGTCGTGCATGCGCGCGCAACCATTTCGTGTCTTGTTCCTCAAGTCGTGTCTTGTATTTTGAAGAAATTAAAGTTTCCATTTTACCAGTGAATATTTTGGTGTTGCTTTTTATATGTATACATATGTATATCTTTAAAAATATACGAAAGCATATTTCTATGCATTTGTTTACAAATTACGTATAAAATGAAAATACATACACGTAATGAAATATTTATGCCTGTACAGTCATACAGTCATAGACATATCTATATATACATCAACATATGCATATACATAAAGCATAAACATACACATACAGTTCATATCTATGTCTATCGATATATGTATATGTGCACACACACACACACACACACACACACACACACACACACACACACACACACACACACACACACACACACACACACACACACACACACACACACACACACACACACACATATATATATATATATATATGTACATATATATATAAATATATGTATATATATACATATATATATATATATATATATATATATATATATATATATATATGGGGGTGGGTGGGGGGTTTGTGTGTGTGTGTGTGTGTTTATATTTATGTGTGTATGTATATTGTATATCTCACATCTAACTTTAAAGTCTAGTGTGTATACTTCATCGACTACTGCACCTCCTCGATGGAACACACTCTAACCCATATATGGAGATTTCGACGGCGCCCTCCTGCTTCCATTTCAAATTTTCTGTATATCTTCTTCTTCTTTTTCTTTTCTTCTTCTTCTTCTTCCTCTTCTTCTTCTTCTTCTTCTTCTTCTTCTTCTTCTTCTTCTTCTTCTTCTTCTTCTTCTTCTTCTTCTTCTTCTTCTGCTTTATCTTCTTTTTCCTTCTGCTTCATCATCTTTTTTATTCTGTTTCTTCTTTCTCTTCTTCTTTTGCTATATTTTTTTCTTCTGCTTCTTCTTATGCTTTTTCTTCTTCTCATTTTTCTTTTGCTTCTTCTCTTCTTTTTTCTTTTCCTCTTGCTTTTACCTTCTTCTGCTGCTACTGCTGCTTCCTTACGCAAGCGGGATTGATGTCTCAACTCACGTTAACTTTAAGTGTTTCACTCAAACGTGTTCTCAGAATTTTACTTTGTAAGATTCCAGCATTGGTCTTCCGTTTCCGCCCGTCTTGTTCCTGGTCCAGATGTGCATCAAGGACATTTTCTTCGCCCTTTGACCTTAGTACTAAGAAGGCTTAGCAACTTGGTAGAGGCTTAGTTAACATCCTTTTTTTAACCTTAATGGTACTTCTAAACTGAATCAAGTCGCCTGGAGGCAGTGTTTCACGTGTTAATTTCTTGAGTGCCTTTCGCTGTATTTGGAGTCCGGATCTCACGTGTGGAGTGAT
>NC_134785.1:40880005-40885005 GCF_046742065.1 Oratosquilla oratoria
TGCGAGCGAGGCGAGGCGAAGCGAGGCGAGGAAAGATTTCCACAATGAGATATCATCAAGAAGAATTGGCGACAGAACCAGAGGCTCTGTCACGGCGGTGGGAAGGAGGGGGAAAGGAGAGAGGGAGGGAGGGAGGGAGGGAGGGAGGGAGAGAGAGAGGGAGGGAGGAAGGGAGGGAGGTAGGATGGAAAGTGAGGGAGGTGGAGGAGGGAGGGAGGAAAGGAGGGAGGGAGGGAGTGAGGAAGTAAGGGAGGTAGGATGGAAAATGAGGGAGGTGGGGAAGGGAGGAAGGAACGGAGAGAGGTAGGATGGAATGTGAGGGAGGTGGAGGAGGGAGGGAGGGAGGGAGGGAAGGAAAAAAGAGAGGGGGAGATGAGAGAGGGAGGAAGAGAGGGAGGAAGGATGGAAAGTGAGGGAGGTGAAGGGAGGGAGGGAAGGAGGAGAGGGGGAGATGAGGGAGGAAGAGAGGGAGGAAAGAGGTAGGATGGGAAAAGAGGAAGGTATAGGAGGGAGGGAGGGATGAATGGAGGGAGGGAGGGAGGGAGGGAGGAAGGTGAGGGAGGACGGGAGGAAGGAAGGGAGATGAGGGAAGTGGAGGGAGGGAGGGAGAGATGGAAGGAAGGAGGAGAAGGGGAAATGAGGGAGGGAGAGAGGGAGGAAAGAGGTAGGATGGGAAATGAGGGAGGTATAGGAGGGAGGGAGGGAGGGAGGGAGGGATGGAGGGAGGGAGGGAGGGAAGGAGGGAGGAAGGTGAGGGAGGACGGGAGGAAGGAAGGGAGATAAGAGTGATACGGGAGGGAGGGAGGTGAGAGAAGGAGAGATGTGAAGAGGGAGGACGGGAGGTGAGTTAGGGAGGGAGGAAGTGAGAGAGGCAGGCACCGTGAACCCTGGCCTTTTCCTGGTGCCAGATACTAATGACGGTATCTTGGCACTGAAGATCATCCCGTAAGTGCATGGGATCGAAAAAGCCTAAACAAACCAAATCAAATTAGACCTAAGGACTCTGCCACCCTTTGAGGGCTCGCTGTTCAGTGCGTAATAACGAAACGGCTTAAACTTTACTAAAGTCGACGGCCTAATGGCTATGGCACCTTTGAAGGTCTCATTGGTATATATGTGGTCGTCCTTTGATTGTTTACTGTTGCCACTTTTTTACGTGAGATCGAGTCTTTTTGTTACCATGGCAACGCCAGGAAAGACAACTTCGGTGCTCAGTCTCTGGTATTTTCTCAACAGGTAAATTTCTTGCGCTGATGAAGAATAAGAATATTATCATTCTGAGATTATAAGGGGGGAGCATACTAACAGAGACCTTTCGGTCCATAACTTGGTCGGATACTAGCAGTAATTATTTAAATGAAGAAATTAATATAAGAGAGACCCAAAACATTGTCAGGCATTACGATGTATTGCTTAGTTGTTTATCTAAATGAATCTTGAAATCTCGATCACCTGTTACACAATCTACCTTCGATACAAACAGGGTATTTAACAGTTTCAGAAAATTAGGGTGAAACTGAAAATAGTGAGAACTCGGGAAATTTATTCCAAAAAAATGCTACTGATGATGGTGATACATAATCACGCAATACATTCTAATAACGTCTTCGTAATACAGGTCCAGTTTTTGGTCTTCTCTGCTGGTTATTGAAACAAAACCAAAACAACATTTCAGGGTAATAAAGCTTATCATTATCTTTTTTTTATATTTACATCACACCTTTGGGAGGAGACAATATCTGGGTTTTCTTTGATGGTCGTTGCAGTGCTTCTCAAACAGTTGATGGTCCGCGGACCGATGCCAGTACCTGTCGAGCCATCTCAGCCACCGCCGGTACGCGGCTCTGAGTGTCCAGGCCATGCTGAGGAATCATTTGAGGAATCGGTAGAATCTAAGGAATAATATGGATATTCATTCTCCATTGCGCCTGGCAGCACTGTCCTCAATTGAACCACGACTGGATAAACTGACAAAGAAGATGAAGCGGCTCACCTTTCGCACCAGTAAAGATTAAGGTTATATAATGTTTATTTTTGTGTTAATAAACTGTTGGTTATTTTTCATTACTTTTTATATGGTTTGATAATATATCATTTGTTTACAAAATAAATAGAAGATAGAAAAAAAATTCAACTTTTATCATATTCATTAGATATATCGTTTCCGGTATAAATTAATATTACTACGAAATATTACCAATAAGTGGCATATTGAAAAAAGAATGCCGGTCCGCCACATCAGATAGTCTGAGAAGCACTGCTATAGAGAATATATGGCAAAAAATATTTATCTATATATATATCAAGAGCTTCTTTCCCTCGTAAGAGAGGTAGCCAACTCAAAGCCACGTAGTACCAACTCCCACCCGTTCCACTCCCATCCCTCCCACCCCTCCCTCATCTTAGCTCCTCGTGGATGACGGGTCATCCCTGTATCCCACCTACTACCCTGGGTCAGAAGCAATGTAGCAAGACACAGTAAATAGTACATACATACATACATATACCAAGGCTTTTTCCCCCTTCCAAGGGAGGTAGCCAAAAAGGGAAAGGCACAAAAACACTCCCACCCATTACATCCCCAAATACACACCACACCCCTCCCACCCTTCCTCTCATCTGAGCACCTCCTGGATGACGGGTCATCCCTGCACCCTGCCCACCGCCCTGGGTCAGAAGCAGTGTCGCAAGACACAGTACATCCACAGCAAGGCCGCTTCATTTAATCGGCGACCCCCCCCTCTCCGTCCCCCTTTGCATATAAGGCGAGGACGGGGAGAAATCCCTTCGGGCTGCGTCAAAATTTACTCACACATACTACCCCCCCACCCCCCCGCCCATTTCTCCTCATGCAATCACAACATCATCCATATACAACCATTCTCCACTCACCTCTGTCTTCCGTCCTCTCCCTTCCTTCCTCAACAGACATTCCCCTCTTCCCCAAAGCCCCTTCACCCCATCCATCCACCTCATCCTAGGACGTCCCCTCATGTTCACTCCCTCCACATCTGCCTTCCATACCTCTTTTACTAGTCTTTCTTCACTCATTCTTTCCATGTGTCCAAACCATCCTAATATTCTTTCATCAACCCTATCTCCCAAATCCTTTTTCACCCCTGTTCTCTCCTCCTCACCTCCTCATTTCTCACTCTATCCAGCCTAGTAACCCCCACCATACTTCTCAGACACCTCATCTCAAACACATTCAAACTCCTTCTCTCTTCTTCTCTTATGTTCCACGTTTCTGCCCCATACAGTGCTGTTGGCACAATCACTCCTTCATACAGTCTCCTCTTCGCATCCATTCCCAAATGTCTATTCCTCATTACACTCTTTAAACCACCAAGGCATTTACTCGCTTCTCTCAATCTACATTCTACCTCCACCTTCACTCCACCTTTTCCTGCTACACTTGCACCCAAGTATCTAAAACTATCCACTTCCTCCAGTCGCTCTCCCTTAATGTTCACTTCCAGTCTACTGCCACTTTTACCCCTTGTACATCTCATCACCTTACTTTTACCCACATTTATCTTTAGCTTTCTTCTATCACATACTCTCCCAAACTCTGCCACCAGCTTCCTCAATCCTTCCTCTGACCCTGCCACAAGCGCAGTGTCGTCCGCAAACAACAGCTGGCTCACCTCCCACTTTTCTCCATTTTCTTTAACCATCTCCAATCCCTGACTCACTACCCTAGCATTCACCTCTCGCACCACCCCATCCATGTATAAGTTGAACAGCCAGGGCGACATAACGCATCCTTGACGAAGTCCCACCTTTACTTCAAACCACTCACTCTCTCCATTTCTAATCCTAACACATGCTCTACTACTCTCATAAAAACTCTTGACAGCTCCCAAAAGCTTTCCTCCTATCCCATAAATCTGCATAACCTCCCTCAGTGCCTTTCTGTCTACCCTATCATAAGCCTTTTCCAGATCCATAAAAGCCCAAAAAACATCCTTCTCCTTTCCTATAGCTTTCTCACATATCTGTCTTATCACAAAGATCTGATCTACACAACCTCTACCCGTCCTAAATCCACACTGTTCCTCACCAATTACTCCTTCTGTTCCTCTCCTAATCCTCTCAATCAAGATCCTCCCATAAGCCTTCCCTACTACACTCAACAGGCTAATCCCTCTGAAACTACTACATTCACACTTGTCCCCTTTTCCCTTGTAAAGAGGAACTATACAGGCACTACTCCAGTCCTCCGGTACTCTACCCTCTCTCCAGCAAACATTAAATAACCTCACCAACCAGTCCACCATCACTGAACCTCCCTTTTTCAGACATTCTGCATGACATCCATCCAGACCAGGTGCCTTACCTGCTTTCATCATCTTTACAACTGCCTTCACCTCATCCTTCCTTATTTCTCCTCCATTCTCCTCACTCATCACTCTCATTTTCTTCGCATTTCCCACTGCAGCTATCTTTCCTTCCCTATCCTCCTTCACATTCAGCAACTCCCTAAAATATTCTGCCCATCTTCCCCTCACTGCCATCTCTTCCATTACCATCTCTCCATCTGTACCTTTTACCTTTTCTTCCCTACTTGATTCGCCTCCTCTTCCTCTCTTAATTTCTTTCCAAAACATCTTTTTATTACTTTCAAACTTTTCTGTCATACTCCTACCCCATTTCACATCTGCTCTCCTCTTTGCCTCCTTTACCTTTTGCTTTACTTCTCTTTTCTTTTCTTTGTACGTCTCATATGACTCCCCTGTCCTCTTTTGTAACCAATCTGTGAATGCTCGCTTCTTCTCTTCTACAACCTTCTTTGTTTCCTCATCCCACCATTCACTACCCTTTCTTCTATTTCCCCCTGTCCTTCTTGTTCCACACACCATCCTTGCACACTTTAAGACTCCCTCCTTGAACCATCCCCATTCCTCCTCCACACCCATCTCTGCTCTATCCTTTACTCCTCCCACTCCTCCTTCAGCTTCTTTTCGTACTCCTTCTCCTTTTCCTTTTCATTCAAGGAG
>NC_134785.1:40890005-40895005 GCF_046742065.1 Oratosquilla oratoria
AATCAACAAGTGCAAGGACACGTGCGAAAAAAAGAGAAAAAAAAAGAGAAGAAAAAGAAGGAGTTGTGCAAAGAAAAAAAAAAAAAAAAAAGAGGAGACCGCCGTGTGCTCACTCGGGCGGGGAACCCCCGGCGCGCCCGTTCAACTTGTAAAGACAGTTACCAGAAGGGCTGACTGCTGGCAGCACCGTGTTCTTTCATGTTATTTGTCCTTTGTTCTCGACTCTCATTTTTTTGGAAGGGGGTGGGGGAAGAAGGCGGGCTATATTATCCTATTTTCTATTCTGTTGATGTCATTATTATTGTTGTTATTATTAGCATTAATATCATTATCATTATGATTATTACAATTATCATTATTATCATTATGATTATTACAATTATCATTATCACTAATATGATTCGCTACTTACCGTACAAGGGGGAAAAAGCCTATTGGCATGCAGATAGATTATTACTATCATTATCATCATTAATATATCATTATTATAATTATTATCATCATCATATTGTTATTACCTTTATCATTGCTACTTTCCCCACATAATGGACATGGAACTGCCTAGTGTAGGCCTTATGGTCTCTTGCAGTCTCCTTTCTTCTTATGTTCTTTTGTTATTTATTAATCAGTTTCAGCTACATGCTTTAAACTGAATGAAATAATCTGCCATTAGCCGCCAAAATAAAACCTGTAGCGCAGATCACAGTAGCGAAGAAGCAATAAGAGTAATTGGTGCTTCGCATTCCTCTGACTAAAACCCGCGGCCCCAAAGCGGCAGGCAACGGTCCTCGGGCATTCCCGTACGTAGATCTCTCCAGAAAGAGAAGTTACATAAGAACATAAGAATGAAGGAGACTGCAAGAGACCATAAGGCCTACACTAGGTAGCTCCGTATCCATCACCACTTGTCATCCCCATCCATAAAGTTGTCTAATCGTTTCTTAAAACAACTGATAGTTTCAGCGCTTACTACATGGTTACTAACTTTATTCCATTCGTCTAACACCCTATTAGCAAACCAATTCTTGCCTATTTCCTTTTTAAATCTAAATTTGTCCAGTTTATAACCATTACTGCGAGTCCTCCCCTGTTGTTTTAATATGATGACCTTGTTTGCATCATCCTTGTTAAAGCCTTTGATCCATTTGAACACTTCTATTAGATCACCCCGCACTCTGCGTCTTTCCAGAGAGTGTAAGTTAAGGTGCCTAAGCCTCTCTTCGTAAGGCAAATTTCTGAGTCCATGTATCATTTTGGTCATTCTTCTCTGTACTGATTCTAGTGAATTGATGTCGATTCCGTAGGGCGGAGACCAAAACTGTACCGCATAGTCGAGGATGGGTCTAACTATCGCTAGATAGAGTTGGAGAGCTCTCTGTGTTGTGTAAGTGTAGATCTGTTTCTATATAACCGGCTGGTAGGAGAAAGAGGAGGAGGAGGAGGAGGACGAGGAAGAGGAGGAGGAGGAGGCAGATGATGAGGAGGAGGAAGAGAAGAAGGAGTAGGAGAGGGAGTAATATTAGAAGGTGGTGGAGGAGGAGGAGGAGGAGGATGAGGAAGAGGAGGATGAGAAGGAGGCAGATGATGAAGAGGAGGAAGAAAAGGAGTAGGAGGGAGAGTAATATTAGAAGGTGGAGGAGGAGGAAGAGGAGGTGGAAGAGGAGTCAGATGATGAGGAGGAGGAAGAGAAGAAGGAGTAGGAGGGAGAGTAATATTAGAAGGTGGAGGAGGAGGAGGAGGAAAAGGAGGAGGAGGAAAAGGAAGAGGAGGAGGAGGAGGAGGAGGCAGACGATGAGGAGGAGGAAGAGAAGAAGGAGTAGGAGAGGGAGTAATATTAGAAGATGGTGGAGGAGGAGGAGGAGGAGGAAGAGGAGGATGAGAAGGAGGCAGATGATGAAGAGGAGGAAGAAAAGGAGTAGGAGGGAGAGTAATATTAGAAGGTGGAGGAGGAGGAAGAGGAGGTGGAAGAGGAGTCAGATGATGAGGAGGAGGAAGAGAAGAAGGAGTAGGAGGGAGAGTAATATTAGAAGGTGGAGGAGGAGGAGGAGGAAAAGGAAGAGGAGGAGGAGGAGGAGGCAGACGATGAGGAATAGGAAGAGAAGAAGGAGTAGGAAGGAGAGTAATGTTAGAAGGTGGAGGAGGAGGAAGAGAAAAAAGAGAAGGAGGAGGAGGAAGAGGAAGAGGAGAAAGGGGAGGAGGAGAAAGAGGAGGAGGAGGAAGAGGAGGAGGTGAAAGTGGAGGAGGAGGAGGAAGAGAAAGAGGAGTAGGAGAGAAATATTAGGAAGGGGAAGAGGAAGAAGGGGAGGAGTAAGAGAAGGAGGAGGAGGAGAAGGAGGAGGAATAAAGGATCAGTCGCCGGTTGTCAGTTTTCCTCACGTGAAAACGTGGAGGGAAGATCGTCAAAACTGATAGAGAGAAACCTTGGGCTCGGTCCGGAGACCAAGTGCATGCCATCGGGGTTGCATCTCTAGAGAGGGAGAGTTAGAGTTAGGATGTTGGTGGGATTTGAAAGCGAGCAAAGGGGAGATGGTTCCCACCGACCTCCTTCTTACAGAATCACCGTCATTGGTCCCGGAGAAGGGACCAATCGAGAGAGTCCACCAATGGTATTCTTAAAACGAATTTCGGGGACCCCAAAAAGGGACACTATACCAATAATCGCTCTTATGCCATAATGAAACAAGGACCCAAATTCACATCTCCTTTAGCCTTAGTCCCGATATGTTGTCCCCCTTGAGCACATCACACGACTTGTATGTCTTTGTTCTGCCTACCGCCAGGCGTTGCTATTCACCCGAGGGGGATGGGGGAGGGGGCGATCCTTAAGTACCTTAAAGGTCAGGACCATGTCACTGGGGCCCTTATCTAAGGTGACCTTTTGCTAAGCAAGTGTTTCTTCAAAGTTTTTCTAGATTGTATCCTTGGTCATGATTAAAAGTCATTTGTGAAAGTGAAACAGAAAATCTTTAGCCTTGAGGGACCGATGCAGGATCATTGGACTATCCCCTGGGGAACGGTACACTCTTTGTGTCTCTGCGGGGGATGGATAATCCGGTTTGGTAAGATAGATATGATGGTGAGAGGTGCAGTTGCGTAGTGTTATAAAGAGATGTGATTGTTGTAGCTGAAGTCTGAAAACAGATTAGTCATCAAAACCATACTACCGACGTGCCAAAACCGATATCCATCACTGGTATACTGGACCTCTGATGTCCGCCTTTTCAGAGAAGGGTTGGGATTTTTTTTCTTTTCTAACTTCTCATGAGGTCGAATTCAGGCCGCCCGAGTTCGAGGTAGTAACGCTACCCACTGCTCCACTCTCAAGTTTCAGAGAGTCGTAAATATCCTAAGATGAAACTTCAGCCTTCAAAAACTGAATCAGGTTGACATGACAACCTTGAGGCTGCGTTGAATCGAAACCCGTAAGGATTGAAGTATGAGCCAACCAATATGGCGAGTTGTCATTGGCTACCTCGAAGCGGAGGAGAGAGGGAGAGAGGGGGAGGGAGAGGAGGGGTAGAGGGGGAGAGGAAGACAGGGAGAGGGAGGGAGGGAGGGAGAGAGGGAGGGAGGGAGGGAGGGAGAGAGAGAGAGAGAGAGAGAGAGAGAGAGAGAGAGAGAGAGAGAGAGAGAGAGAGAGAGAGAGAGAGAGAGAGAACGGGGTAGAGATGGAAAGAGGAGGAGGAGAAAGAGCGAGGAGGGGGGCCAGTGGGGTGATAAAAGGGGGAGAGGAGGGGGATTTTTGGGGAGGGGAGCATGGCAACACAGGTCCTGAACCTCCTCTATCCATCGTCTAGCACTAGCCAGAATAAAGTTGATGAAATGTGCCACCAAACTCATACGACTGCTGAGTGGCAGTCGTGGGGGGGGGGGGGGCGAGGAGGAAATTGACAAGTTCCTCGTGCATTTGTTTTCCCCCACTAGAAGGTGCTGCAGATCCCGAGTTTCAACCCCGTCTGGGGTCGAGGGAACGTAAGGAATAGAACAAAGAAGACAATAATCTCTCTCTCTCTCTCTCTCTCTCTCTCTCTCTATGTATATATATATGTATATATAAGGGGCTTCTTCCCCATTATACAAGGAAGGTAGCCAGCCACTGCCACTCCTCCACCCATTTCACTCCCATCCACCACCTTTTCCATCCTCGCATCTTAGCTCCTCGTGGATGAAGGCTCATCCCTGGCTTCTGCCCACTGCCTGGGTCAGTAGCAATGCAGCAAGACACAGGAGCACATCCACAGCAGGGCCGCTTCATTTACATGGCGATCCCCCCACCCCCTCCCCGTCCCCTCATGCGGAAAATGGAGAAAGCGGGGAGAAATATCAAAATATCATCCATACACAACCGTTCCCCACTCACCTCTATCCCCTGCCTTCTCCCTTATTTGCTCAACAGACATTCCCCTCTTGCCCAAAGCCCCTTTCAACCCAGATAATGATAAAAAAAAAGTCTGATTTGGTTGACGAGGGCGGTGTGTGTGTGTCGAGGGGGGGGGGTCGTTGGAGGCGGGGCAGCGGGTAACCAGCTTCCATATGTGTCTCGTACCTCTGTAGGTCGAATGATTCAAATAATCAACGTTTTTATCTAACGTTTTTATTGATTAAGTTATTAGGTTGTATGTGTGCGTAAGGGAGGGAGTGAGGGAGAAGGGGGTTAACACTGGATAATTGGGGGGATGGGGGCCTCGCTAAAAGCTTCCTAGACGCTAACTGACTAGTTTCGTCATCATAGTATAGATGTGGGTTAAGGCTGGGCACTTCTCTTCCTCGCGTAATGGGCAGACATTCATCATCGAGGATGTTTTGTCCGGGCGAGCTTATCGGGTTGGCCGCCTGCGTTATGACCTCGCTCCCCTCTCCCCCCCTCTTGCATAGCATGAGTGCTACGGGGCGGTACGCAAGACTAAGCACCTGTTTAATTCAACCTGGCGAGTCTCCATTATGTATGTATTATGTATGTGTATGTGTGTGTATTTAACCTAGTTGTATTATACGGGAAG
>NC_134785.1:40897505-40915005 GCF_046742065.1 Oratosquilla oratoria
GAGGGAGACTGTAATCCAACGAAACTGGGAAATAATGGACGAATTGTTCAGAGACAATGTTGAACAGGAAATCTCCCGCCTAGTATAAATGAATGGACTCTACTGGAAAGCCAATCGGGTCCAAGCGAGGTTAGGTTAGGTAAAGAAAACGGGGAAAGGATTCCCGACTTACCGCAGAAGAACTCACATGAACCGAATTTATTACAAAAGATATCAAATAGATTGAAACTTGATATGATAGAGACCATGGACCGTACTTTCAGAGAACCTTTCGCTAGCCTGGCAATTGCTTTCTTCCATCAGAAAGAAGAACTTCATCAACTTTATTATCTATACTTACAAAGATTGCCGATAAATTTCAAAGATAATCCAGTAATCTGGATAAACATAAAACTAGAAAACTAGGTTAAAATTCTACTTTCTTACCGTAGAAAACAGTCGCCAGGATTGGAGAAAGGTAAGGCTGTAATAGGATAAGTGTAACAAGGTAACAACAACAACCTCCATCTCACCATTTTTTCGTCTCTTTTTTTTTCCCTATAAAGAGTTTGGAGACAAGTATGTTTTGATTGGCCACCCCCCTTATAAGGGGGAATAAGGTCTTTGTGTGTAAAAAATCCTGAGACTGTGAAATATTT
Organism: Oratosquilla oratoria; assembly: GCF_046742065.1. Lineage (NCBI taxonomy): Eukaryota > Metazoa > Arthropoda > Malacostraca > Stomatopoda > Squillidae > Oratosquilla > Oratosquilla oratoria. The sequence goes on from NC_134785.1 coordinate 40,898,144, forward strand.
ACAGACAATGTATCAGATCATTAGCGACACATATAGTTATATTCTCATTCAAAGGAAAAAGAAGAAAGGTTCTTTAAGAAATTTTCACCAAAAAAGATTCTTTAAGAAATGTTAAAAAAAATCTTAAATTTTTTTGGCCAAGATTATCGGCAATCGGTGTGAATCACCGTTACTCTGAAGATGCAAATCGCCGTCACTGTAACGAATGCGAATCATCGTGACCGTGACGGCTCAGAACAGCTGCCACGGCTCTCCACACCTCCCCTCCCCATTCCCACCGTGCCCCGCGCCGGCGCCATCGCCGCTGCGTCCGAGCGAGGTCAGACTCAGGCAAAACGCCCTCGGAGGAATAAGGGCGAGTTTTTGTCCCTCATTATTTCCTTGGCCGAAGCGCACACATTCCAAAAATCCCTCAAGATCGCAGTTATGTATTGGGGAAACCGGTCAGGGATGGTAACCCTCCAGGACGTTCCGCACACGGAGTCGGCAGGGGTCATGGGGGTGGGGGGGGAGTGAGAGAGGGCTGTTCTTAAGGGCGAGGGTAGGGGGTTATACCAACGTTGTAGAGTAGTGGTGGTCAGGGATGGCAGTGGTGGTGGTGGTGTTGGGGGTTATGAGGTCAGGGGTGTTATACAAACGTGGTAGGGTAGTGGTGGTGCGGATGGTGACAAGGTTGGCAGTGGTAGTAATGATATTGATGGTGGTTGTAGTGGTATGGGAAAGGTCACAACAAAAAGAATCTGATAAGTCAAGACAACTGATTATCCATCTGGACTTTTGGAGTTCCTTGAGGTCACCAGAAGCTTTCGAGAGAGTCTTCACGAATTCACTGGTCCTACATCTGGGCTCTTGGGGAATCCCCGAAGTCACTAGAAGCTGTTAATGGCTGCCTCACAAAGTCACTGGTCCTCCATCTGGGCTCTTGGGGAATCCTCGAAGTCACCAGAAGTTTTCAAGAGAATTTAAATACAACAAGTAGTCATTAGTGGATACCTAACGGTGGCGCTAAGTGTTAGAATGGTCTCCAGGCTTCTAAAATGTTCAATCTGTCTTAAACATACACAACTTGTCGGAGGGCTCGCGTAATATGGGGATTGAATGAAAATGAGACTACGTTTTCTGTAGCTGCATGAAGTGTGGTTGGGGACTTGTACAGTCCTTTTGTACCATCGCACATAGCTCGGTTGCTAGCGTCTTGACTTCGTGATTATACACGCACAGGTCAGGGTTCGAATCCCTTGGCAGAGCTTCTAAAATGTTCAGTATTATATAAGTTAGAGATCTACAAAGAAATAGTATTGGATAAGTGATGAGGATATGTGGAAACAGTATTGCATAAGCTATTAGGATATGTGGGAACGGTATTGCATAAACGATTAAGATATGTGGAAACAGTACTGCATAAGCGATTAGGATACATGAAAACAGTGTTGTATAAACTATTAGGATATGTGGAAATGGTATTGCATACACGATTAAGAAATGTGAAAACAGTATTGCATAAGCCATTAGGATACATGGAAACAGTGTTGCATAAGCGATTAGGATATGTCAAAACTTGCATAAGTCATGAAGACATGTGGAAACACAACTGCATAAGCGATGAAGACACGTTGAAACAGAACTGCATAAGCGAGGAACCTATGAGGAAACACTATCATATCAGGTAGGAGAATATGAGTGAACAGAATTCCATAATCTAGAATTGTGTAAGAAAACAGTATTCCGCACACACACACACACACACACACACACACACACACACACACACACACACACACACACACACACACACACACACACACACACACACACACACACACACACACACACACACACACACACACACACACACACACACACACACACACACACACACACACACACAGCAGATGCCATTCCCGAAGACATGGACTAGGAACTGCTCCAGCTTCCACGATAGAAATTGATGTTCCAACCAGTGAGTGAGTGAATTGCCGACAAATAATGATAACCGCATGATGCATCAAAATTTTGAAAGTATTTACACAAGAGAGACGTACAAGAGGAAGAAGAGGAGGAGGAAGAGGAAGAGAAGGAGGAAGAAGAGGAGGAGGAAGAAGGAAAAGTAGTGGTAGTAGAAGAAAAAAAGAAGACGAGGGAGAAGAAGGATAATAAAATGATGTAGTAGGTGAGGATGAGGAAGGGAAAGAAGAAGAAAAAGGAGAGAAAAAAGCAAAGAATTGAGGGAAAAAACAAGAATTAGAGGAAAGAGAATAAGAAGAAAAAGATGGAGAGGAACTGAGAAAGGAGGAGCAGGAGAAAGAAAAAATAATCAGGCAAAGCGTAAGAAGAAGAGGAAGCAGAATATGGATAAGTAAATACACAGAAAATAAAAATATATATGAATGAACAGACAAAAAAACAAATATATAGAAAAATAAAAAGATAAACAAGCAAATGAATAGATAACCCAATTAATAGACAAACAAAAAATAAAACAATAAATAAATAAATAAATAAAGAAGCAAATGAATAACAAAATCATAAGAAAATAAGTAAACAGGCAATGAATAGACCAATAAATAAACAAACAAATAATTCAATAATATCAATTAACAGATAAACAAAAGGGACGGTGGGCAAGGTCAAGCGAGCGATTGCATCACAGGCTGGCTGACCCAAGCTGGAAGAGGTTTGCCTCCAGACTGAGGCCACTCGGCAAGGATCCAGAACGCGGGATCTATGTTTCTTCTTCTTCTTGTTCCTCTTTTTTTTATAGCCTATACACGCTCTGCAAGGTGGATAGAGAGAAATGCCTCTCTTTTAATTGGGGGGTCTAAGGCCGTATCTTTGCAATGGCGTCACGTGTTGACTCTTGCGATATTCGGGCTTTCATTATCCTCCCTTTTGAAATCTGAGAGAGAGAGAGAGAGAGAGAGAGAGAGAGAGAGAGAGAGAGAGAGAGAGAGAGAGAGAGAGAGAGAGTGTGTGTGTGTGTGTGTGTGTGTGCTGGAACATGTTGAAGTGCATACGTAGGACTTAGTGTAAAGGCTTTGTGTGTTGTCTGCTTAAGGCACAGGGTGATCTTGACAGTGCATAAAGATACGTACTGCTTGCGCATGAAGCCTTATTATTAGTACCCACCTTCGCGTCCACCCCAGGGACTCGAACTCGGGTCACTTGCGGGAGAGAAGCGGGAGCTCTACCCCTGAGCCAACTGGGGACCTAGAGAGAGTGAGGAGGGCATGATAAAGACGAAGAAGAACAGCGAGAGATGAGAAATGGGAGGTCGTCGGGAATGGGGAGGAGCACTCTATGAAAGAGAAACCCCGAAGAGGAAGGAAGGAGGTGGGGGGGAAGGAAAGAGGGGAAGAAAGGAGAGGGGAGGAAGGACGGGGAGGAATGAGGGGGAGGAAGGAAGGAGTGGGAAAGAAGGAGGGGGAAGGAAGGGCGGGGAGGAAGGATGGGGAAGGAAGGAGGGGAGGGGGAAGAGGAGGAGAAGGTCTTCCGGGGGAAGGCAGAGGAATGTCCGGTGAAGGGGGAGAAGAAGGAGGAGGAGGAGGAGGAGGTGAAGAGCCATTTGTGCCAAGGCGAGGGTGAGAGATGTTATCAAGTGCCACTTAGTCGTTAAGGAAGAGAATAATGTAGATTGACAAAGTAGGAATGGAGACCAAGCGAGCAACCGTCTTGCCAATGATCGGAGGGGGGAAAGGGGGAAGGGGGGGAAGGGACGGAGCGAAGAGGGGAAAGGGGACGGGGGGGGAAAGGAAGAGGGGGAAGGGGGGAAAGGGAAGGGGGAAGAGTGGGAGAAAGGAAGGAGGAAAGGGAGAAAGGGGTTGCAAATGTTCACTAAATAAGTGATTACCCGTCCGGGGTGCGGGTAAACTTACCGTCTTCAGGTGTTATGGAGAGGGGTGTAGAGTTAAAAATGACATGGTGGGGCTATATGTATAAAAACATACCTGAATATCTATTGTTAATAATATCTATTTTGTTTTATTTCATTTATCTATTTGTTGATTTATTTGTCTTTTTTTTTGGGGGGGGAGGATTATGGGAGTAACTCTGAAGACCCGATACCCTCAAACGCTCTCCAGAGGCTAAATAAAAGTATATTAATAATGTAGATAAATATATTAAACCACAATTTGATAGAGCACTACAATAAGCTAATGCGTGCGTACAATTCGGAGGGAGAGTTACAACTGGATGCCAAGCCTTGACTTGGCGCCAAACATACAGGAGCCCGCTTGGTTCTCCCTACAGACTCGTGTATAAATACAAAATACACAATGACAGTATTAAAGATTAACAATATCCCAAACATACTTACACAATAGAAATATTAATCATACAATGGGGATAACCTACAATACGTAAGTATAATAAATAATAATTGTACGATGCTAAAACGTACCACCCCATTACAGGCCTCTTATCTCCTTTTCCGGAAGTCTCCTCATTTCTTATTCTCCACTACGTAATTTCAGAAGACCCGAGTTCTTCCGACCAGCATAGTTGCCTCCTGACCACAAACACAGCTTCCTCGCTTTCAGAAATATCCTTGAGAGTCCTGCATTTCCTACAGGACTCCTGAAGTCCTCTTCCACTCATCCAATTCCCCGAACTGACCAAGAATGCGGTCTTCCCGCTTTCAGAACCTTTTCTCGCTTACAAAACCCGCATCGGAACCATCGCATCATCCCGTCTGAACGCTTCCTGAAGCCAAGGTAACTCTATGCCATGACTGTAAAAAGCATCTCCTTGTATCAGAGGCCTGAAAAGAACTACAAAACGCGACTCCAAGAATTGGTCTACCAACAGAGTGGTTAACGAATGAAACAGACTTAGTGACTATGTAGTGAAAGCAGAACCAATCAGTAATTTTTAGACAAGATGAGATATCTTTATGGATAAGGATGACAGGTGGTAATGGACATAGTACTGCCTAGTGTAGGACTTATGGTCTCTTGTAATCTCCTCCAATCATATGGTCTTAAAAGAACTGCAAAACAAATTTCTTTGTCCCAGAAGCCTGAAAAGAACTGCAAAATTCATCTAGTCCCAGAAGCCACTGCAAAAACCTACCCTATTCAGATGCCTTGAAATGACTGCAAAAGGTATCTCCTTGTCCCTAACCCTTAAAATCACTGCAAAATGCATCTTTTCTTTCCAGAAGGCTTAAGATAACTACAAAATCTATCACCTCGTCCCAGAAATCTTAAAGTGACTGCAAAAGCCACCACTTCGTCACGGAAACTTTCATGTGACTTGGAAAACCAGCTGAAATGGACATCCTTCATTCCATCGCGGAAACTATTTCAATTATTTTCAAAAATTTAATTTCTTCGGTAAAAACTACCTACCAAGGAAGCTCTCACGATCCCACTCACGTACACGCGCGCACACACACACACACACACACACACACACACACACACACACACACACACACACACACACACACACACACACACACACACACACACACACACACACACACACACACACACACACACATACACATACTTGACGGCGCAATGGTAACATTTGCGGCCGCCACTACGGCGGTCCGGGTTCGAATCCCGCCCAGGGCTGAAATAATTTTAGTATCGCTGCGCTGTGAGTCGTTAATCCAGCTCTCGTAGGCGGGGAGTTGGGCGTGTGTGTGCGAGTAAGGTCACAGCATTACCCATAGATCGGTCATATATGAGCTCTGAGCACTCTTCCGGGAGGGAAATAGCTGTCAATCACGAGTCCAACACGTAATCCAAGACCATGGTAGATCACACACACGCACCGAATACTACAGCGGCTGAAAATGACAGTTTTTCTCTTGGAAACGACTTGTTAAAGTCACTTGTCTTGAAACTCGAAATGTCTCCATTATTTTCCAAAATCGTAGCGGCGACGGCGGCGGCGGCGGCGGCGGCACGGTCAGGTCGACGGCAGTCACGTACAATTGCGGACACTTGAACATGACCCATGACATATCTGAAGTATGTGAGTATATATTTTGTTGTCGAGTATGTGATATATTCATATACACGACAGTTCCCTTAAAATCAAAGTAGTTTTTGTAAAAGGAGAATGCATTTATGTAATATGTTCGAAGGATTTTTTTGACATAGCTTGGGTCAGGTACGAGTGTCCGCATTACTATATATTTCCACGTTTGCTTTGAAGGATCATTTCATGCCCAAAAGTGTGAGAAAGGAGGCAGGAGGGGGAGAGGATAGGAAGTAGATAGGAATAAAAAGGGGGAGGGGAAGGAAGGGGAAGGGGAGGAGGAAGAAGGGTAGGGTGAGGGATGAAACAAGAGAAAGGTAGGAAAGGAGGGGGGGAGGGGAGGAAGAAGAGGGAGAGGGAGAGAAGTGGGGGAAGGGGGAAGGGGAGGAAAGAGGGGGAGTGGTAAGGGCGAGGGGAGAGGAAGGAGTTGGGAAAGGGGCAAGGTGAAGGTGGGAAGGGGAAGGAGGAAGGAGGAAGGATAGCGGGGGGGGGAAGGAAGCAGAGGGAGGTGAAGAAGGCAAGGGGGGGGGAATGAGGGAGGAGGGCAAGGGGGGCTTGGTGGAGGGTGGAGGAGTAGAATGCCAAGGCCAGGGCGACAAACAATAACCTTCACTTCGACTGTTGACCCCAAACGAGCGACCAAGTCGAATTGGTCACACTTGAAAGAGTTTGGTCTGGCTGGCGCCAGGCGATTCTATTCATCTTAGATAGAGACCCTGGAGGGTGGAGGGAGTGAGTGAGTAAGGGGGTACACTCTCTCTCTCTCTCTCTCTCTCTCTCTCTCTCTCTCTCTCTCTCTCTCTCTCTCTCTCTCTCTCTCTCTCTCTCTCTCTCTCTCTCTCTTTGAGGGTGCCTGAGGAAAAGAGAACCAAACACACTCAAGTAAATCTCCGCTATCTACTTTTCATGTGACTGATCCCGTCCCAGGTCCTCCTTGATTTAGGTCTTTCTCGACCTAGGTCGTCCTCAAACCAGATCCTCCTTGACAGAGATCCTTGTAGACCCAGGTCCTCCTTGACAAAGGTCGTCCTACACCTAGGTCCTCTTTGACCCAGGTTCTCTTTGACCAAGGTCGTCCTTGACATAGGTCCTTCTAGACCCAGGTACTCCTTGACCTAGATCCTTCTCGACCCAGGTCTTCCTTGACCTAGGTCCTCCTTGACCCAGGTCCTCCTCGACCAAGTTCGTCCCAGTTCCTCCTTGACCAAGGTCCTCCTTGACCCAGGTCCTCCTCGACCAAGGTCCTCCTTAACCCAGGTCCTTCTTGACCAAGGTTTACCTTGAGCCAGGTTCTCTTCGACCTAGATCTTCCTCCTTGACTTAGGTCCTCCTTGACCAAGGTCCTCCTCGACCCACGTCCTCCTTGACCAAGGTCCTCCTCGACCCACGTCCTCCTTGACCATGGCCCTCCTTGACCCAGGTCGTCCTCATCCTTCCTCCCAGTGTCCACGCCGAGGTCCACCCTTCTCTCCTGCTGAGAGGATCCTGAGCCTACAGTACTCCTTCAAAGGATTCTAGATCTAGATCCTAAACTTTCTCTCCTGCTGGGAGTAGGAGGGGGGGAGTGAGGGGGAGGAGAGAGGGAGGGAGGGAGAGGAGGGAGGGGGAGGAGGGATGGTGGTCCCTACGCCTTGTGCTTAGCCCCGCCCCCTTGGAGGCCCTGACCACGCCCCTACCCCCCTCCCCTTCCCCCCCCCCTCTCTCTCTCTCTCTCTCTCTCGACTCCCCTGGTTCCACCTGACTGGTTTCTACAAGTCTCGGTCTCAGTTTCCGCCTGACCTTCCGCCGTTTTTACGACGCGTCTACAGCTCCTGACCCCTTTCGAAACACAGTCGCCATCTCCCCCTCCTTCCCACCCTTCCTCCAGACCCTCCTTCCCTTAAGATAATAAGAATTTAAGAATGAAGGAGACTGCAAGGGACCATAAGGCCTACACTAGGCAGTTCCATGCCCATACCTCCCTCCCTCCAACCTCCCTCCTTCCTTCACTCCCTCCATACCCTCCTTCCTTCCCTCCTTTCATACTTCTTGATCCTCGCTCTTTTCCTTCCTTTCTTCCCTTAGCTTCCTACTGCCCCTCCCTCCTTCTCTTCTTCCCTTCCCCTGTCTACTGTCCCTCCTTCTTTCCCCGATCTTTCTCCTCCCTCATTCTCTTCTTTCTTTCCTCTACTTCCAGGCCTCCCTTACTTTCATTTCTTCCTTTCCTCTACTTCCAGGCCTCCCTTACTTCATTTCTTCCTTCCTCCTCCTCCTCCTCCTCCTCCTCCTCCTCATCTTCTTTCTCATCTTCCTCTTCCTCCTCCTCCTCTTATTCCTCTTCCTCCTCTTCTTCCTCCTTCTCCTCCTCCTCTTCATCGCAAGTCTACATTATTTATTTGCATTCTCAGCGCAATCACCATTCTCAACCATTCTTTTGCCTTTTCTTTTCTCTCCCTATTTCTGCCCTTTCTTTCTTTTCTTCGCCTCCTACTCTCCTTTCTATTCTACCTCCCCACCCAACAGACCAGTCCTCCTCCTCACTTCCTTCCTCACCCATCAGTCCAACCTACTTCATCTCTCTCTCTTTTCCTCACCCAACAGACCAGCCCTCCTCCTCTCTCCCTCTCTTCCTTCTTCATCCAACAGACCAGCCCTCCTCCTCTCTCCCTCTCTTCCTTCCTCACCCAACACTTCACCCACCATTGCCTCCTCGCTCAAAAATCCACCCATCTTCCTCTTTTTCCCTCCTCAATCACCCACCCTCCCACTCTCATCACACAACCATTCATCCACGCAACCACTCGCCCACCCTCTTCCTCTCTCCCCTTACCTCCTCACCCACCCACACATCCTCTTCATCTCTCCTTCTTCCCTCCTCACCCACTCAATCATTCACCCACCCACAAACATTCCCTCCTGTGGGGCATTGTCTAAGAACAGAAGAACATAAGGATGGAGAACACTGCAAAGAGGCCATAAGGCCTTCACAAAGCAGTTCCATGCCCTTTACAGCCTGTCATCCCTATCCAAAAAGTTACCTCATCTTTTCTTAAAATAACCCATTGTTTTAGCGCTCACTACATGGCATGCCCATGTCCATCCCAGAGTGCCCAGGATCTCTGGTGGCAAACAGACCCAATCCTTCCTTTCACCGGACGCCGGTGCTCTTTTTTCTTTTTCTACGGCAGTTCTTGTGGGACAGTGGATCAAGGAGCAAATACCCCAGGGTGTTAGGCGCGCCCGATCCATTTCCGGGGCGACGGCGGGCGGGTACGCCAGATCAAGGACCTAAGATTTGTCACACAAAATCCGGACCAAAGACGTATTGAGAAACCGATCCACACACACACACACACACACACACACACACACACACACACACACACACACACACACACACACACACACACACACACACACACACACACACACACACACACACACACACACACACACACACACACACACACGCACGCACACACGCACACGCACGCACGCACACGCACACACACACACAAACAACACACACACACACTCACACACACACACACACACACACACACACACACACACAAACATATATATATATATATATATATATATGTGTGTGTGTGTGTGTGTGTGTGTGTGTGTGTGTGTGTGTGTGTGTGTGTGTGTGTGTGTGTGTGTGTGTGTGTGTGTGTGTGTGTGTATCATCCCAATATCCTTACCACTAAAATAAGTTGACATTTTAACTGTGTAGTGAATGTTACAACTGACTAATCAATTCATAAAGAATAACTAAACAAACCAAATACCTTCTCGCAACACCTCTGCCACTGCACCAAATTGGCCATTTATCTTTTGTATGGAAATTGAATGGAACTTGATGGAGCCAGAGGCAGAATGAACTGCGAAAAGGAAGCGTATTGAGGTGAGTATTGCTCACGGGAAGCGAAAAACCAATATTCACGAAGAGAAGAGTGACTCAAGTGTGGATGGAAGGAGATGCGCAAGTCGTCCTCAGATGAGTTCAAGCGGTGACAGTGTTTGCACAGAACAGGAGTAGGAGTGCAGCAGTTGGAAATGAGAGTGCCGGGTAATAGGGAATGGTAAGGAATATATACTGTGCATCCACACACATATACATACACATACATACATACATATATACGCACACATATGCACATACATACATACATATATCAGAGGCTTTCTTCCCCCTTACGCGGGAGGTAAAAAAAAACAAGAAATAACAACAACATAGAAACCACTCCCACCCATTCCATCCCCTACATACTCCACTCCCTTCTACCCTCTTCCCTATCTTGGCACCTCCTGGATGGCGGGTCATCCCAGCCTCTTGAATACTGCACTGGGTCAGAAGCAGTGTTGCAAAACACAGCACATCCACGGCAAGGCCGCTTCATTAATTCGGCGAACCCCCTCTCCGTCCCCTCACGTAGAAAAGGAGAACACGGGGAGAAATTCCTTAGGGCTGCGTCAATTTATTTCTCATACATACTCCCTCACCCCCATCCCCCATCCACTCACCCTCATGCATCAGAGCATCATCCATACACAACTCTTCTCCATTCACCCCTATCTTCTGTCCTCTCCCATCCATCCATCTCATCCTATGTCCTCCCCTCATGTTCACTCCTTCCACACCTATTTTACTAACATTTCCTCACTCATTCTTTCCATGTGTTCAAATCATCCTAATACTCTTTCATCAACCCTATCTCCCAACTCCCTTTCCACCCCTGTTCTCCTCCTCACCTCATTTCTCACACTATCTAGCCTAGTAACCCCTACCATACTTCTCAGGCATTTCATCTCAAACGCATTCAAACTCCTTCTCTCTTCCTCTCTTATGTTCCATGTTTATGCTCCGTTCAGTTCTGTCGGTACAATCATTCCTTCATACAATCTCTTCTTAGCACCCATTCCCAAATGTTTATTTCTCATTACACTTTTTTAATCCCTCAAGGCATTTATTCGCTTCTTTCAATCTACATTCTACCTTCACCCCCACTCCTCCCTTTCCTGCCACATTCGCACCCAAGTATCTAAAAATATGTACTTTCTCCAGTCTCTCTCCCTTAATACTCACTTCCAGTCTGCTGCCACTTTCTCCCCTTGTACATCTCATCACCTTAATTTTACCCACATTTATCTTCAACTTCCCTCTTTCGCACACCTTCCCAAACTCTGTCACTAACTTCCTCAATCTCTCCTCTGATCCTGCTACAAGCGCAGTGTCGTCAGACAAACTACAACTGGCTTATTTCCCACATCTCTCCATTTTCTTTAACCATCTCCAATCCCTGACTCAATACCCTTGGATTCACCTCTTGGACCACCCCATCCATGTATTAACTGAATAGCCAGGGCGACATTACACATCCCTGACGAAGTTCCCCCTTTACCTCAAACCACTCACTCTCTCCATTTTTATCCTGACACAAGCTCTACTACTCATTCTACACATATATACATATACTTATATATATGCACATAGATATACATACACATGCATATACTTATATATATATGAACAAACATATATATACACTTATATATATGCATACATATACACACACATACATACATATATTTATATATATGCACACATATATACATACACATGCATACATATATATGCACACACATATACATACACATACATACGTATACTTATATATATGGGCACACACATACGTACACATACATATACTTATATATGGACACACATATGCATATACATACATATACTTATATATGCACACACATATACATACACATACACACATGTATACAAACATACACTTACACCACACACACACACACACACACACACACACACACACACACACACACACACACACACACACACACACACACACACACACACACACACACACACACACAACTATATATATATATATATATATATATATATATATATACATATACAAGCATTCATACACATACATATATATATATACTTATATACATATATACAAACATACATATACACAAACATATATATACATATATATATATATATATAAATTTATATATATTTAAACTTAGAACCCACTGTTCCACAGAGAGTGGTCGAAATATACAGGAACAATCATCTCACTTTTTATCTTTTTCCACCGACAGTGGGTTCTAAGTTTAAATTTTACCAATGTGTTACGACATTAGTGCAATCTAATGTATATATATATATATATATATATATATATATATATATATACATATATATATATATATATATATACATATGCACACACACATATACATATACAAACATTCATACACATACATACATACATGTTTATATACATATATATAAACATACATATACACAAATATATATATATATATATATATATATATATATATGTATATACATACATACATACATACATGTTTATATACATATATATAAACATACATATACACAAAGATATATATATATATATATATATATATATATACATACATACATATATACAAGCATACTTACGCACACATATATAGGTGCATAATGTATATCTACATATATACACTTACATACATAGATGTATATTACAGAATATAACATACATTACTTTTTAACTTTTACACCAATTCACGCAAAGCGAGAGAAAGAGAAAGAGAGGGAGAGAGGAGAAGAGAGAGAGAGATAGAGAGAGCAATTCTGTAGTTGTATCCGTGCGTTTAGATGCGGTTGCCTTCTATACTACGTGTCTAACTGGCAAAGCTCTGCAGGGCTCTCATACATACTGTAATACGAGGCCGCCCGCGGGGCACGGGCGTGTTGTGGTCGCAAAAAAAAAGGCCCTCCACACGTCACGACGCGACGCGGCGCTGTGGAGGCGCTGCTTCGGTCTCGCTTTTGTGGTTTCTTCTGCTACTCCTCCTCGCTGCTCGAAACAGGCAGGAGTGAAAGTGGGTTCAGACGAGGTGGTCAACCGACCGGAAGTGGGGAGGAGGAGGAGGAGGAGGAGGAGGAGGAAGAGGAGGAGGAGGAGGAGGAGGAAGAGGAGGGAAAGGAGGAGAAGGAGGAGAGAAAGAGAAGGAGAGGAAGAGAAGGGGGAAGGAAGAGAAGGAGGAGAGGAAGAGAGGTGGGAGGAGGAAGAGGAGGGGAAGGAGGGCAAGGAGGAGAGTAAGAGAAGGAGGGGAGGAAGAGGAGGGGAGGAAGGAGAGGGAGATGGGGAAGGTAGTGGAGGAGACGGAACAAGAGGAGGAGAAGGAGGAGAGGAAGAGAAGGAGGGGAGGAAGGAGAAGGAGATTGGGAAGGAAGTGGAGGAACACAAAGGAAGAACAAACAACAGCAGGCCTACTGGCCCTAACGAGGCTGTTTGTGTTAACTAAACTACACTACAGTTAAGGAAACAGGGCAACTAGGCGATAGAAGACGAACTAACACTACTGCTATCACTATCCTATCCAATTAATCCAATTGCGATTAAATGTCTGGTTGTTATATCTTTTATTGCAAAGGATAATATTTTATTTGCGGATTAGATTCCAAGTATTTATTTAAGCGATTTTTTAATGTTGTTATCGTGTTACTTTCAACGACAGTGGAAGGTAGCGAATTCCACACGTTAACAACCCGGTTAAAGAAGAAGTGCTTACTTTCGTTCGTAGAGAATCTTTTGCCAATTACTTTGAAATCGTGGCGACTTCTTGTATTTGATTGGTCTAATAAGAAGTAATCTTTGACATTAATGTTGTCAGAGCCTTTGAACATTTTAAAAACCTCAATCAAATCTCCTCGCATTCTTCTTTTTGAGAGGGAGAGTAAGTTTAGATTTTTTAGTCTTTCTTCATACGGCAGATTTCTCAGCCTTGGTATCATTTTGGTCACTCTCCGTTGTACTCTTTCTAGTTTGTTAATATCTTTCTGGTAGTATGGGGACCACAATTGTACACAGTATTCGAGATGGGGACGGACCAAGGAATTATAGAGGTTTAGCAATATTTTTTCTGATTTATTTTCGAAGACTCTTCCGATGAAGCCAACTAATTTGTTTGCTGTTTTAACAACTTCTGAGCAATGTTGACTTGGCTTCAAATCATTTGATATTAAAACTCCTAGATCTTTTTCTTTAGTTACTGAATCCAGTATATCGCCATTCATTTGGTATTGGAGAGGAGATGGAATAAAAGGAGGAGAAGGTGGAGAGGAAGCGAAGGAAGGGAGGTAGAGAAACATGGGAGGAAGAGGAGGAGAGGGAGATGGGGAAGGAAGTGGAACAGATGGAACAAGGGGAGAAGGAGGAGGAGAAAAGGAAGAGAAAGAGGGGAGGAAGAGGAGGAAGGGAAGGAGAGGGAAACAGGGAAAGTGGTGGAGGAAATGGAATAAGAAGAGAAGGAAGAGAGGAAGAGGAGGAGGTAAAGGAGAGGGGAATGGGAAATGAGGTGGAGGAGATGGGACAAGAGGAGGAGAAGGAGGAGAGGAAAAGAAGGAGGGGAGGAAGAGGAGGAGAAGGAGGAGAGGAAAAGAAGGAGGGGAGGAAGAGGAGAGGAATAAAATGAAGAGGGGAAGAGAAGAAGGGATGGAGAAGGGGAAGAAGAGGGAGATGGGAAAGGAAGTGGAGGAGATGGAACAAGGGGAGGAGGAGGAGGAAGAAGAAAAAAAAGGGGAAGAAGGAGGGGAGGAAGGAGGGGAGAAGAAAGAGGAGGGGAGGAAGGGGAGAAAAAGGAGGAAGATGGGGAAAGAAGAGGGAGTAAGAGGAGTAGGATGAGAAATATGAAGAGGAAGAAAGTGATTAGGATTATGATGATGATCATGAGGAGGAGGTGCAGGAAGATGAGGAGGATGAGGAAGAGGAGGAGGAGGAAAAGGAGAAGAAGTAGGAGTAGAAAAGGGTGGAGAAGGAGGAGCAGAAAGAAGGGGAGAGGAAAGTAGGGGAGGAGGAGAAAAAGGATGAAAAGGAGGTGTAGGAAGGTGAGGAGGAGGAAGAGGAGTAGAAAGGGAAGGAGAAGGAGGAGAAAGAGAAGTTGGAGTAAGAAAAGAAGAGGAAGGAGAAGAAGGAAGTGGAGAAGAAGAAAGGGGAGAGGAAGGAAGGGGAGAAGAAGGAGGGGAAGAAGAAGGAACGGGAGGAGGAGAAATAATAAGAGAAGGAGGAGTAGTAGGGAGAGGGGAAGGAGATGGAGGAGGAGTAGGAAGGAGAAGAGAAGGAGGAGTAGGAAGGGGAGGAGAAGGAGGAGAAGAAAGAAGGGGAGAAGAAGGAAGGAGAGGTGGAGAAGGAGGAGAAAGAGAAGTAGGAGTAAGAAAGGAAGAGGAAGGAGAAGAAGAAAGGGGAGAAGAAGGAAGGGGAGAAGAAGGAGGGGAAGAAGAAGGAAGGGGAGGAGGAGAGATAGGAAGAGAAGGAGGAGTAGTAGGGAGAGGGGAAGGAGATGGAGGAGGAGTAGGAAGGAGAAGAAAAGGAGGAGGAATGGGAGCAGAAGGAAAAGAAGGAGGAGGAGAAGGAGGAAGGGGAAAAGGAAGAAGAGAAGGAGGAGGAGAGGGGAAGAGGGAGGTTCTTCAGAGCCCAAAGGAAGGTGGACGGCTGGCTCACAATGGGAAACTCACCGAGGATGGAAGGAAGAAGACTTTTGAGTAAGCTTGGCAGCACAAGAGCAGGAAGGACTGGCATGTAGATTATTTATCGTTATTATTATTTTCATTTATCGATATTTGTTATAATCAATTTATCTAGTATTTCACTATTTTCTTATCAATTCGTTTATTCATGTTTATCTATTTTGTTTTTGTTTTTCTTATCATTATCAGTTTATCTAACGTGATTTTTTCTACGTGACGTAAGTAAGGAAGTGTGATTTTCACTTGATTCCCATTTGTGCCTGTTGCCGGCAAAATATCTTCCAAATTCATTTTACAACTGTAAGTTACGAGGATAAAGTACGAGTGCCGACTGGAGACCTTTTGGTCCTTAACCAGGTAGTATAAGAGAAGAAAAAATATATATAATTTGCTTCGGAGTTTGTTTCTGTTTGCGTTTCGCTGTCGAGGTTCTCACTGTCTTAGGAAGGCAGTCAAGTGAAAATAAATAAACAAACAATCATGTAAATAAATAAATAAACAAATAAAAAAGACTAAATATATATTTATAGATAAATAAATATTAACAAACAAGATATAAACAGATAAGTGAACAAACAAATATAAGCATATAACTAAAAAATTCATATATAAGTAAATAAATAAATAAATAAATAACTCGATTAACTTATTTACATTCGTATCGCACTTCTAGTTTTATTGAGGCTGCCAGAAGATGATCTTATCTCGTATTCTAGACATGTATGGGATGAGACCATTTAGGTAAGTGGTTTTCAAACTATCTTACATCCCTTTTTGCTCCCAGGAGACTTGCGCGCCTCCTCCCAACACCTTTTTTGTATTTATACAAAATTGTATATTATATATAACCATGTATCATATATATTATATACTATTATGTATTAGATAGAAAACGGGCTTGAGTGACTGATAGAAATATATTTTGCATGGACGACGTCACGGCAGGGACTTGCTCTTGGAAGGGTTTCTTCATTGTTCTTTCTACTTCCATCCCTTTCTTTCTAAGGATGGATGGAAGGAAGGGAAGGGGAAAAGAAGGGAGGGAAGGAAAGAGAAGGAAGAGGAAGGGAGTGAAGGGAAGGTTGGAGGGAGGGAAGGGAGGGAAGGGAGGGAAAGGGAGGGAAGGGGGGAAGGGAGGGAAGAGAGGGAAGGGAGGGAAGGGGGAAGGGAAGGGAGGAAAAGGGAAGGAAGGAGAAGGAAAGGTAGGGAAGGAAGGGAAAGGAAACTAGGGAGGGGAGGGAAGGGAAGGGAAGGGAAGGGAGGGAATGAAGGAAAGGAAAGAAAAGGGAAGGGAGGGAAG
>NC_134785.1:40930005-40932505 GCF_046742065.1 Oratosquilla oratoria
TTGTCAACCACAATTCACTTTAATTCCAAGCCTTGAACGTCGAGGAATTGGATAGAGGCATACATACAGAAAATGATACGTGGTCAAGCGAAGGACTCGAACCCCCGCTCACACGTAACAAGTGACCATTGGTAAACCCCATCGCGCTATCTAAAGACATTAACATATATATATATATATATATATATATATATATATATATATATATATGTGTGTGTGTAAATATATACATATATATATACTATATATATATTATATATATATGTATATATATTATATGTATATATATGTATATGTATACACACACACACATATATATATACATACATATATATATATATATATATATATATATATGCGCGTTTGTGTATGTGTATGTGTATGTGTGTGTGTATCAATTCGTGTTTGACTTTTTATTTGTTTATTTAATGTTAGGCTTCTTTGTGAACGAAAGGTTATCCAAGAGGTCTTTATCTCCAACTTGGACTAACTCGATTTCGTATCTTGAATGGTTCATAAGAAAAACTAGCTTCATTTTTATTTTTGTAGTTTCTGATAGTTTTTCCTTTTACAATGCATTTACTTTTTTTTATTGATTCGTTTGTGTTCATTTATTCATATGTATGTATCTATTACTTCATTCAGCGAAACACTCTTAAAGACCTGAGTAACGTAGATTATTTTACGATTAGAGACAAATCCACTCTCAAAATACCGGTAGATAAGTAAATAGATATCTTTATGTATTCATTATTTCATTCAGTGAAACACTTTCACGGACCAGAGTCACGCAGAATTATTTTAATGTTAGAGACAAATCCCCATTCAAAATAAATAAATAGATAAATATATAAATAATAAGAAAGATAAATTACTTGTAAATTTTCTGTTCGTTCTTCCTTTCTACTGTCCCCCTCAAATCTCTCCTTGATTACCACATTTATGCGACTTTACCTCTTCGACGCCACATTTCATCACGGATAGAAGCGCTGGTTACTCTCGACCAGGACACACTATTCTAAAACAATTTTTTTTAAAGTAAGTCCCTATATACTGAAAGAACGGTTCTCAACACATCCAGTTATGAGTTGATGGTCTTTAGCCAACACTAAGTCACACCGCTAAACATCCACTAACTTCCACAAACTTCCAGTAAGTGGACCAGTTTATAAAACTCACTGGTCCACTAAGGGTCCATGGACCACAAGCTAAGGATCATTATGGACAATTGTGGACCATTATGGCTGTCACTATACTTGAAACATACTAATGATATACTATTCTACAATGCATTGTTTCTGAGCAATTCCTAATACATAAGAAATGAATTGCTGTAGCTGTTATTACCTTTGAATCGTGTGTGTGTGTACAGTATGTGAACTGTTATATAATAAGTTACACACACACACACACACACACACACACACACACACACACACACACACACACACACACACACACACACACATATATTTACATATATATATGTGTGTGTATATATATATATATATATATATATATATATATATATATCTTTTTTCAACCACAAATCACTTTTAATTCCATGCCATCGCAGTCGAGACTGAAGAATCGCTCGATGGAGGCATTCGTTGGAAATTGAAACGTGGACGAGCCGAGGATTCGAACCCAGCTAACCCGTAACAAAGTTACAGTGACTTAAACTAATGCGCTATCAAGAGAGATATAAGTTGAGTACGAGATATAAGTTAAGTCGTATTTAACTTATATCTCTCTTGATAGCACATTGGTTTAAGTCACTGTAACTTTGTTACGGGTTAGCTGGGTTCGAATCCTTGGCTCGTCCACGTTTCAATTTCCAACGAATGCCTCCATCGAGCGATTCTTCAGTCTCGACTGCGATGGCATGAAATTAAAAGTGATTTGTGGTTGAAAAAAAAAATAGATATATTAATTGATCACTGGGAACCATTCAGTGTAAATGTATATATATATATATATATACGTAAATGTGTTGTCCACACCACTGTGTTCATGTTAAAGATATACTTGTCCAGGAGGTATTGGCGTCAGTGTATGGTGGAAGGGAGTAGGGGGAAAGGGGAGGAGGGATAAGGAAGAAGAAGAGGGAGAAGAAAATGGGTAAGTAGAAGTGTAAGAAAAGGAGGAGAAAAAGGGTGAGGGGAGGAGGAGGAGGAAGGTGATGGGGAGGAGGAGGAAGAGGAGGAGTAGGAAGGAGGAGGGGGAAGAGACGAGGGACGAGGAAGAAGGAGGAGGAGAGTATGGAGGAGGGGGAGAAGGGAGGAGGAAGAAGGAAGAAAGGGAGGATGAGGAGAGAGGAAGAGGGAGGAAGTGGAGGCTGGGAGGGACTGGAGGTAATACCACAACATTTCGTCAGATTTACCTCGACCCTTGAGACTCAAATCGATCACGGAGACTGATTCTGTGGAGAGCAATTCTTTCTCTTGTAGAACTACCAAACCCTAATGAGAGGGACTCGAATCCGTGTCCTTGAGGACAT
>NC_134785.1:40960005-40965005 GCF_046742065.1 Oratosquilla oratoria
TCGTGGTGCCCCGATCGACCGCTCATGCTGCCATTTGAGGTCGGGACCCCGCCCTGGTCTCTCTGAAGCATCGTGCTGCTAACCGGCATACTAATTCTGGAGGGCATGGAGTGCGTGCGCGCGCGCGCATGTATGTGTGCGTATGTGTGTGTGTATCGTGTGTATGTGTGTGTGTGTGTGTGTGTGTGTGTGTGTGTGTGTGTGTGTGTGTGTGTGTGTGTGTGTGTGTGTGTGTGTGTGTGTGTGTGTGTGTGTGTGTGTGTGTGTGTGTGTGTGTGTGTGTATGTATGTGTAAGACCAAAGCAGTGCCCAGAGATGGGGCCAAATATGAACTTTAAGCTCTAAACCGGGGTTGCTTTGGTGAGCCGAAAACAAGGACAAAAGTTTCGTAATACCCTAAGTTTGTACCATGTTCATTCCTTAATGTATATTATCTATATGGTATTTATCTTCGTAGTAGAAAGTGACCTATTCATACATATTTATTTATGTATTTATTTATCTATTTATTAGTTTCTTTACTTATTGTGTAGAGAAATGTATTCAATACTTGGTAACAAATGTAACATTGAAGGAGCGAATTTTAATGAGGTGGTCATGAGTTTTGACCGCTGCTTCGCCACAACCATACCAGACTCCATCTTACATAAATTTCACAATTTCTTCTCCCAGACTCAAAGACAAGATCCCCCCCACCATCTCCCCCTCTCCCCCCCCCCTCCTAGAAGCATAAACGTTTCGAGGGTTGCCCACTCACCTCATTAAATTAACGCTACCGACATATGTCACATACAACAAAATGATACCAGCGCTGGCAACACTACCTCACCTCGTTTTCAGTTCCCAGCTGCACACAGGTGTGGGCACCCGACCCGATGAGAAGATTACCATCTGGATGAAGGGGGGGGGGAGGGAGATGGAGAAGGGGGAGCGAAAGCTTCAAGAACGCTGCAGCTTCTGGAGAACAATTTCTTCAACCAAGAGAAGCTTTCTTGTGTGATTCTCAAGGGAGGGGGGTTAAAATATAACATAATAGGAGGCGAATATATCACGCATGAATTTCTTCAGCCAGGGGGTAAATTAACCATGCCATGGAGGTAAAATATTACATGATAGGGGGTGAATATATCACCTTCAGTCACGGGGTAATTTTATGCCTTGGGGGGTAAAAATATTACAATACAGGGGGTGAATATATCACGCATGACTATCTTCAACCAGTGGTTAAATTCATCATGCCCGGGGGGTAAAAAAATTACATGATAGAAGGTGAATATATCACGCATAAAAAATCTCAACCAGGAGGATTCATCACGTCGTATGGGAGGATAATATTATTATATAGTAGGGTGTGAATGTATTAGCCTGAATATACTCTCAACCAGAGGGATAAATCAATCATGTCCTGGGGGTGAAGATACTAAACGATATAAGAGGTAAATCTTATGCATGAAAAGTTCTCAACTAGGGAGGTAAATTCATCAAGCTCTTAGGAGTAGAAATACTACAAGGCAGAGGGTGTATGTATATATAAATATATATATATATATATCTATATATATATATATATATATAGATATATATATATATATATATATATATATATATATCACGCATGAAAAATATAAAATAGGGAGGTAAATTTGTCACACATGGTAAGAATATTACGAGGTGTGTTTGTGTGTGTGTGTGTGTGTGTGTGTGTGTGTGTGTGTGTGTGTGTGTGTGTGTGTGTGTGTGTGTGTGTGTGTGTGTGTGTGTGTGTGTGTGTGTGTGTGTGTGTGTGTGTGTGTGTGCGTGTGTGTGTGTGTGTGTGTGTGCGTGTGTGTGTGTGTGTGTGTGTGTGTGTGTGTGTGTGTGTGTGTGTGTGTGTGTGTGTGTGTGTGTGTGTGTGTGTGTGTGTGTGTGTGTGTGTGTGTGTGTGTGGTAAATACCAGAATTTTTTCTCAATAATGGAGATAAATGGTTTTCTGTAATCTCTTGTGCTTTTGTCATTGGAACTCACACTGGTTTGAACAGTGCCAAATGGAGTAACATTTATGACATCCTGAATGTAGAAAACTGAAAGACAAATCTTTATCTCTAGCGACCCCATCCACGGTACGATCTGATCTTGAGACCACCGGACAGATCTGGTTGGATCCAACCAGATTGCATCGTGTGTGTCGGTCGGACAGACCAAAACCAGTACACAAATGGTCCAATCTGGTCGGACTCGACCAGATCTATCTGTCTGGCGGCCTCAAGACCAGATCGTACAGTGGATAGGGGCCCTTAGAGATAGAGCTGATGTTTCAAAGGGTTACCATGAGTTACAAAGGTTCTGAGACCTTTTGGTCCATAACCGGTCAGAAAAAAAGAAAAAATGAAATTAAAAAAGAAATAGGGAAAGAGGTCAAATAGGGAAACATTAGAACGAGAAAAAGGAAAACATCCCATGGAGAAGAATCAAAGGATTCGATTTTTCGCCGCGCGCCGTCCACGTCATGACGTCGTTCTCTCATGCGCCATGACCACAACCATATGTGAAATCGTCCATAGACACTCGTGCTTATTTGAGAGCACGAAGTAACGTCGTGGACGGCGCACGGCGAAAAGTCGATACGTGTGAAATGAGCCTGACTGATAGACTGGCTGATGACCACGGTCAGCGCCGTCATGGTGAGGCTGACCAATCAGCTGGCGATGAATAGAACTAATCACAGGAATGATTGGGCAAATGCTCTGGATGACAATGATCGATGGCGCGGGGAGAGAAAAATTCGGAGAGGGTTGTCAAGAAGAAAAAGGAGGAAAAAATGTCCACCTGTTGCAGGATAGAAAGGTCCGCTGGCAGGAAAAACACGCGCAACGTTGGCCAAGCTCGGGACTTGAGGGGAATAAGAGAGGGAGAGACTAGGAAAAAAGTAACAACATAAAAAAAAGTGAAAGGTGATGAGGTGCACGGCTTGAGAGCAGAGTGGCGAGTAAGACTAGAGATAAAGCTAATCTGCCGATCTAAAAAGATACCCGACAAAGTATCTTTTTATAAACCCAAAACCCTTCTGCCCCTTCACCCGTCCCTCACCCATCCAATACCCATATGAACAGGATCAACATCAGTAAAGTGTGCGACATGCTGCCCATATAGCCAGAGTTGACTTTCACGAATTATTCTGGCAAAAGACCTAGACTGAATCTCGTAGTACAGTCTCAGGTTTGATTCAAAGCTACCTTCCCCAAAAATACCTCATAATAATAATGATACCTCACCTAACAGTCTCTTGTTTGATATATAGTCATTCCAGTGATATCTCATCATAATAATGCCTGAATGTTTCCTGGTTGGATACATAGTCATTCCAGAGGTACCCCATGATTCTCCGAAAGCGCTTGAGAACAAGACGTGTATAGACTGCGAAATAAGACAATGTGGAGGAGTTGAAATACGTGAATATAGCCGTCCAGAGAAGGATACTTGGATCCGTGAGGGAGAGTGGGGCCCACAAAGCCGCAGAAGTAGGAGTGGAAAGGTCAGAAAAGTAATCATAAGCAACAATAATAATAACTGCTGGATAACATCTCACGACACGAATCATGCCAGCGTCTAAAGTAACAATAACAATGTCGTTTAAAGCAATAACAACAAGGTCATTAACAACAACAACAGCAGCAGCAGCAATGTTGTCAACAACAACAACATCAAAGCCATTAACAACAACAACAATGTTGTTAATAACAAGATTAACAACATCGTTTAGAACAACAATAATGATGACATCAAGAACAACAATAACAACAATATCGTTTGCAACAACAACAATGAACGAAGGTGATTTGCCAGACCTCACAACACAATCAAAAGACCAAAGCAGAGAGACTTCTAGTGTCACAGGCTATACAAGAGTAGGTACTGTTGTATTTCGTTGCCTGTAACCAGTGCTTTTATCCTTGAGGGCAACAGAACAAAAGCCTTACCCCTTACAAAGGCAGTGGGGTGGGTAGCCGAGGCAGGAGTTTGTACTATTCGAAAAAAGTCAAACTCTCAATTCTCATCCATTCAGATTT
Source organism: Oratosquilla oratoria (assembly GCF_046742065.1). Lineage (NCBI taxonomy): Eukaryota > Metazoa > Arthropoda > Malacostraca > Stomatopoda > Squillidae > Oratosquilla > Oratosquilla oratoria. The sequence continues at coordinate 40,964,053 of NC_134785.1, forward strand.
ACAAGTGTAATAACTATCTAAAAAGATCATACTAAGCAGGGCTACACACACACACACACACACACACACACACACACACACACACACACACACACACACACACACACACACACACACACACACACACACACACACACACACACACACACACATACATATATATATATATATATATATATATATATGTGTGTGTGTGTGTGTGTGTGTGTGTGTGTGTGTGTGTGTGTGTGTGTGTGTGTGTGTGTATTTGTACAAATTTGAATGTGTCCCAGAGATTAGAGATAAATTTTAACAACCACAAAGCACTATAATTCTAAGCCAACAAAATCGGGACACCCAATGGAGGCCACAACCAGAAATTGAAATGTGGTACTGCCGAGGACTCGAACTCAGCTATCACATGACAAATGACGCAGTGACTTACCAACTACGCTATCAAGAGAGTGTAGTTGGTAAGTCACTGCGTCACTTGTCATGTGATCGCTAAGTTCGAGTCCTCGGCAGTACCACATTTCATTTTCTGGTTGTGGCCTCCATTGGGTCTCCCGATGTTGATGGCTTAGAATTAAAGTGCATTGTGGCGCATAGGAATTCCTATGCACCCCATTACTTCAGGAATCAATAGTGCACCTCATAAGTTAGCCAAATGTTTAGCTAAACCTTTATCCAATACTTTAGGAACTATTAGTGATGCACATCTACGAAATTCTTCGGATCTAATTAACAGATTAAAAGATTTAGATTTCAATAACAAGAAACTAGCCAGCTACGATGTCACCTCTTTATATACTCGAGTATCAATAAAAGGCGCTCTAAATGCTGTTGAAGGAGTAGTAAATAATTTGAAAAACGAAGATCTACCCGTCCCCAGGAAAGATTACCTCGAATTAATTTCTCTTTGTGTAGGATTTGGCGCTTTCACTTTTAATAATATTGAATACAGACAACATTCT
>NC_134785.1:40975644-40978144 GCF_046742065.1 Oratosquilla oratoria
ATTTGCACCTCTGCAGGACACCCTAACTAATTACAACATTTGCCACTTTAAATTAATTATGGAAAAACACATACAAAGACTTGTCAGGTTAAAACTATTATAAAACAATAAGCAAAGAAACACACAACCATTTGGCAATGAAGAAACAATCATAACATTCCATTTCTTCAATTCAGTGGAAACTATTGATTTTCATTTTTTTTCAAATTTTCATTTTTTTTAACTCTTAAATTATTGTTGCATATGAAAGGCATTTTTATTAGAAACAAAATGTTTTTTAAAATTTTGAAATAGCTCAAAAAATAAGTGAGATACGATTTTTTTAATTATTTTTTTAGCCCGTATTTTTGGCTAGACTTCACCATAGCAAAATGTTAAAATTAAGGGTGGTCATTTGTAAAGATTTCGGTAAAGAAATACACGTTAACTCTAAACGACTGGTCCAATTTTATTAAAATTCGGAATCCTTGGGTTTTAAGGATCAACAAATCACATGAGTATGTCAAAAACAATGCAAGACATCTCCATCATACCATATTTGCCTTTTCATGGCAACCATGAAGTTATCAATTTTCAGATTATCATAAATAAAATCCAAACCCCTGGCCCAACTGACATGCAACTTGGCATTTCTAGGTTTTATGGGTCAATAAAACACCTGAGCATGTCAATAACATTGCAGGAACTTCTTCTGACACCATTCTTACAAATATCTATCACGTTGCCATGGCAACTGTTGTCAATTTAGAAATAATTAATAAAATCCAAACCGCTGGCCCAACTGACATGCAACTTGGCATTCAAAGGTTTTATGGGTCCAAAAATATCCTGAGCATGTCAAAAACAATGCAGAACTTTCCTCTTACACCGTTCTTACTGACACCTATCACGTTGCCATGGCAACAATATGTCGAATAGGCATCTAACTTCTAAGCTTCAAGAAACTTAGATTGCACAACTGCGCTATTACCAACGATTTCAAAGTTGCTCATATCCGATAGAATAGAGGCTAATAAACAACATTATTACATTCAATATTATATGATTTAGTTCCTTGCCTTTACACTTTTACTCGGAAAACTAATTTGCCAAGGCTAATATAAAAAATTGCGTTGGAACCGGCAAGAATTAGTAAAGTTTTGAAGAACTGGGCATAAACTTGCTTAACAACAAGATAATTTTAATACCCTGCGGATGTGCTGAACGCTCCAAGCATTCAAACTAAGCCAAACAAAAATCAAAATCCAAGGGGGCGCAAAAGATGGCGATATCGGCGACGCGCATGGTTTCGCGCGTGACCATATGCCTACATGTGATGACCCTAAGCTCAAACATCAAGTGATCAACAATCTTAAGTTTCTTATTTCCGGGAGAAAATAAGTTGATAAACATGTTTATATAAATCAAAATAATATGTAGTAATGCCTTATCTTAATATTTTTACTCGGAAAACTATGTTGCCAAGTTTGATAACCATATTTCCGTTTAAATCGCTGAATTTTTTTGTTTATTTTAAGAATTGAGCATAAATTTGCAAAACAACAAGGTAATTTGAATATCTTGCTCATGCGCTGAACGCAGCAAGCATTCAAACCAAGCTAAACAAAAGCTGGTGGGCCGCAAAAAATGGCGATGTAAACAGTACATGGTCGACAGTGGCGCCGCGCGTGGATTCGCGCGTACCTAATTGATATCTAAAAATCTTATGAGAACTTAAAATGATTTTTGGACAAATATCAAGTAAACAAACAACCATAAGAATGATGATTATCCATTTCTTCAATATCAGTCAAAAGATTCATATCTCAAGGTCTTTAAAGAACTTAAAAAACTTTTGGTCAAATCTCAGGTAATGTTACTTTCAAAAACTCAAAATTATCATCAATGTATGCAACTGGATTTGTCTTCACTCACTTTCGGCTTCGATGAAAATATTGAAATACAACTCTTTCTCATGATAATTTCATGACTTGGTAGGATTTTTTTTTAATATTTTTAAATTAAATTCTATTCAAAGAAAAAGAATTGTAAGGACATCGCTCCATTTAAATCTCCCCTTAACCCCCAAATGGAGTATTGACTGCAAAAAGTACATGCAATCTAGGACCATACTGGTATCCCTACTGACTAGAGTCAGAAAGCATTTCTTTTGTGACTGTGGAAAAAAAAAATTGTGCCTGTGTATGTGTTTGTGTATGTGTACCTAATTGTAATATACGGGGATGGAGCTGTGCTCATAGGGTCCCGTCTCTTTCACTTCATTCATCAATCTTTGCCTTATATTTATTATCCAATTTGTTCCATAAATCAATACATCAATGTAGAAAGGTATGCTGTGTGTATGTATGTATATATTATTTCAGTAGAGACTAGAAAGCTTAACTTGTTCTAGGGTGCCATCGTAAAAGGGAAAGAGAGAGAGAGAGAGAGAGAGAGAGAGATTTTTTGCTACATCGATTTATAAAGTTTTCCCATATCCTCCTCCCAGCGATGTGGTGGT
>NC_134785.1:40988144-41023144 GCF_046742065.1 Oratosquilla oratoria
AAACCACAATTAAGGAGTTCATAACAACACCAGCCCGAACTAAAACTACTTCAAAACAACCAACAACTTCACCAAAGACTACACAAGAAGAATCTCAAATACAAACTACCACTACCACAATAACTACAACTGTACACACAACCACACCAACTCCAACCAAAAAACCAACCAAAACACCATCTACGACAACATATACTGCAACAGAAACCACACAAACAGCCACAAACACAGAGCCTTCAAAACCTACAACAAAGAAAACCACAGTTAAGGAGTTCATGACAACACCAGTCTCAACTACAACTACTTCCCAAAAACCAACAACTTCATTAGAGACCACACAAGAAGCTCAAACACCAACTACTACTACAACACCCAATACAACCAAACATACGACCACTCGAGGTGCAACCACAACGCCAACTCCAACCATACCTAGAACTACAACCACAATGACAACTGGAACAGATAAAACATCTACAACCACTAAACAAGAGCCTACCCGACCTACAACAATGAAGACTACAATTGAGGAGCTGATGACAACGCCAGTCACAACTACAACTACTTCGCAACAACCAACAACTTATCAAAAGACCACACAAAATGTTCAAACACAAACTACAACCACAACGGCATCCAAAACATCAACTACAACCAAATCGACAATTGGACCAGAAACCACACCTAACACCACAACACCGGAGTCTAAAAGATCTACAACTAAGACCACAACTGAGGAGTTGGTAACACCACCAGCTACAACTACTTCCCAACAACCAACAACTTCACCAAAGACCACGCAGGAAGAAGCTCAAACGCCATCAACTACAACAAAAACTACACCCACGCCATCTGTAACCAAAACGCCAACTACAACCACAAAGCCAACTGCAAATGAAACCACACCTACAACCACAACGTCAGCCGAAACACCAAGTACAACAAAATCGTCAGTTCGAACAGAAACCACACCTACAGCCACAACCCCAGAGTCTACAACGTCTGCAACTAAGTCCACAAGTGAGGAGTTGGTAACAGCAACATCTAAAACTACTTCTCAACAACCAACAACTTCACCAAAGACCACACAGGAAGAAGCTCAAACACCAACAACTACAACAAAAACTACATCCACACCACCTGTAACCAAAACGCCAATTACAACCGCAAAGCCAACTGCAACTGAAACCACACCTACAACCATAACGCCAGCCGAAACACCAAGCATAACAAAATCGTCAGTTCGAACAGAAACCACACCTACACCCACAACCCCAGAGTCTACAACATCTGCAACTAAGTCCACAAGTGAGGAGTTGGTAACACCACCAGCTACAACTACTTCCCAACAACCAACAACTTCACCAAACACCACACAAGAAGAATCTCAAAAACAAACTACCGCAACCACAATAACTACAACTACACAAACAACCATAGCAACAGCAACCAAAAAGCCAACCAAAACATCATCTACGACAACATATACTGCAACAGAAACCACACAAACAGCCACAAGCACAGAGCCTTCAAGACCTACAACAAAGAAAACCACAGTTAAGGAGTTCATGACAACACCAGTCTCACCTACATCTACTTCTCAAATACCAACAACTTCATTAGAGACCACACAAGAAACTCATGGACCAACTACTACAACACCCAATACAACCAAACATACGACCACTCGAGGTGCAACCACAACACCAACTCCAACCATTCCTACAACTACAACCACAATGACAACTGGAACAGAAAAAACATTTACTAAACAAGAGCCTACCCGACCTACAACAATGAAGACTACAATTGAGGAGCTGATGACAACGCCAGTCACAACTACAACTACTTCGCAACAACCAACAACTTATTCAAAGACCACACAAAATATTCAAACAGGAACTACAACCACAACGGCATCCAAAACATCAACTACAACCAAATCGACAATTGCACCAGAAACCACACCTAACGCCACAACACCGGAGTCTACAAGATCTACAACTAAGACCACAACTGAGGAGTTGGTAACACCACCAGCTACAACTACATCCCAACAACCAACAACTTCACCAAAGACCACGCAGGAAGAAGCTCAAACACCATCAACTACAACAAAAACTACACCCACGCCATCTGTAACCAAAACGCCAACTACAACCACAAAGCCAACTGCAACTGAAACCACACCTACAACCACAACGTCAGCCGAAACACCAAGTATAACAAAATCGTCAGTTCGAACAGAAACCACACCTACAGCCACAACCCCAGAGTCAACAAGATCTGCAACTAAGTCCACAAGTGAGGAGTTGGTAACACCACCAGCTACAACTACTTCCCAACAACCGACAACTTCACCAAAGACTACACAGGAAGAAGCTCAAAGACCAACAACCACAACAAAAACTACACCCACGCCATCTGTAACCAAAACGCCAACTACAACCACAAAGCCAACTGCAACTGAAACCACACCTACAACCACAACGTCAGCCGAAACGGCAAGTATAACTAAATCATCAGTTCGAACAGAAACCACAACTACAGCCACAACACCAGAGTCTACAACATCTGCAACTAAGTCCACAAGTGAGGAGTTGGTGACAGCAACATCTAAAACTACTTCTCAACAACCAACAACTTCACCAAAGACCACACAGGAAGAAGCTCAAACTCTAACAACCACAACAAAAACTACATCCACGCCACCTGTAACCAAAACGCCAACTACAACCGTAAAGCCAACTGCAACTGAAACCACACCTACAACCACAACGCCAACCGAAACACCAACCATAACAAAATCGTCAGTTCGAACAGAAACCACACCTACACCCACAACCCCAGAGTCTACAACATCTGCAACTAAGTCCACAAGTGAGGAGTTGGTAACACCACCAGCTACAACTACTTCCCAACAACCAACAACTTCACCAAACACCACACAAGAAGAATCTCAAAAACAAACTACCGCTACCACAATAACTACATCTGCACAAACAACCAAACCAACAGCAACCAAAAAGCCAACCAAAACACCATCTACGACAACATATACTGCAACAGAAACCACACAAACAGCCACAAGCACAGAGCCTTCAAGACCTACAACAAAGAAAACCACAGTTAAGGAGTTCATGACAACACCAGTCTCACCTACAACTACTTCCCAAATACCAACAACTTCATTAGAGACCACACAAGAAGCTCAAAGACCAACTAGTACAACACCCTATACAACCAAATATATGACCACTCGAGGTGGAACCACAACGCCAACTCCAACCATACCTACAACTACAACCACAATGACAACTGGAACAGAAAAAACATCTACAACCACTAAACCAGAGCCTACCCGATCTACAACAATGACGACTACAATTGAGGAGCTGATGACAACGCCAGTCACAACTACAACTACTTCGCAACAACCAACAACTTATTCAAAGACCACACAAAATATTCAAACAGGAACTACAACCACAACGGCATCCAAAACATCAACTACAACCAAATCGACAATTGGACCAGAAACCACACCTAACGCCACAACACCGGAGTCTACAAGATCTACAACTAAGACCACAACTGAGGAGTTGGTAACACCACCAGCTACAACTACATCCCAACAACCATCAACTTCACCAAAGACCACGCAGGAAGAAGCTCAAACACCATCAACTACAACAAAAACTACACCCACGCCATCTGTAACCAAAACGCCAACTACAACCACAAAGCCAACTGCAACTGAAACCACACCTACAACCACAACGTCAGCCGAAACACCAAGTATAACAAAATCGTCAGTTCGAACAGAAACCACACCTACAGCCACAACCCCAGAGTCAACAAGATCTGCAACTAAGTCCACAAGTGAGGAGTTGGTAACACCACCAGCTACAACTACTTCCCAACAACCGACAACTTCACCAAAGACTACACAGGAAGAAGCTCAAAGACCAACAACCACAACAAAAACTACACCCACGCCATCTGTAACCAAAACGCCAACTACAACCACAAAGCCAACTGCAACTGAAACCACACCTACAACCACAACGTCAGCCGAAACGGCAAGTATAACTAAATCATCAGTTCGAACAGAAACCACAACTACAGCCACAACACCAGAGTCTACAACATCTGCAACTAAGTCCACAAGTGAGGAGTTGGTGACAGCAACATCTAAAACTACTTCTCAACAACCAACAACTTCACCAAAGACCACACAGGAAGAAGCTCAAACTCTAACAACCACAACAAAAACTACATCCACGCCACCTGTAACCAAAACGCCAACTACAACCGTAAAGCCAACTGCAACTGAAACCACACCTACAACCACAACGCCAACCGAAACACCAACCATAACAAAATCGTCAGTTCGAACAGAAACCACACCTACACCCACAACCCCAGAGTCTACAACATCTGCAACTAAGTCCACAAGTGAGGAGTTGGTAACACCACCAGCTACAACTACTTCCCAACAACCAACAACTTCACCAAACACCACACAAGAAGAATCTCAAAAACAAACTACCGCTACCACAATAACAACATCTGCACAAACAACCAAACTAACAGCAACCAAAAAGCCAACCAAAACACCATCTACGACAACATATACTGCAACAGAAACCACACAAACAGCCACAAGCACAGAGCCTTCAAGACCTACAACAAAGGAAACCACAGTTAAGGAGTTCATGACAACACCAGTCTCACCTACAACTACTTCCCAAATACCAACAACTTCATTAGAGACCACACAAGAAGCTCAAAGACCAACTAGTACAACACCCTATACAACCAAATATATGACCACTCGAGGTGGAACCACAACGCCAACTCCAACCATACCTACAACTACAACCACAATGACAACTGGAACAGAAAAAACATCTACAACCACTAAACCAGAGCCTACCCGATCTACAACAATGACGACTACAATTGAGGAGCTGATGACAACGCCAGTCACAACTACAACTACTTCGCAACAACCAACAACTTATTCAAAGACCACACAAAATATTCAAACAGGAACTACAACCACAACGGCATCCAAAACATCAACTACAACCAAATCGACAATTGGACCAGAAACCACACCTAACGCCACAACACCGGAGTCTACAAGATCTACAACTAAGACCACAACTGAGGAGTTGGTAACACCACCAGCTACAACTACATCCCAACAACCATCAACTTCACCAAAGACCACGCAGGAAGAAGCTCAAACACCATCAACTACAACAAAAACTACACCCACGCCATCTGTAACCAAAACGCCAACTACAACCACAAAGCCAACTGCAACTGAAACCACACCTACAACCACAACGTCAGCCGAAACACCAAGTATAACAAAATCGTCAGTTCGAACAGAAACCACACCTACAGCCACAACCCCAGAGTCAACAAGATCTGCAACTAAGTCCACAAGTGAGGAGTTGGTAACACCACCAGCTACAACTACTTCCCAACAACCGACAACTTCACCAAAGACTACACAGGAAGAAGCTCAAAGACCAACAACCACAACAAAAACTACACCCACGCCATCTGTACCAAAAACGCCAACTACAACCACAAAGCCAACTGCAAATGAAACCACACCTACAACCACAACGTCAGCCGAAACACCAAGTATAACTAAATCATCAGTTCGAACAGAAACCACACCTACAGCCACAACCCCAGAGTCTACAACATCTGCAACTAAGTCCACAAGTGAGGAGTTGGTGACAGCAACATCTAAAACTACTTCTCAACAACCAACAACTTCACCAAAGACCACACAGGAAGAAGCTCAAACACTAACAACCACAACAAAAACTACATCCACGCCACCTGTAACCAAAACGCCAACTACAACCGTAAAGCCAACTGCAACTGAAACCACACCTACAACCACAACGCCAACCGAAACACCAACCATAACAAAATCGTCAGTTCGAACAGAAACCACACCTACACCCACAACCCCAGAGTCTACAACATCTGCAACTAAGTCCACAAGTGAGGAGTTGGTAACACCACCAGCTACAACTACTTCCCAACAACCAACAACTTCACCAAACACCACACAAGAAGAATCTCAAAAACAAACTACCGCTACCACAATAACTACATCTGCACAAACAACCAAACCAACAGCAACCAAAAAGCCAACCAAAACACCATCTACGACAACATATACTGCAACAGAAACCACACAAACAGCCACAAGCACAGAACCTTCAAGACCTACAACAAAGAAAACCACAGTTAAGGAGTTCATGACAACACCAATCTCACCTACAACTACTTCCCAAATACCAACAACTTCATTAGAGACCACACAGGAAGCTCAAAGACCAACTGCTACAACACCCTATACAACCAAATATATGACCACTCGAGGTGCAACCACAACGCCAACTCCAACTATACCTACAACTACAACCACAATGACAACTGGAACAGAAAAAACATCTACAACCACTAAACCAGAGCCTACCCGATCTACAACAATGAAGACTACAATTGAGGAGCAGATGACAACGCCAGTCACAACTACAACTACTTCGCAACAACCAACAACTTATTCAAAGACCACACAAAATATTCAAACAGGAACTACAACCACAACGGCATCCAAAACATCAACTGCAACCAAATCGACAATTGCACCAGAAACCACACCTAACGCCACAACACCGGAGTCTACAAGATCTACAACTAAGACCACAACTGAGGAGTTGGTAACACCACCAGCTACAACTACATCCCAACAACCAACAACTTCACCAAAGACCACGCAGGAAGAAGCTCAAACACCATCAACTACAACAAAAACTACACCCACGCCATCTGTAACCAAAACGCCAACTACAACCACAAAGCCAACCGCAACTGAAACCACACCTACAACCACAACGTCAGCCGAAACACCAAGTATAACAAAATCGTCAGTTCGAACAGAAACCACACCTACAGCCACAACCCCAGAGTCAACAAGATCTGCAACTAAGTCCACAAGTGAGGAGTTGGTAACACCACCAGCTACAACTACTTCCCAACAACCGACAACTTCACCAAAGACTACAAAGGAAGAAGCTCAAAGACCAACAACCACAACAAAAACTACACCCACGCCATCTGTAACCAAAACGCCAACTACAACCACAAAGCCAACTGCAAATGAAACCACACCTACAACCACAACGTCAGCCGAAACACCAAGTATAACTAAATCATCAGTTCGAACAGAAACCACACCTACAGCCACAACCCCAGAGTCTACAACATCTGCAACTAAGTCCACAAGTGAGGAGTTGGTGACAGCAACATCTAAAACTACTTCACAACAACCAACAACTTCACCAAAGACCACACAGGAAGAAGCTCAAACACTAACAACCACAACAAAAACTACATCCACGCCACCTGTAACCAAAACGCCAACTACAACCGTAAAGCCAACTGCAACTGAAACCACACCTACAACCACAACGCCAACCGAAACACCAACCATAACAAAATCGTCAGTTCGAACAGAAACCACACCTACACCCACAACCCCAGAGTCTACAACATCTGCAACTAAGTCCACAAGTGAGGAGTTGGTAACACCACCAGCTACAACTACTTCCCAACAACCAACAACTTCACCAAACACCACACAAGAAGAATCTCAAAAACAAACTACCGCTACCACAATAACTACATCTGCACAAACAACCAAACCAACAGCAACCAAAAAGCCAACCAAAACACCATCTACGACAACATATACTGCAACAGAAACCACACAAACAGCCACAAGCACAGAACCTTCAAGACCTACAACAAAGGAAACCACAGTTAAGGAGTTCATGACAACACCAGTCTCACCTACAACTACTTCCCAAATACCAACAACTTCATTAGAGACCACACAGGAAGCTCAAAGACCAACTACTACAACACCCTATACAACCAAATATATGACCACTCGAGGTGCAACCACAACGCCAACTCCAACTATACCTACAACTACAACAACAATGACAACTGGAACAGAAAAAACATCTACAACCACTAAACCAGAGCCTACCCGATCTACAACAATGAAGACTACAATTGAGGAGCTGATGACAACGCCAGTCACAACTACAACTACTTCGCAACAACCAACAACTTATTCAAAGACCACACAAAATATTCAAACAGGAACTACAACCACAACGGCATCCAAAACATCAACTACAACCAAATCGACAATTGGACCAGAAACCACACCTAACGCCACAACACCGGAGTCTACAAGATCTACAACTAAGACCACAACTGAGGAGTTGGTAACACCACCAGCTACAACTACATCCCAACAACCAACAACTTCACCAAAGACCACGCAGGAAGAAGCTCAAACACCATCAACTACAACAAAAACTACACCCACGCCATCTGTAACCAAAACGCCAACTACAACCACAAAGCCAACTGCAACTGAAACCACACCTACAACCACAACGTCAGCCGAAACATCAAGTATAACAAAATCGTCAGTTCGAACAGAAACCACACCTACAGCCACAACCCCAGAGTCAACAAGATCTGCAACTAAGTCCACAAGTGAGGAGTTGGTAACACCACCAGCTACAACTACTTCCCAACAACCGACAACTTCACCAAAGACTACACAGGAAGAAGCTCAAAGACCAACAACCACAGCAAAAACTACACCCACGCCATCTGTACCAAAAACGCCAACTACAACCACAAAGCCAACTGCAAATGAAACCACACCTACAACCACAACGTCAGCCGAAACACCAAGTATAACTAAATCATCAGTTCGAACAGAAACCACACCTACAGCCACAACACCAGAGTCTACAACATCTGCAACTAAGTCCACAAGTGAGGAGTTGGTGACAGCAACATCTAAAACTACTTCTCAACAACCAACAACTTCACCAAAGACCACACAGGAAGAAGCTCAAACACTAACAACCACAACAAAAACTACATCCACGCCACCTGTAACCAAAACGCCAACTACAACCGTAAAGCCAACTGCAACTGAAACCACACCTACAACCACAACGCCAACCGAAACACCAACCATAACAAAATCGTCAGTTCGAACAGAAACCACACCTACACCCACAACCCCAGAGTCTACAACATCTGCAACTAAGTCCACAAGTGAGGAGTTGGTAACACCACCAGCTACAACTACTTCCCAACAACCAACAACTTCACCAAACACCACACAAGAAGAATCTCAAAAACAAACTACCGCTACCACAATAACAACATCTGCACAAACAACCAAACCAACAGCAACCAAAAAGCCAACCAAAACACCCTCTACGACAACATATACTGCAACAGAAACCACCCAAACAGCCACAAGCACAGACCCTTCAAGACCTACAACAAAGGCCACCACAGATAAGGAGTTCCTGACAACACCAATCTCACCTACAACTACTTCCCAAATACCAACAACTTCATTAGAGACCACACAGGAAGCTCAAAGACCAACTAGTACAACACCCTATACAACCAAATATATGACCACTCGAGGTGCAACCACAACGCCAACTCCAACTATACCTACAACTACAACCACAATGACAACTGGAACAGAAAAAACATCTACAACCACTAAACCAGAGCCTACCCGATCTACAACAATGAAGACTACAATTGAGGAGCTGATGACAACGCCAGTCACAACTACAACTACTTCGCAACAACCAACAACTTATTCAAAGACCACACAAAATATTCAAACAGGAACTACAACCACAACGGCATCCAAAACATCAACTGCAACCAAATCGACAATTGCACCAGAAACCACACCTAACGCCACAACACCGGAGTCTACAAGATCTACAACTAAGACCACAACTGAGGAGTTGGTAACACCACCAGCTACAACTACATCCCAACAACCAACAACTTCACCAAAGACCACGCAGGAAGAAGCTCAAACACCATCAACTACAACAAAAACTACACCCACGCCATCTGTAACCAAAACGCCAACTACAACCACAAAGCCAACCGCAACTGAAACCACACCTACAACCACAACGTCAGCCGAAACACCAAGTATAACAAAATCGTCAGTTCGAACAGAAACCACACCTACAGCCACAACCCCAGAGTCAACAAGATCTGCAACTAAGTCCACAAGTGAGGAGTTGGTAACACCACCAGCTACAACTACTTCCCAACAACCGACAACTTTACCAAAGACTACAAAGGAAGAAGCTCAAAGACCAACAACCACAACAAAAATTACACCCACGCCATCTGTAACCAAAACGCCAACTACAACCACAAAGCCAACTGCAAATGAAACCACACCTACAACCACAACGTCAGCCGAAACACCAAGTATAACTAAATCATCAGTTCGAACAGAAACCACACCTACAGCCACAACACCAGAGTCTACAACATCTGCAACTAAGTCCACAAGTGAGGAGTTGGTGACAGCAACATCTAAAACTACTTCTCAACAACCAACAACTTCACCAAAGACCACACAGGAAGAAGCTCAAACACTAACAACCACAACAAAAACTACATCCACGCCACCTGTAACCAAAACGCCAACTACAACCGTAAAGCCAACTGCAACTGAAACCACACCTACAACCACAACGCCAACCGAAACACCAACCATAACAAAATCGTCAGTTCGAACAGAAACCACACCTACACCCACAACCCCAGAGTCTACAACATCTGCAACTAAGTCCACAAGTGAGGAGTTGGTAACACCACCAGCTACAACTACTTCCCAACAACCAACAACTTCACCAAACACCACACAAGAAGAATCTCAAAAACAAACTAACCGCTACCACAATAACTACATCTGCACAAACAACCAAACCAACAGCAACCAAAAAGCCAACCAAAACACCATCTACGACAACATATACTGCAACAGAAACCACACAAACAGCCACAAGCACAGAACCTTCAAGACCTACAACAAAGGAAACCACAGTTAAGGAGTTCATGACAACACCAGTCTCACCTACAACTACTTCCCAAATACCAACAACTTCATTAGAGACCACACAGGAAGCTCAAAGACCAACTACTACAACACCCTATACAACCAAATATATGACCACTCGAGGTGCAACCACAACGCCAACTCCAACTATACCTACAACTACAACCACAATGACAACTGGAACAGAAAAAACATCTACAACCACTAAACCAGAGCCTACCCGATCTACAACAATGAAGACTACAATTGAGGAGCTGATGACAACGCCAGTCACAACTACAACTACTTCGCAACAACCAACAACTTATTCAAAGACCACACAAAATATTCAAACAGGAACTACAACCACAACCACAAACAAAAAAACAACTGAAACCAAATCGACAATTGCACCAGAAACCACACCTAACGCCACAACACCGGAGTCTACAAGATCTACAACTAAGACCACAACTGAGGAGTTGGTAACACCACCAGCTACAACTACATCCCAACAACCAACAACTTCACCAAAGACCACGCAGGAAGAAGCTCAAACACCATCAACTACAACAAAAACTACACCCACGCCATCTGTAACCAAAACGCCAACTACAACCACAAAGCCAACCGCAACTGAAACCACACCTACAACCACAACGTCAGCCGAAACACCAAGTATAACAAAATCGTCAGTTCGAACAGAAACCACACCTACAGCCACAACCCCAGAGTCAACAAGATCTGCAACTAAGTCCACAAGTGAGGAGTTGGTAACACCACCAGCTACAACTACTTCCCAACAACCGACAACTTCACCAAAGACTACACAGGAAGAAGCTCAAAGACCAACAACCACAACAAAAACTACACCCACGCCATCTGTAACCAAAACGCCAACTACAACCACAAAGCCAACTGCAAATGAAACCACACCTACAACCACAACGTCAGCCGAAACACCAAGTATAACTAAATCATCAGTTCGAACAGAAACCACACCTACAGCCACAACACCAGAGTCTACAACATCTGCAACTAAGTCCACAAGTGAGGAGTTGGTGACAGCAACATCTAAAACTACTTCTCAACAACCAACAACTTCACCAAAGACCACACAGGAAGAAGCTCAAACACCAACTACCACAACAAAAACTACGTCCACGCCACCTGTAACCAAAACGCCAACTACAACCGGAAAGCCAACTGCAACTGAAACCACACCTACAACCACAACGCCAACCGAAACACCAAGTATAACAAAATCGTCAGTTCGAACAGAAACCGCACCTACACCCACAACCCCAGAGTCTACAACATCTGCAACTAAGTCCACAAGTGAGGAGTTGGTAACACCACCAGCTACAACTACTTCCCAACAACCAACAACTTCACCAAACACCACACAAGAAGAATCTCAAAAACAAACTACCGCTACCACAATAACTACATCTGCACAAACAACCAAACCAACAGCAACCAAAAAGCCAACCAAAACACCATCTACGACAACATATACTGCAACAGAAACCACACAAACAGCCACAAGCACAGAACCTTCAAGACCTACAATAAAGAAAACCACAGTTAAGGAGTTCATGACAACACCAGTCTCACCTACAACTACTTCCCAAATACCAACAACTTCATTAGAGACCACACAAGAAGCTCAAAGACCAACTACTACAACACCCTATACAACCAAATATATGACCACTCGAGGTGCAACCACAACGCCAACTCCAACCATACCTACAACTACAACCACAATGACAACTGGAACAGAAAAAACATTTACTAAACCAGAGCCTACCCGATCTACAACAATGAAGACTACAATTGAGGAGCTGATGACAACGCCAGTCACAACTACAACTACTTCGCAACAACCAACAACTTATTCAAAGACCACACAAAATATTCAAACAGGAACTACAACCACAACGGCATCCAAAACATCAACTACAACCAAATCGACAATTGGACCAGAAACCACACCTAACGCCACAACACCGGAGTCTACAAGATCTACAACTAAGACTACACAGGAAGAAGCTCAAAGACCAACAACCACAACAAAAACTACACCCACGCCATCTGTAACCAAAACGCCAACTACAACCACAAAGTCAACTGCAACTGAAACCAAACCTACAACCACAACGCCAGCCGAAACACCAAGTATAACAACCGAGCAAGTTGAACCAACAAACACTCCAAGACAACCGACTACAATCCACAGAGAAACATCACCCACTACTCATGCTATTGGAACAACGACAATCAAAACAACATCTCCAAGGCCAAAACCAACTACTCCCACTCAACCAATCACTCCAGCATCACAGGAAACAACCACGCCAATCGAAAGAACCACAACCAAACAACAAACGACGACGCCACATGGAGATAAAACTCCTTCAAAGCCACTAAGTACAATACAAGAACCAACAACTTCTCCCACCAAAGAAACATCTCTAACAACAAAAGAAGTAAACAAACCAACCGAAGCAACAACTCTACAAACAGGAACATTATCCACGGAACAAAACACTACACCATCCGAAGGAACATCTACAATACGCCAACATACAACTACATCAAAGTTACAGTCAACATCACAACCACCAACAACATCTAGCGAAATACCAACAGCAACTATCCAAACGACATCTCCTTCAAGCGAATCGACACCTTCATTGAAGAGAACAACTACTCTAACCCCAGAAACAAGTACTCCACCTCAAGCAAAAACTACACCAACGCAAGAAACGATTTCGACAGCATCACCCGCAACAACTAAACCATCTCCTACAACTAAACAACAAACAACAGTATCACAAGAAACAACTAAAGCAACTACACATCAACAAACATCGACCGAAATTTCAGAAGGAGCTCCATCAACAATCACTACTGTAGCACCAAAGACAACACAAGAGGAGGACAAGATCAAATCGACCACTCCGCAAACACCAACAACTACACCAAGTATAACATCTACTACTTTCCACAAAAGAACAACCGTAGCAACGCGTCACACCACCGAGCAAGTTGAACCAACAAACACTCCAAGACAACCGACTACAATCCATAGAGAAACATCACCCACTACTCATGCTATTGGAACAACGACAATCAAAACAACATCTCCAAGGCCAAAGACAACTACTCCCACTCAACCAACCACTCCAGCATCACAGGAAACAACCACGCCAATCGAAAGAACCACAACCAAACAACAAACGACGACGCCATATGAAAATAAAACTCCTTCAAGGCCACTAAGTACAACACAAGAACCAACAACCACTCCCACTAAAGAAACATCTCTAACAACAAAAGAAACAACCAAACCAACCGAAGAAACAACTCTACAAACAGAAACATTATCCACGGAACAAAACACTACACCATCCGAAGGAACATCTACAATACGCCAACATACAACTACATCAAAGTTACAGTCAACATCACAACCACCAACAACATCTAGCGAAATACCAACAGCAACTATCCAAACGACATCTCCTTCAAGCGAATCGACACCTTCATTGGAGAGAACAACTACTCTAACCCCAGAAATAAGTACTCTACCTCAAGCAAAAACTACACCAACGCAAGAAACGATTTCGACAGCATCACCCGCATCAACTGAACCATCTCCTACAACTAAACAACAAACAACAGTATCACAAGAAACAACTAAAGCAACTACACATCAACAAACATCGACCGAAATTTCAGAAGGAGCTTCATCAACAATCACTACTTCTACACCAAAGACAACACAGGAAGAGGACAAGATCAAATCGACCACCTCGCAAACACCAACAACTACACCAAGTATAACATCTACTACTTTCCACGAAAGAACAACCATAGCAACGCGTCACACCACCGAGCAAGTTGAACCAACAAACACTCCAAGACAACCGACTACAATCCACAGAGAAACATCACCCACTACTCATGCTATTGGAACAACGACAATCAAAACAACATCTCCAAGGCCAAAACCAACTACTCCCACTCAACCAATCACTCCAGCATCACAGGAAACAACCACGCCAATCGAAAGAACCACAACCAAACAACAAACGACGACGCCACATGGAGATAAAACTCCTTCAAAGCCACTAAGTACAATACAAGAACCAACAACTTCTCCCACCAAAGAAACATCTCTAACAACAAAAGAAGTATACAAACCAACTGAAGCAACAACTCTACAAACAGGAACATTATCCACGGAACAAAACACTACACCATCCGAAGGAACATCTACAATACGCCAACATACAACTACATCAAAGTTACAGTCAACATCACAACCACCAACAACATCTAGCGAAATACCAACAGCAACTATCCAAACGACATCTCCTTCAAGCGAATCGACACCTTCATTGGAGAGAACAACTACTCTAACCCCAGAAACAAGTACTCCACCTCAAGTAAAAACTACACCAACGCAAGAAACGATTTCGACAGCATCACCCGCAACAACTAAACCATCTCCTACAACTAAACAACAAACAACAGTATCACAAGAAACAACTAAAGCAACTACACATCAACAAACATCGACCGAAATTTCAGAAGGAGCTCCATCAACAATCACTACTGTAGCACCAAAGACAACACAAGAGGAGGACAAGATCAAATCGACCACTCCGCAAACACCAACAACTACACCAAGTATAACATCTACTACTTTCCACAAAAGAACAACCGTAGCAACGCGTCACACCACCGAGCAAGTTGAACCAACAAACACTCCAAGACAACCGACTACAATCCATAGAGAAACATCACCCACTACTCATGCTATTGGAACAACGACAATCAAAACAACATCTCCAAGGCCAAAGACAACTACTCCCACTCAACCAACCACTCCAGCATCACAGGAAACAACCACGCCAATCGAAAGAACCACAACCAAACAACAAACGACGACGCCATATGAAAATAAAACTCCTTCAAGGCCACTAAGTACAACACAAGAACCAACAACCACTCCCACTAAAGAAACATCTCTAACAACAAAAGAAACAACCAAACCAACCGAAGAAACAACTCTACAAACAGAAACATTATCCACGGAACAAAACACTACACCATCCGAAGGAACATCTACAATACGCCAACATACAACTACATCAAAGTTACAGTCAACATCACAACCACCAACAACATCTAGCGAAATACCAACAGCAACTATCCAAACGACATCTCCTTCAAGCGAATCGACACCTTCATTGGAGAGAACAACTACTCTAACCCCAGAAATAAGTACTCTACCTCAAGCAAAAACTACACCAACGCAAGAAACGATTTCGACAGCATCACCCGCATCAACTGAACCATCTCCTACAACTAAACAACAAACAACAGTATCACAAGAAACAACTAAAGCAACTACACATCAACAAACATCGACCGAAATTTCAGAAGGAGCTTCATCAACAATCACTACTTCTACACCAAAGACAACACAGGAAGAGGACAAGATCAAATCGACCACCTCGCAAACACCAACAACTACACCAAGTATAACATCTACTACTTTCCACGAAAGAACAACCATAGCAACGCGTCACACCACCGAGCAAGTTGAACCAACAAACACTCCAAGACAACCGACTACAATCCACAGAGAAACATCACCCACTACTCATGCTATTGGAACAACGACAATCAAAACAACATCTCCAAGGCCAAAACCAACTACTCCCACTCAACCAATCACTCCAGCATCACAGGAAACAACCACGCCAATCGAAAGAACCACAACCAAACAACAAACGACGACGCCACATGGAGATAAAACTCCTTCAAAGCCACTAAGTACAATACAAGAACCAACAACTTCTCCCACCAAAGAAACATCTCTAACAACAAAAGAAGTAAACAAACCAACCGAAGCAACAACTCTACAAACAGGAACATTATCCACGGAACAAAACACTACACCATCCGAAGGAACATCTACAATACGCCAACATACAACTACATCAAAGTTACAGTCAACATCACAACCACCAACAACATCTAGCGAAATACCAACAGCAACTATCCAAACGACATCTCCTTCAAGCGAATCGACACCTTCATTGAAGAGAACAACTACTCTAACCCCAGAAACAAGTACTCCACCTCAAGCAAAAACTACACCAACGCAAGAAACGATTTCGACAGCATCACCCGCAACAACTAAACCATCTCCTACAACTAAACAACAAACAACAGTATCACAAGAAACAACTAAAGCAACTACACATCAACAAACATCGACCGAAATTTCAGAAGGAGCTCCATCAACAATCACTACTGTAGCACCAAAGACAACACAAGAGGAGGACAAGATCAAATCGACCACTCCGCAAACACCAACAACTACACCAAGTATAACATCTACTACTTTCCACAAAAGAACAACCGTAGCAACGCGTCACACCACCGAGCAAGTTGAACCAACAAACACTCCAAGACAACCGACTACAATCCATAGAGAAACATCACCCACTACTCATGCTATTGGAACAACGACAATCAAAACAACATCTCCAAGGCCAAAGACAACTACTCCCACTCAACCAACCACTCCAGCATCACAGGAAACAACCACGCCAATCGAAAGAACCACAACCAAACAACAAACGACGACGCCATATGAAAATAAAACTCCTTCAAGGCCACTAAGTACAACACAAGAACCAACAACCACTCCCACTAAAGAAACATCTCTAACAACAAAAGAAACAACCAAACCAACCGAAGAAACAACTCTACAAACAGAAACATTATCCACGGAACAAAACACTACACCATCCGAAGGAACATCTACAATACGCCAACATACAACTACATCAAAGTTACAGTCAACATCACAACCACCAACAACATCTAGCGAAATACCAACAGCAACTATCCAAACGACATCTCCTTCAAGCGAATCGACACCTTCATTGGAGAGAACAACTACTCTAACCCCAGAAATAAGTACTCTACCTCAAGCAAAAACTACACCAACGCAAGAAACGATTTCGACAGCATCACCCGCATCAACTGAACCATCTCCTACAACTAAACAACAAACAACAGTATCACAAGAAACAACTAAAGCAACTACACATCAACAAACATCGACCGAAATTTCAGAAGGAGCTTCATCAACAATCACTACTTCTACACCAAAGACAACACAGGAAGAGGACAAGATCAAATCGACCACCTCGCAAACACCAACAACTACACCAAGTATAACATCTACTACTTTCCACGAAAGAACAACCATAGCAACGCGTCACACCACCGAGCAAGTTGAACCAACAAACACTCCAAGACAACCGACTACAATCCACAGAGAAACATCACCCACTACTCATGCTATTGGAACAACGACAATCAAAACAACATCTCCAAGGCCAAAACCAACTACTCCCACTCAACCAATCACTCCAGCATCACAGGAAACAACCACGCCAATCGAAAGAACCACAACCAAACAACAAACGACGACGCCACATGGAGATAAAACTCCTTCAAAGCCACTAAGTACAATACAAGAACCAACAACTTCTCCCACCAAAGAAACATCTCTAACAACAAAAGAAGTATACAAACCAACTGAAGCAACAACTCTACAAACAGGAACATTATCCACGGAACAAAACACTACACCATCCGAAGGAACATCTACAATACGCCAACATACCACTACATCAAAGTTACAGTCAACATCACAACCACCAACAACATCTAGCGAAATACCAACAGCAACTATCCAAACGACATCTCCTTCAAGCGAATCGACACCTTCATTGGAGAGAACAACTACTCTAACCCCAGAAACAAGTACTCCACCTCAAGTAAAAACTACACCAACGCAAGAAACGATTTCGACAGCATCACCCGCAACAACTAAACCATCTCCTACAACTAAACAACAAACAACAGTATCACAAGAAACAACTAAAGCAACTACACATCAACAAACATCGACCGAAATTTCAGAAGGAGCTCCATCAACAATCACTACTGTAGCACCAAAGACAACACAAGAGGAGGACAAGATCAAATCGACCACTCCGCAAACACCAACAACTACACCAAGTATAACATCTACTACTTTCCACAAAAGAACAACCGTAGCAACGCGTCACACCACCGAGCAAGTTGAACCAACAAACACTCCAAGACAACCGACTACAATCCATAGAGAAACATCACCCACTACTCATGCTATTGGAACAACGACAATCAAAACAACATCTCCAAGGCCAAAGACAACTACTCCCACTCAACCAACCACTCCAGCATCACAGGAAACAACCACGCCAATCGAAAGAACCACAACCAAACAACAAACGACGACGCCATATGAAAATAAAACTCCTTCAAGGCCACTAAGTACAACACAAGAACCAACAACCACTCCCACTAAAGAAACATCTCTAACAACAAAAGAAACAACCAAACCAACCGAAGAAACAACTCTACAAACAGAAACATTATCCACGGAACAAAACACTACACCATCCGAAGGAACATCTACAATACGCCAACATACAACTACATCAAAGTTACAGTCAACATCACAACCACCAACAACATCTAGCGAAATACCAACAGCAACTATCCAAACGACATCTCCTTCAAGCGAATCGACACCTTCATTGGAGAGAACAACTACTCTAACCCCAGAAATAAGTACTCTACCTCAAGCAAAAACTACACCAACGCAAGAAACGATTTCGACAGCATCACCCGCATCAACTGAACCATCTCCTACAACTAAACAACAAACAACAGTATCACAAGAAACAACTAAAGCAACTACACATCAACAAACATCGACCGAAATTTCAGAAGGAGCTTCATCAACAATCACTACTTCTACACCAAAGACAACACAGGAAGAGGACAAGATCAAATCGACCACCTCGCAAACACCAACAACTACACCAAGTATAACATCTACTACTTTCCACGAAAGAACAACCATAGCAACGCGTCACACCACCGAGCAAGTTGAACCAACAAACACTCCAAGACAACCGACTACAATCCACAGAGAAACATCACCCACTACTCATGCTATTGGAACAACGACAATCAAAACAACATCTCCAAGGCCAAAACCAACTACTCCCACTCAACCAATCACTCCAGCATCACAGGAAACAACCACGCCAATCGAAAGAACCACAACCAAACAACAAACGACGACGCCACATGGAGATAAAACTCCTTCAAAGCCACTACTTACAATACAAGAAACAACAACTTCTCCCACCAAAGAAACATCTCTAACAACAAAAGAAGTATACAAACCAACTGAAGCAACAACTCTACAAACAGGAACATTATCCACGGAACAAAACACTACACCATCCGAAGGAACATCTACAATACGCCAACATACCACTACATCAAAGTTACAGTCAACATCACAACCACCAACAACATCTAGCGAAATACCAACAGCAACTATCCAAACGACATCTCCTTCAAGCGAATCGACACCTTCATTGGAGAGAACAACTACTCTAACCCCAGAAACAAGTACTCCACCTCAAGTAAAAACTACACCAACGCAAGAAACGATTTCGACAGCATCACCCGCAACAACTAAACCATCTCCTACAACTAAACAACAAACAACAGTATCACAAGAAACAACTAAAGCAACTACACATCAACAAACATCGACCGAAATTTCAGAAGGAGCTCCATCAACAATCACTACTGTAGCACCAAAGACAACACAAGAGGAGGACAAGATCAAATCGACCACTCCGCAAACACCAACAA
Organism: Oratosquilla oratoria; assembly: GCF_046742065.1. NCBI lineage: Eukaryota > Metazoa > Arthropoda > Malacostraca > Stomatopoda > Squillidae > Oratosquilla > Oratosquilla oratoria. The sequence goes on from NC_134785.1 coordinate 41,008,978, forward strand.
CTACACCAAGTATAACATCTACTACTTTCCACAAAAGAACAACCGTAGCAACGCGTCACACCACCGAGCAAGTTGAACCAACAAACACTCCAAGACAACCGACTACAATCCATAGAGAAACATCACCCACTACTCATGCTATTGGAACAACGACAATCAAAACAACATCTCCAAGGCCAAAGACAACTACTCCCACTCAACCAACCACTCCAGCATCACAGGAAACAACCACGCCAATCGAAAGAACCACAACCAAACAACAAACGACGACGCCATATGAAAATAAAACTCCTTCAAGGCCACTAAGTACAACACAAGAACCAACAACCACTCCCACTAAAGAAACATCTCTAACAACAAAAGAAACAACCAAACCAACCGAAGAAACAACTCTACAAACAGAAACATTATCCACGGAACAAAACACTACACCATCCGAAGGAACATCTACAATACGCCAACATACAACTACATCAAAGTTACAGTCAACATCACAACCACCAACAACATCTAGCGAAATACCAACAGCAACTATCCAAACGACATCTCCTTCAAGCGAATCGACACCTTCATTGGAGAGAACAACTACTCTAACCCCAGAAATAAGTACTCTACCTCAAGCAAAAACTACACCAACGCAAGAAACGATTTCGACAGCATCACCCGCATCAACTGAACCATCTCCTACAACTAAACAACAAACAACAGTATCACAAGAAACAACTAAAGCAACTACACATCAACAAACATCGACCGAAATTTCAGAAGGAGCTTCATCAACAATCACTACTTCTACACCAAAGACAACACAGGAAGAGGACAAGATCAAATCGACCACCTCGCAAACACCAACAACTACACCAAGTATAACATCTACTACTTTCCACGAAAGAACAACCATATCAACGCGTCACACCACCGAGCAAGTTGAACCAACAAACACTCCAAGACAACCGACTACAATCCACAGAGAAACATCACCCACTACTCATGCTATTGGAACAACGACAATCAAAACAACATCTCCAAGGCCAAAACCAACTACTCCCACTCAACCAATCACTCCAGCATCACAGGAAACAACCACGCCAATCGAAAGAACCACAACCAAACAACAAACGACGACGCCACATGGAGATAAAACTCCTTCAAAGCCACTAAGTACAATACAAGAACCAACAACTTCTCCCACCAAAGAAACATCTCTAACAACAAAAGAAGTAAACAAACCAACCGAAGCAACAACTCTACAAACAGGAACATTATCCACGGAACAAAACACTACACCATCCGAAGGAACATCTACAATACGCCAACATACAACTACATCAAAGTTACAGTCAACATCACAACCACCAACAACATCTAGCGAAATACCAACAGCAACTATCCAAACGACATCTCCTTCAAGCGAATCGACACCTTCATTGAAGAGAACAACTACTCTAACCCCAGAAACAAGTACTCCACCTCAAGCAAAAACTACACCAACGCAAGAAACGATTTCGACAGCATCACCCGCAACAACTAAACCATCTCCTACAACTAAACAACAAACAACAGTATCACAAGAAACAACTAAAGCAACTACACATCAACAAACATCGACCGAAATTTCAGAAGGAGCTCCATCAACAATCACTACTGTAGCACCAAAGACAACACAAGAGGAGGACAAGATCAAATCGACCACTCCGCAAACACCAACAACTACACCAAGTATAACATCTACTACTTTCCACAAAAGAACAACCGTAGCAACGCGTCACACCACCGAGCAAGTTGAACCAACAAACACTCCAAGACAACCGACTACAATCCATAGAGAAACATCACCCACTACTCATGCTATTGGAACAACGACAATCAAAACAACATCTCCAAGGCCAAAGACAACTACTCCCACTCAACCAACCACTCCAGCATCACAGGAAACAACCACGCCAATCGAAAGAACCACAACCAAACAACAAACGACGACGCCATATGAAAATAAAACTCCTTCAAGGCCACTAAGTACAACACAAGAACCAACAACCACTCCCACTAAAGAAACATCTCTAACAACAAAAGAAACAACCAAACCAACCGAAGAAACAACTCTACAAACAGAAACATTATCCACGGAACAAAACACTACACCATCCGAAGGAACATCTACAATACGCCAACATACAACTACATCAAAGTTACAGTCAACATCACAACCACCAACAACATCTAGCGAAATACCAACAGCAACTATCCAAACGACATCTCCTTCAAGCGAATCGACACCTTCATTGAAGAGAACAACTACTCTAACCCCAGAAACAAGTACTCTACCTCAAGCAAAAACTACACCAACGCAAGAAACGATTTCGACAGCATCACCCGCATCAACTGAACCATCTCCTACAACTAAACAACAAACAACAGTATCACAAGAAACAACTAAAGCAACTACACATCAACAAACATCGACCGAAATTTCAGAAGGAGCTTCATCAACAATCACTACTTCTACACCAAAGACAACACAGGAAGAGGACAAGATCAAATCGACCACCTCGCAAACACCAACAACTACACCAAGTATAACATCTACTACTTTCCACGAAAGAACAACCATAGCAACGCGTCACACCACCGAGCAAGTTGAACCAACAAACACTCCAAGACAACCGACTACAATCCACAGAGAAACATCACCCACTACTCATGCTATTGGAACAACGACAATCAAAACAACATCTCCAAGGCCAAAACCAACTACTCCCACTCAACCAATCACTCCAGCATCACAGGAAACAACCACGCCAATCGAAAGAACCACAACCAAACAACAAACGACGACGCCACATGGAGATAAAACTCCTTCAAAGCCACTAAGTACAATACAAGAACCAACAACTTCTCCCACCAAAGAAACATCTCTAACAACAAAAGAAGTAAACAAACCAACCGAAGCAACAACTCTACAAACAGGAACATTATCCACGGAACAAAACACTACACCATCCGAAGGAACATCTACAATACGCCAACATACAACTACATCAAAGTTACAGTCAACATCACAACCACCAACAACATCTAGCGAAATACCAACAGCAACTATCCAAACGACATCTCCTTCAAGCGAATCGACACCTTCATTGAAGAGAACAACTACTCTAACCCCAGAAACAAGTACTCCACCTCAAGCAAAAACTACACCAACGCAAGAAACGATTTCGACAGCATCACCCGCAACAACTAAACCATCTCCTACAACTAAACAACAAACAACAGTATCACAAGAAACAACTAAAGCAACTACACATCAACAAACATCGACCGAAATTTCAGAAGGAGCTCCATCAACAATCACTACTGTAGCACCAAAGACAACACAAGAGGAGGACAAGATCAAATCGACCACTCCGCAAACACCAACAACTACACCAAGTATAACATCTACTACTTTCCACAAAAGAACAACCGTAGCAACGCGTCACACCACCGAGCAAGTTGAACCAACAAACACTCCAAGACAACCGACTACAATCCATAGAGAAACATCACCCACTACTCATGCTATTGGAACAACGACAATCAAAACAACATCTCCAAGGCCAAAGACAACTACTCCCACTCAACCAACCACTCCAGCATCACAGGAAACAACCACGCCAATCGAAAGAACCACAACCAAACAACAAACGACGACGCCATATGAAAATAAAACTCCTTCAAGGCCACTAAGTACAACACAAGAACCAACAACCACTCCCACTAAAGAAACATCTCTAACAACAAAAGAAACAACCAAACCAACCGAAGAAACAACTCTACAAACAGAAACATTATCCACGGAACAAAACACTACACCATCCGAAGGAACATCTACAATACGCCAACATACAACTACATCAAAGTTACAGTCAACATCACAACCACCAACAACATCTAGCGAAATACCAACAGCAACTATCCAAACGACATCTCCTTCAAGCGAATCGACACCTTCATTGGAGAGAACAACTACTCTAACCCCAGAAATAAGTACTCTACCTCAAGCAAAAACTACACCAACGCAAGAAACGATTTCGACAGCATCACCCGCATCAACTGAACCATCTCCTACAACTAAACAACAAACAACAGTATCACAAGAAACAACTAAAGCAACTACACATCAACAAACATCGACCGAAATTTCAGAAGGAGCTTCATCAACAATCACTACTTCTACACCAAAGACAACACAGGAAGAGGACAAGATCAAATCGACCACCTCGCAAACACCAACAACTACACCAAGTATAACATCTACTACTTTCCACGAAAGAACAACCATAGCAACGCGTCACACCACCGAGCAAGTTGAACCAACAAACACTCCAAGACAACCGACTACAATCCACAGAGAAACATCACCCACTACTCATGCTATTGGAACAACGACAATCAAAACAACATCTCCAAGGCCAAAACCAACTACTCCCACTCAACCAATCACTCCAGCATCACAGGAAACAACCACGCCAATCGAAAGAACCACAACCAAACAACAAACGACGACGCCACATGGAGATAAAACTCCTTCAAAGCCACTAAGTACAATACAAGAACCAACAACTTCTCCCACCAAAGAAACATCTCTAACAACAAAAGAAGTAAACAAACCAACCGAAGCAACAACTCTACAAACAGGAACATTATCCACGGAACAAAACACTACACCATCCGAAGGAACATCTACAATACGCCAACATACAACTACATCAAAGTTACAGTCAACATCACAACCACCAACAACATCTAGCGAAATACCAACAGCAACTATCCAAACGACATCTCCTTCAAGCGAATCGACACCTTCATTGAAGAGAACAACTACTCTAACCCCAGAAACAAGTACTCCACCTCAAGCAAAAACTACACCAACGCAAGAAACGATTTCGACAGCATCACCCGCAACAACTAAACCATCTCCTACAACTAAACAACAAACAACATTATCACAAGAAACAACTAAAGCAACTACACATCAACAAACATCGACCGAAATTTCAGAAGGAGCTCCATCAACAATCACTACTGTAGCACCAAAGACAACACAAGAGGAGGACAAGATCAAATCGACCACTCCGCAAACACCAACAACTACACCAAGTATAACATCTACTACTTTCCACAAAAGAACAACCGTAGCAACGCGTCACACCACCGAGCAAGTTGAACCAACAAACACTCCAAGACAACCGACTACAATCCATAGAGAAACATCACCCACTACTCATGCTATTGGAACAACGACAATCAAAACAACATCTCCAAGGCCAAAGACAACTACTCCCACTCAACCAACCACTCCAGCATCACAGGAAACAACCACGCCAATCGAAAGAACCACAACCAAACAACAAACGACGACGCCATATGAAAATAAAACTCCTTCAAGGCCACTAAGTACAACACAAGAACCAACAACCACTCCCACTAAAGAAACATCTCTAACAACAAAAGAAACAACCAAACCAACCGAAGAAACAACTCTACAAACAGAAACATTATCCACGGAACAAAACACTACACCATCCGAAGGAACATCTACAATACGCCAACATACAACTACATCAAAGTTACAGTCAACATCACAACCACCAACAACATCTAGCGAAATACCAACAGCAACTATCCAAACGACATCTCCTTCAAGCGAATCGACACCTTCATTGGAGAGAACAACTACTCTAACCCCAGAAATAAGTACTCTACCTCAAGCAAAAACTACACCAACGCAAGAAACGATTTCGACAGCATCACCCGCATCAACTGAACCATCTCCTACAACTAAACAACAAACAACAGTATCACAAGAAACAACTAAAGCAACTACACATCAACAAACATCGACCGAAATTTCAGAAGGAGCTTCATCAACAATCACTACTTCTACACCAAAGACAACACAGGAAGAGGACAAGATCAAATCGACCACCTCGCAAACACCAACAACTACACCAAGTATAACATCTACTACTTTCCACGAAAGAACAACCATAGCAACGCGTCACACCACCGAGCAAGTTGAACCAACAAACACTCCAAGACAACCGACTACAATCCACAGAGAAACATCACCCACTACTCATGCTATTGGAACAACGACAATCAAAACAACATCTCCAAGGCCAAAACCAACTACTCCCACTCAACCAATCACTCCAGCATCACAGGAAACAACCACGCCAATCGAAAGAACCACAACCAAACAACAAACGACGACGCCACATGGAGATAAAACTCCTTCAAAGCCACTAAGTACAATACAAGAACCAACAACTTCTCCCACCAAAGAAACATCTCTAACAACAAAAGAAGTAAACAAACCAACCGAAGCAACAACTCTACAAACAGGAACATTATCCACGGAACAAAACACTACACCATCCGAAGGAACATCTACAATACGCCAACATACAACTACATCAAAGTTACAGTCAACATCACAACCACCAACAACATCTAGCGAAATACCAACAGCAACTATCCAAACGACATCTCCTTCAAGCGAATCGACACCTTCATTGAAGAGAACAACTACTCTAACCCCAGAAACAAGTACTCCACCTCAAGCAAAAACTACACCAACGCAAGAAACGATTTCGACAGCATCACCCGCAACAACTAAACCATCTCCTACAACTAAACAACAAACAACAGTATCACAAGAAACAACTAAAGCAACTACACATCAACAAACATCGACCGAAATTTCAGAAGGAGCTCCATCAACAATCACTACTGTAGCACCAAAGACAACACAAGAGGAGGACAAGATCAAATCGACCACCTCGCAAACACCAACAACTACACCAAGTATAACATCTACTACTTTCCACAAAAGAACAACCGTAGCAACGCGTCACACCACCGAGCAAGTTGAACCAACAAACACTCCAAGACAACCGACTACAATCCATAGAGAAACATCACCCACTACTCATGCTATTGGAACAACGACAATCAAAACAACATCTCCAAGGCCAAAGACAACTACTCCCACTCAACCAACCACTCCAGCATCACAGGAAACAACCACGCCAATCGAAAGAACCACAACCAAACAACAAACGACGACGCCATATGAAAATAAAACTCCTTCAAGGCCACTAAGTACAACACAAGAACCAACAACCACTCCCACTAAAGAAACATCTCTAACAACAAAAGAAACAACCAAACCAACCGAAGAAACAACTCTACAAACAGAAACATTATCCACGGAACAAAACACTACACCATCCGAAGGAACATCTACAATACGCCAACATACAACTACATCAAAGTTACAGTCAACATCACAACCACCAACAACATCTAGCGAAATACCAACAGCAACTATCCAAACGACATCTCCTTCAAGCGAATCGACACCTTCATTGGAGAGAACAACTACTCTAACCCCAGAAATAAGTACTCTACCTCAAGCAAAAACTACACCAACGCAAGAAACGATTTCGACAGCATCACCCGCATCAACTGAACCATCTCCTACAACTAAACAACAAACAACAGTATCACAAGAAACAACTAAAGCAACTACACATCAACAAACATCGACCGAAATTTCAGAAGGAGCTTCATCAACAATCACTACTTCTACACCAAAGACAACACAGGAAGAGGACAAGATCAAATCGACCACCTCGCAAACACCAACAACTACACCAAGTATAACATCTACTACTTTCCACGAAAGAACAACCATAGCAACGCGTCACACCACCGAGCAAGTTGAACCAACAAACACTCCAAGACAACCGACTACAATCCACAGAGAAACATCACCCACTACTCATGCTATTGGAACAACGACAATCAAAACAACATCTCCAAGGCCAAAACCAACTACTCCCACTCAACCAATCACTCCAGCATCACAGGAAACAACCACGCCAATCGAAAGAACCACAACCAAACAACAAACGACGACGCCACATGGAGATAAAACTCCTTCAAAGCCACTAAGTACAATACAAGAACCAACAACTTCTCCCACCAAAGAAACATCTCTAACAACAAAAGAAGTATACAAACCAACTGAAGCAACAACTCTACAAACAGGAACATTATCCACGGAACAAAACACTACACCATCCGAAGGAACATCTACAATACGCCAACATACCACTACATCAAAGTTACAGTCAACATCACAACCACCAACAACATCTAGCGAAATACCAACAGCAACTATCCAAACGACATCTCCTTCAAGCGAATCGACACCTTCATTGGAGAGAACAACTACTCTAACCCCAGAAACAAGTACTCCACCTCAAGTAAAAACTACACCAACGCAAGAAACGATTTCGACAGCATCACCCGCAACAACTAAACCATCTCCTACAACTAAACAACAAACAACAGTATCACAAGAAACAACTAAAGCAACTACACATCAACAAACATCGACCGAAATTTCAGAAGGAGCTTCATCAACAATCGTTACTGTTACACCAAAGACAACACAGGAAGAGGATAAGATCAAATCGACCACCTCGCAAACACCAACAACTACACCAAATATACCATCTACTACTTTCCACGAAAGAACAACCATAGAAACGCGTCACACCACCGAGCAAGTTGAACCAACAAACACTCCTAGACAACCGACTACAATCCACAGAGAAACATCACCCACTACTCATGCTATTGGAACAACGACAATCAAAACAACAACTCCAAGGCCGAAGACAACTACTCCCACGCAATCAATTAATAATGTCAGTCATTCCACTGGGACAGTGAAATCAACTACAACAGAACCAACCTTGAATCCCGAGTCCACAACGGTACTGAGCACAACTTCGCCAATGGTGACCAAGACGACCACATCGATGACTACGTCGACACCTGCCTTTAAGGAATCCTCAACCCTCATTGGTGGATCTGGACCTTCAGGACTTTGGATATGGAATGGGTAAATTCACACAAAATTTGTCGATATACAAAACATTCACCATTTGTTAAAATACAGGGATAAGGCCCATGTCATAATAATGGTGATTTGCATTGATGTTACATAGACTAGAAACCCATAGTCTCAGAGAAGCCAGGACTAGTCCTCGACCCCTACCATAGATCCCTATAACAAGAAACCTTGGACTGCTATCTGTATTTTGTTAGTGTCTGGTTGACCTTCTGTGTTAAAATATGGGGAACTAGTTGACCTTGAAATCCTTCCAAAAACAGATTGCCAGCTCCTTGGGACAGCATTTCTAGATAGAAGTAAAGGCGCTAATAGGCTTTGAAGGGCAGTGCGGAAGTTATTCGCTCTGATGTCCATCTCCGAGGACCACTGTTGGTCCCAGGATCATGTGGAATTCATGAGTAGGGATATTTTAGCAATTATTATAAAATTGGTTTGTTGCTAAATGTGCACAAGTTTTTAATTCAACTTCTAGAATAGGCAGAATTAAGATTCGGGTGGTCCATTACAGATAATTAATATATAATGAATCAGCTGATCTAGAAAACCATATGTTATCTTAAATAGACACACCACACAGCCACGACTCGTTCTTTCAGTTCACTGCTACTCAATACACCATTGTTCAGGTTGAAAGAATACAAAACAGGACATCAGACTATTTGACAATAATTCGAGTAACAAATTGCATGACACAATTTGTTGACATTAGTATTTTTAACATGCTAAATGTTTGGGCCTTCGTAAAAAGTTTATCCATGATGACGTCATGATCCTCATGTGTGTTAAGTGGCACGAGGTTTGAATGGTAGTCTGAAGCCTAATCCTAAACAAGGCCATTTTTGGGGGGGGGGAGGGAACTATATTCAAACTGCACTGCTGGACACATACTGTCAGTACAGTTATGTTGTAAACTATCTATTGATTAGCCGATTTTGTTTTACACCAGGAACTTTTTTGCTCAGGGCCATTAGGGCGTTAAAAACCCTATTTTCAACTTACATTTTCTTCGTTTAACCTTTGACTCTAGGAGAAAGATAAAATATTGTATGAAAAATATCTAATTTCTCCAAAGAAAAACACACGCATGTACATATACAAGGAGAGCCTTGCACATAAGAAAAAAGTAAAGACAAGTCTGAATACAGAACAGCAAAAAATGTAGACCATAACAGTTACATAAGACTATGAGAGTTCGAAACTAGAGACCATGAAATAAAAAGTAGCAGGCCGTAGTGGCGGCCAGGAACTCTACCAACTGCCCCATCGAGTTGGTGTATACACACACACACACACACACACACACACACACACACACACACACACACACACACACACACACACACACACACACACACACACACACACACACACACACACACACACACACACACACACACACACACACACACACACACACACACACACACACACACACACACACACACACACACACACACTCTCTCTCTCGAAGGCGCAGTTGGAAGAGTTCCTACCCGCCACTACGACAGTCCGGATTCGAATCAGGCTCAGGGCTGAAATAATTTCAGTATCACTGCACTGCGAGTCATTACTCCAGCTCTCGTGGGGGGGGGGGGAGTTGGGGGATGTGTGCGTGTAAGGTCACATCATTACCCATAGATCGGTCATATATGAGCTCTGAGCTCTCTTCCGGAAGTGAAACAGCTGTCGATCACGAGTCCAACACGTGATCCAAGACCATGGTTTAACACACACACACACACACACACACACACACGCACATACACACACAAACACACACACACACACACACACACACACACACACACACACACACACACACACACACACACACACACACACACACACACACACACACACACACACACACACACACATATATATATACACATATATATATGTATATATATACATGTATATGTATATATATATATCTATACATGTATATTACAGGTGAAATATGTAATCACATATTTGTCAATAACGTAGAAACCACTGTTGGAGTAGAAAAGACTGGAAACGGGGAATCTATATATTTCAATTGCAAACTGCAATCCTCTTCAGTAGATGAAGAGGATTGCAGTTTGCAATCGAAATATATAGATTCCCCGTTTCCAGTCTTTTCTACTCCAACAGTGGTTTCTACGTTATATATATATATATATATATATATATATATATGTATGTATATATATATATATATATATATATATGTATGTACAGTGTATATATATCATATATATATACATATATATATATGTATATATATACATATATATATGTATATATATACATATATATACTATACACACACACGCACACACACACACACACACACACACACACACACACACACACACATATATATATATATATATATATATATATACATATATTTATATAAATATATATATATATATATATACATATATTTATACATATATGTATATATATATATACATACATCTATATGCAATAAGAACACTAGGATCGTGTGTTTTATAAATGCAAGGTAACCACTTAAGAAAATAAACAAACGGATCAGAGCGCTTTCGTATATTACATCTTCAGTGTAAATTACAAAGAAAGAGGGTACAGCAAACATAATATAGTAGGACAATAGTATAAGGAACTCACTAGGAAAGGTTGTGGAACTCACTAGGAAAGGTTGTGGACGAATTGTCCGGGCGTGGGTCACACGTCCAGCATTCTTACATTTTGTAATTATTGGCTATTTCTTTGCAAATATAATTATCAATTTTGTACAATCCTAAGTTAAGGTTAAAGTTGTTATCATTTGTGATTTTAATCAGGCAACTTTCAATTAAATTCCTTTCGACAAAATTATTGTTGAAAGTAATCACTCTAGCGTTTTCCCAGTTGATAGGGTGATTAAAAGTGCTTAAATGTTTAAAAATGGCACTTGACTCATTCCCGTCTTTGACACATTTCTTGTGTTGTTTTATCCTGACAGAAAGATCTTTTGCCGTTTGGCCGCTATAGAATCTATCACATATTTTGCAAGGAATTTTGTACACACAGCCTTTTTGGCAATTTTTAGAATTATTAATTAGGTATTGTTTGATAGTGTTATTGTTTCTGAAGGCTACATTGATGTTAAAATTCTTAAGTAATTTGGGAACAATAGTTAAATTTTCTTGGTAAGGTAAAACTACGTTAATATTCATCGTAAAGAAAGAAACCTTACATTTAGTGTGTATAGAAAACCAACTAATGTAAACTCATACATCTATTACTATTCTTCCCACCCTGATAATGTAAAAAGATCGGTTTTCTCATCAATGTTCCTTAGAGCTTTGCGGGTCTGCAGTCTGCAGTCCCGAGTACATTGATGAGGAAATAAGAGATGTTTACGATATTAGTTTTTGATTGAAATATCCTAAACATTTCATTGATGTTTGTTACAATTTTGCAAGGAAAACGTATTACAATCCTCAACCTAACAAATCCAAAGTCCATAATAACCTAGTAGTTTTACCTTACCAAGAAAATTTAACTATTGTTCCCAAATTACTTAAGAATTTTAACATCAATGTAGCCTTCAGTGCCCTTACCTGGCCGATCACCAAGTTTAATTCTTCAGCACATGTGCATTATGTGATGACAGTCTAACCCAGTTACCAGCATAATTCGTGAACGTCAATTACAGCTATGTGGAATTAAAGGACACGCGCACAGTGAAACGTAACTACGAAATTAAGGTTGCCGGACAAGCGAGATCCAACCCAAATGTCTTCTTTCATTTCTAGAGCAAAAAATGAGGAAAGGATACTCCCAATTAAAAACGACAAAGATGTCATATTAGATTTGGAGGAAAAGATGGGAGAGGTATTTAACAAATATTTTCTCACGGTATTTACAATAGAGAGGTTAGATGGAGTACCTGACTGCAACCCGATCTTCAGTGGGGATAAAGGAAATAGACTTACTAACATTAGCATTAGAAAGGCAGAAGTAGTCAAACAGATTGATATACTTAAAGCTATAAAATCTCCGGGTCCAGACAAAAATTTTCCGAGAGAGGTGAGTGTAAATTTGAAATCTGAGATCAGTTCATATAAATATTTGATAAGTCGGTGGACATTGACTCTGTGCCTATTTCTTGGGGTCAGGCAAACGTTGTTTCTGCTTTTAAAAAGGATGACAAAAGCATCTATACACAACTACAGGCCAATCAATTTGACGTCAGTTAAAGGTAAAATGCTTGAATCAATGATAGCTAATAGAATCAGAGATCACATTGAGAGACATAATTTGATTTGTGAGTTTTAGCACGGGTTCTTCAAGGGTAAGTCATGTGTTACTAATCTTCAATCTTTTTACACTAATGTCCACAAGATTTCAGATAAAAATGATAGTTATGATGTTATTTACCTTGGCTTTAGCAAAGCATTCGACAAGGTACCCCGCCAGAGACTATAAAAGTCAAAACCCATGGTATAGGAGGAGAAATGTTTGAATGGATTAGAGCATGTATCAGTAAGGGGAATGTTAATAGTGGAGTTCCCCCCAAAGCTCGGTTTTGGGTCCCTTATTGTTCATTATGTATATAAACGACTTGGATAATGAGATTAATAGTGATGTTGGTAAGTTTCTGGACAACACTAGAATAGGATGCCAAATTAGGTCAGGAGAAGACGCCAAGATACTGCAGGAAGATCTTAACAAAATGTTCACATGGTTGGTGAAATGGCAAATGGGCTTCCGTATATCAAAATGCAGTAAGTTAAACATAAGTTTACTCAACCCAGAAAACAGGTATATCTTAGATAACACCTTTTTAGAGAAACCTAAGTGCAAGAGAGACTTGGGAGTTCTAGTGAGTTCTGACTTTAATTCCAGGAAACAGTGCATTAGCGCCAGGAATAGAGCTAACAGAGCATTAAATTTCATTGCTAGGACCGTTACTAATAAAAGTGCAGATGTACTTATCAAACTCTGTCTGGCGTGAGTTAGACCTATCCTTGACTATGTGGTACAGTTTTGGTCTCCGCCATATAGAATGGATATCAATTTACTAGAATCAGTACAGAGGAGAATGACCAAAATGATACATGGCCTCAGAAATTGTTCTCACGAGGACAGGCTTAGGCACCTTAATTTACACTCCCTGAAAAGACGCAGAGTACGGGGTGATCTAATAAAGGTGTTCAAGTGGATTGAGGGCTTTAACAA
>NC_134785.1:41028144-41043144 GCF_046742065.1 Oratosquilla oratoria
ACTGCCCTGGGTCAGAAGCAGTGTCGCAAGACACAGCACATCCACAGCAAGGCCGCTTCATTAAATCGGCGACCCCCCCTTCTCCGTCCCCCCTTGCATAGAAGGAGAAGACGGGGAGAAATCCCTTCGGGCTGCGTCAAATTTTGCTCACACATACTACCTCACCCCCGATCCCCCCGCCCATTCCACCTCATGCATCACAACATCATCCATATACAACCATTCTCCATTCACCCCTGTCTTCTGTCCTCTCCCGTCCTTCCTCAATAGACATTCCCCTCTTCCCCAAAGCCCCCTTCACCCCATCCATCCACCTCATCCTAGGACGTCCCCTCATGTTCACTCCCTCTACATCTGCCTTCCATACCACTTTTACTAGTCTTTCTTCACTCATTCTTTCCATGTGTCCAAACCATCCTAATACTCTTTCATCAACCCTATCTCCCAACTCCCTTTCCACCCCTCGATTTGATGTATTTAACTCTTTCCTTTTAATGTCATACAATATTATAATACAGAATTGAAATTAATAAATGGACATGTGTAGAACAGATAAATGGCAACTGCAGATTTTGGTGCATAGGGGATAGAAATATTATCCAATAATTAGACAGTTTTTAGAAGTGCACAACTAAGGTATTTTTCCATAATGCATAGTTATTCTTGGAGCTTTTTGTGTGTTTCATTCAAATCTCACCCTCAAATTTGGTGGAAACCCCTTATATGACCTTACCCCACCTCCTCTTCCATGACAGGGAGGCGATGGGAATGTGGGGTTTCTGGGTGGGCAGACACATTTTAGGGGTAAAATTTGAATGAAACACATATAAAACGCTAGGGAAAAAAACATACTTTGTGGAACTTAACCTAACCTAACCCATCGTAACCCAGCCAAACTTAATCCATCTTAATTTAACCAAACCTTATCTTACCTAGTCTAATCTCATCTAACCTAACCAATAGGGTATGCATTTACTAACCAGGGGGCGAAGCCCCAGAACCCCCTTTGTAATCGTGATTATGATTGGTCTTTTAAGTCCTACAGCACTTGTCAAGATCACTTTTAGCAATTATTTTTATTAATTTCCGACAAGAAAAACATATTACGTTAATGTATTTTAACTTACAAAATTAAACATTAATTTTCTATTGATATAACGCTCAGTTGTACATCTAACATATAACCCAAATAAGCATATAAACAAATAGATAAAGGAATAACTGAATATAAACAAATAAATAAGTGAACAGGTGAATAAATGAAATAAGTAGTTAGATGATCAGAGAAAAAGTTACCTGAAAAATCAATAGAATAACAAAAATAATGGAAATAAACAAATATATCAAATAAATGAACAAATCAATAAGTAACAAATAAAATCAACAAGCATACAAACATCTAATAACGACATTGACAAAATCCAAATTATGAGAATTCAAGTTTCAGAACTATAATCTCTAATACTACCAAGAATTCTCTACACATTTGTAGAACAATTTGTATAAATATAAAATGGTTAGTATTAATGAAACTGGTTCAATATATTGTCAAAAATACTTTATATAAGGAGATCACTCTGGGTAAAGGTAAACACACCAGAAACCCAGTGTCACAGCCCACATTGTCCCCCTGCCCAGAGTTCCCCCCCGGAAGAATTAGGCTGGGATATTTTGCCCCCGGGGGAATTACAGACTGGTCCATTTCTTCCCCCTTCAGTCTAGAATGTCCCCCCTAAGAAAATCAAGGATATAAGATACACACAATAGTTTGTATTGATTTATTTTAACACATAAGGTGCCATGGTCATTATTTTAACACATAAGGTGCCATGTCTCAGCAGTACATCTACGTCTTCTGTCAGCATTACATACTCGAATGGTTGTCAGCAGTACATCTATGTCTTGTCTCAGTAATACATATTCTAATGGTTCTCAGCAGTACATCTATTTCTTGTCTCAGCAGTACACACTGTAATGGTTCTCAGCAGTACATCCATGTCTTGTCTCAGCAGTACATACTCTAATGCTTCTCAGCATTACATATATGTCTTGTCGCAGCAGTACATAACGTAACGTAACGTAACGTAACCTAACCTAACCTAACCTAACCTAACCTAACCTAACCTAACCAACTGCTGCTTGTGAAGTTTATAGAGATGGAGTAGGGGGGCAGTTTAGGCTGGAGGGGGGATAATTATCCTAGGATATTTCCTCCCCCTCGAAGAAACTATCCTAGGATACTTTGCCCGGGGGAGGAAATATCCTAGGATACTTTGCCCGGGGGAAGAAATATCCTAGGATACTTTGCCCCCGGGGGGAGAAATGAGCGGGGGGACTTTTAGACTGGTACACCGGTTTCCATCGGTGGCGGACTAGAAATCTCCAAGAAACCTCTCAGTCCTTATCGATTGGCACAGAAACCCGCAGAAGAAATAAATATTATGTCCAATTTACTGTGGTGGAATTTTCTTTAAATATTCTGATCAGAAAATATTTTTGGGAGGTTTAAAGTTATGCAAGTGCGTTTTGGGTTCCTCGCCTATATTGTATACCGGTAAGACTCATTCGAGTGATGGCAGCACCGTCGACGTGACCAAAAGTGTGTAGCCTACTGTATTGACGCATTTATAGGTGCATTTAGACCTAGTTCTGGGTATGCCAACTGAATAATTTCAAATATGTTGAAGCAGCTAAATAAAAATAACACCTGTAAAAAACATATAGGCCTAGGCTACATAAACATGATGAATATATGACAATATGTACGATGTTCGTATTTTCATAGTATTACCTAATAATTGATATGATAATCAAATGTGATCACGTTGGACTAGATGGAAGAGATAAGCTATTCAACTTAATAACCGGGCCAATTACTGTTAACAGGGGAGGAACCCAAAACGCATTTGCATAACTTTAAACCTCCAAAAATATTTCCTGGTCAAAATATTTCAACAAAATTCCACCACAGTAAATTAGATATATTATTTGTTTATTCTACAGGTTTCTGTGCCAATCGATAAGGATTAAGAGATTTCTTGGAGGTTTCTAGTCCGCCACCGATAGAAACCCGATAGAAACCGGGCTTCTGGGGTGCTTTCCTTGACCGATCACTCTTTACATCTCTAATTGGTAGAAATATAATATCTTGAAGTCAAGCTCTAATTATTTCGTTTTCTTAGCAATGAAATAAAACTTTTTACATTCGGGTCAGAACATAAGAGCATAAGAATGATAGAGACTGCAAGAGACCACAACGCCTACACTAGGCAGTTCCATGTTCATTACCACCTGTTATCCCCCATCCATAAAGTTGTCTAATCGATTCTTAAAACAACCGATAGTTTCAGCGCCCACTACATGGTTACTAAGTCTATTCCATTCGTTGGCCACCCTATTAGTAAACCAATTCTTGCCTATTTCCTTCTTAAATCTAAAATTGTTTGCATCACCCTTGTTAAAGCTTTTGATTCACTTAAACACCTCTATTACATCACCCCGCACTCTGCGTCATACATTGGGGAGGAGGTTTTCATAATGAACGTAGGAAGGCAACTGGGACACACACACACACACACACACACACACACACACACACACACACACACACACACACACACACACACACACACACACACACACACACACGCGCACACACACACACACACACACACACACACACACACACACACACACACACACACACACACACACACACACACACACATACAATACATGAGTTGCAGGTAATTAACATAATCCAGGACACTGGGTATTGTACATTCATTCAAAAGAGAAGTAAGCCAGAGATGCCACGCAGGGCCTCAGTTATTATGAAAACTCACCTAAGCGGGAGTAACGGACAAGAATCTTGTCTAGTACATTTTGTGATAGGAGATGACATCAGATGACATCTAACGGTAGTCCCTGGGGCAGTAGATGTCTTACAGTGAGACAAGCTAGGCAGTAGCGTTCGATGGTTTTGGCTAGTGGAGCGCGGCATAGACGACCTTCTGTGAATGCAGGCTCGCCCTCCACCCCGGCGACCTGCCACGGTGGACGGTAGCCTAGCCGCAGTCGGGCCGAGACAACATTATGGCGATGAACCATAAGTCCCTTGCGGCGGCACGTGTATTTGTGGGGGCAGACGGATTCGTAGTGGGTGATGGTGACACTGAAGGGCCTCTCGGTGTCCCGACGACGCTGCTCGGATAGAAGAGCAGCAGAGCGGACCCTGGTGAGGTAACTTGGCAGGGAGAGAGGTCGTCCATCAATACGACGGGGGAGTCGTCAGACTTCCTTCGCTAGGCGGTTCACTTTGGTGCTATGGTGTAAACCTACATGAGAGGGAATCCAAATAAATTTGATGCAGAGACCACGGATAGTCAGTAAGGATAGAAAGGAAAGGATTTGTTGTACAACAGAATGGTGAGTGGGATGAGTAGCGGAGAGGGACTGCAGTGCAGGCTTAGAGTCACATATAATGACAGCATTTTACTCGTCTTTGACAAACGAGGCTGACAGCATAAGATGGCGTATAGTTCGCACAACGTGCAGCTGGAGTGATCACGGAGCCGACGGCCGACCCAGCCCTCATGAGGCGGCGGTAGGTCAGGCGAGAAGACTGCCCCCCCCCCCCAGTTGTACCATCTGATTGTAGTGATCCGTCAGTGTAGAGGCGATGCGGAGCAGTGATGGAGGATGTTATCTGTGCAACATGTTCTGGGGCTAGTTGTAACTGTAGAGGAGGCGGGTCGCACTTCGCTGTAGGAGTGAAGCTAATCATAGGCGACGGTAGCGTCCACGGGGGAGGGACTGGGGGTACGTCAGCTACAGGTACTTGCAAATCTAGGCTGCGAATGAAGAATGAAATAGACCTTATAAGGCGTCGACCGAAGGGCTTGAGGGGGGGGGGACGGGCGGAACGGGGCTGAGAGAAGCCCTGACCAATGCTGTGAAGTGCGGTGAAAGGTGAGGTAAGTGTACACACTTAACTGTGAGGCAGGTGACGTTAGAGTAAATCCTCTCAATCAGAGATGGAAGCCGTAATTTCCGTTGCATGTTGACAATTCTGGTGGTCACTAGGCAACCTAAAATTATTCTCATTGCTTTGTTCTGAAAAAACTCCAGAGGCTCTAAAGCAGATCGAGGAAGTTGAATTAAGAATTAAGGCAGGGGAGAAGTAATCAACAACAGAGCGAATGACAGTCAGTTCTGGTCACAGGGATGGAGATACCGGAAGAGTTGTTGGTGAGCCACTGAAGAGGCCGAAGTCGACGCTGGAGGCGATCTACCAGATCACGAATTACGGGCTGGGGCTGACGCCGGGCAGGAAGAGCTGAGATTCGTACTGGAGCACCAAGGTAGCAGTACTGGGAGCTTAGTGGGATGATGCAGTCTCCAATTGTGAACTCTGGCAGTGTGGCAGGAGGGCGGTAGGAAAAAATTCTGCTCTTCTGTGGGGAAGCAATACGGCCACAGTTAGTATTAGCCTAGGAGAGAAAAGTAAGAGAGAGTTGTAGGTGTGTTGGGGAAGTAGAGTGAATACACAAATCATCTGCATAGCAAGTAATTGTATAAGTAAAGACGTGAGGAGACGATGCATTAGTATACTGAAAAGAAATGGACTTAGTACACCTCCTTGAGGAGTGCCGAGATGAAAATCCCGTGAGGAGCTGTAGGCACCGCTGAAGAAGACACAGGAGGTCCGGTTGCTGAGGTAGCCCTTAATCCACCGTAACTCTTTGTTGACTAAATTTCTAAACCTATGTATCATTTAGGTCATTCGCCTCCGTACTGATTCTAGTGAATTGATGTCCATTCTATATGACGGAGACCAAAACTGTACCGCATAGTCAAGGATGGGTCCAACTAACGCTAGATAGAGTTTGATAATTATCTCTGCACTTCTATTTGTAACCGCCCTAGTAATGAAACCTAATGCACTGTTAGCTCTATTTCTGGCGCTAATGCACTGTTTCTTGGATTTAAGGTCAGGACTCGCTAGAACTCCCATGTCTCTCTCGCACTCAGTTTTCTCTAAAAACGTATTATCTAAGCTATATCTATTTTCGGGGTTGTATAGTCCTACGTTTAACACGCTGCACTTTGAGATATTGAAGTCCATTTGCTATTTCACCGACCATGTGAACAATTTGTTAAGATCATCCTGCAGAATCTTGGCGTCATCTCCTGACCTAATTAGGTGTCCTATTTTGGTGTCGTCCGCAAACTTACTAACATCATTATTAATCCCATTGTCCAAGTCGTTTATATGCATAATGAACAACAAGGGACCCAAAACCGAGCTTTGGGAAACTCCACTAGAAACACTCCCCCATTTGAATGTTACACCATTTATGGTGACCCGCTGTTTTCTGTCACTGATACATGCTCTAATTTATCCTAACACTTTTCTTCCTATGCCATGGGCTTTGATTTTATTTAGTAGTCTCTGGTGGGGTACCTTGTCGAACGCTTTGCTAAAGTCAAGGTAAATAACATCATAACTATCATTGTTATCTGACACCTTATATACTTTAGTGTAAAAAGATAGAAGATTAGTCACACATGACTTACCCTTGGAGAAACCATGCTGTGAGTCACGAATCAAATTATGTCTCTCAATGTGATCTCTGAGTCTATTAACTATTATTGATTCAAGCATTTTACCTATAACTGATGTCAAACTGATTGGCCTGTAGTTGCATATAGACGATTTATCTCCCTTTTTGAAAACAGAAACAATGTTTGCCTGCCCCCAAGCAATAGGCACAAAACCAGTGTCTACCGACTTATTAAACATTTCTGTTAACTGGTCGCAGATTTCAAACTTTTTAAGCACTTTAGAAAATTTTTTCGTCTGGACCGGGGGATTTTGTAGCTTTAAGTCTTTCAATCTGTTTGACTACTTCTACCTTACTAATACTGATATTAGATATTCTATTTACTTCGTCCCAACTGAAAATCGGATCGCAGTCAGGTACTTTATCTAACATCTCCTTAGTAAATGCCAAGAGAAAATATTGATTAAACGCCTCGCTCCTTTTTCCTCCGAATCTATTAAAGTATCTTCGTCGTTTTAAGTTGAACCTATCCTTTCCCCATTTTTTATTCTGTAGAGATGAAAGGATCCCTATGGGTTGGAGCTTGCTTGTTTGGCAGCCTTAATTTCGTAGTTACGTTTCACTGTGTGCGTGTTCTTTTTAACCAGTCTTGCCATACATATCGTTATATTTGGATCTAAGATGTGTTTCTCCGTTTTGTTTTGTTTTTTTTTTTGTTTTTTTTTTTGTTTTTATTCTTGCGTAAAGTCCTCTTTTCATTCCGATCTCACATTTCAGCCTGTCCGTCATCCATTTGGGAGTATTACTATTCTTCCGTATTGACTTGAGGGGAATAAATTTATTTTGTGCATTTAGAATTAAAGTTGTTAGGTTACTGTACATTTCATCTAAATCGCTGACCGGTTCTGTTGACCTCGCGCTTGTGAGTGATCCGATATCTGACCGCGCTAATGACGTCCGGACTGACCATGTATCTTACCTCGTCACAGCCCCCTGGGTCGGTTTCGTAAATGACCAAACGTCTTAAATACTTTCTCATCCCATCAAAATTGCCTCTCCTGAAGTCCGTTACTAGAACGTTATTCGTACTATTTAGTTCTTCCCAAATAATATTAAATCTAGACTATCTCCCACTTTTACGTTCCTCGTTAGGTGTTCATTATTAGTTTAAAGTAAGTCCAGAGTATTCTCTCCCCTCGTAGGATTGGTAATCATTTGTTTTTGGAATCTATCCTGTACCACATCTAAGAAATTTTGCGCATCCTGATATCCTACTAAAATTTCCCAGTCATTGTTTCTATAATTAAAATATCACATGATCATAACGTTTTTTGTACTGGGACGCCCTACGAATTTCATGTATCAGGGGATCAGTCTGCTCAATGCTGAGGTTAGGAGGTCTACTCGTATATATGACAATCTATCGTATTTTTAACGAAAAGTGCCACTCCTCCCCTACTCCTGCCAACCCTGTCCTTGTAAAAAGAAAAAATACATCCTTCTATCTCGATTTCCGGAAGGAAATGTCTTTCAGCCATATTGATCCAGGATTCAGTAATAGCTATAATACTCGTACAACATCTCTCTACGCATGCTTTACCTCGCAGCTAATAAATTTGATTTATTACGCTTCTGCTGTTTGTATAGTAAAATTTTAGTTTATCCTCCCTCCACCTGATTAAGTGATTCTTTTCACAGTCCCTCTCTGAGCTGTTTCTATTGTCTAAACTATATTCCGATACTTCTCCCCCACCCCAATCCCCACTTAATCTACCCGAAAAAAACCTGCAGGACCCTACTTCTCGCTCATGGGATTCAGCAAGGAGCCGAAATCCTTTGGGTGACAAGGGTACCCCGTCCTTTGTATATAGATCATTCTTACCGTAAAAGCGACCCCAGTTGTCGACAAATGCCCATCCATTGGCCTTACAATGTTTTGCCAGCCTGTAATTCATTGTAATAGCCCTGGAATGCTACATGCCTCCAACTCTACGCCTCGGAGGGATTCCACATAAAACAGGAATCCCTCCCTTATTCCTAATCTTGTCTAGCGCATCCCGGAACCGCGCAAACAATTCCTCATTCCCTAACTTACCTATATCAGTCCCCCCAGCACTCAAGCTGCGCTTCGAGTCGTTACTCCAACTCTCGTGGGTGAGAAGTTGGGTGTGTGTCTGCGTGTAAGGTCACAGCATTATCCATAGATCTGTCATACGAGCTCTGAGCTCTCTTCCGGGAGGGAAATAGCTGTAGATCACGAGTCCACCACGTGACCCAAAGACCAAAGCCCAAGGTGAATACACCTTCCCCAACTATACACTCTTCAATCCTGTCTCTAACATCTATCCCCGCCCCGGGGAAACACACCTGAGTCCTATGCTTCCTATTTTTATCGCAGAAGGCCCTGTCTAAATATCTCACTTGGCTAACGACTTTCCTACCCTTCTTCTATTGCATCTTCTTCCTTTCTTCTTCTTCGTGTAGACCCACGAGAGCTTGAAAAGAATGTCTGCATTCAAGCGGGCATATTGAGGGCTTTTTACCATCTCTCCGTGTTTTTGTTTTGTTTTCACCGTTTTCCAACCAGATTCCAAACATGGATTGTCGTCCATGTTTTTGGGCCTTCGAGCGAAGAATTCGATTCTCCTCTCTAAGGCCCTCAACAGTCTTTGCTAAGGCTACAATTCTACCACGTAGAAATTGCACCTCTTTGGCGCTGATCACTGAAACACAGCCACTCGCCATCTCACTGTTTGAAGCAGTTACCTAAGTTTGACCTGACCTGAGTGACGCCTACTTACAAAGCCGGAGAATGCTGTTAAGATGTATGACAAATCAAAGGGAGGTATAATTCATCAAAATATAGTGATGGTAATGCACAGTACTCCCCTGGAGTTACTATTCCTATGCCATTTGGGCCTGCAGTTCCGTAGCCACCTTTACTAAAGTCTATTCACTAAATTCTGTAAACGTATTCTGTCAACTTTCGATTTCACTTGACAGAGTGGCATGACCCTTTCTGTCAAGTGAAATGGGAAGTTTATATGGTCGTTGTCTTTACCTCAAACCTCAAGCCATTCCTAACACCATGCAGTCGTATTACGAATATATATATATATATATATATATATATATATATATATATATATATATGTGTGTGTGTGTGTGTGTGTGTGTGTGTGTGTGTGTGTGTGTGTGTGTGTGTGTGTGTGTGTGTGTGTGCGTGTGTGTGTGTGTGTGTGTGTGTGTGTGTGTGTGTGTGTGTGTGTGTGTGTGTGTGTGTGCGCGTGTGTGTATATATATATATATATATAATGTTTATAAATGTATATATATATGTATATATATGTATATATATAATGTTTATATATATATATATATATTCCATAGCTAGCTATTGGCTGTATGTTATTGTGGGGTTTAAAGCTGATCAGTAGTATGCAGCTGATACTTTAGGGTCTATATTGGGGGCCCCTACGGACCAGAGACACATAATTTTGTCTGTGATAGAGGAAATCTCTCTTCATAGATATTATTACGCTGCGACTATCCCTCCATTACGCTGTCCCCCCTACTCTTAATACTGTCCTGTACCACCTCTCTGAATGTTCATTTTCTTTTTTTCGCCAAACCCTGTGGTGGGGGAGAAGAATATTGCCACCGAGTGTTCCCACTTGAGTTGTAAAAGCCGACAAAAACGGGACGGGGATATTACTAGGCTTCCTATTCTCCGCAGCCCCGAAAAAGGGATATTCCTTAAAAAAAGCAAAGGCTTAAGTGGTTCTGGGAGGAGTTTTCCAACTAAAACCCTGATGTTTAGGTCTTTTAATCTGCGTGGATGTGGTACAGATGAGAGTAAAAAGGAACAGATAGGCAGTATGTTTGTGAGAAGATGGATGTGTTGGCATTGAGTGAAACTAAGTTGAAAGGGAGGGGCGAGTTTGAGTTTGGGAGAATTGTAGTTGGGAGGGTGTCAGGAGTGAAGAGAGGACGAGGGAGAGAAGGGGTGGCCATACTAGTAAGTGAAGAGATAAGTAAGTGTATGGTGGAGTGGAAGGAGGTTTCTTCAAGGTTAATGTGGATGAAGGTGAAACTGGGAAGGGATTTTTTTTTTTTCTTTTTTTAAGTGCATATGATTCTGGTACTGAGTAGAGTGTAGAAGAAAGGGAGGCTTTGTGGATAGATTTAAATGAGTGCATAGAGGGTTAGGGAGAAATGTCAACGTAGTGGTATTGGGAGATCTTAATGCTAGATTAGGAAACTAACCAATAGACGGAATGGTTGGGAAGTGTGGAGTTCCAGGAAAAAGCAAAAGTTGAGAGTTGATGGTGGAGATGTGTCTAGAAAGAGAGTTGATGATAGCATATATAGAAAGACAGTGTTTAGACAGAAAGTCAGGCATAAGTACACATGGGAGAAGGTGGTGGATGGAAAGGTGGTAGATAGAGCGTTAATGGACTATATAGTGGTACCCAGGAGAAGAGTAGGAAGAGTTAAGGATGTACATGTTCTAAGGGGAGAGAGTGAGGGAACATCAGATAATTTGTTGATGGAAAGTAAGTTAAGAGTGGAGGATAGATGGAGAAAGAGGAAAAGGACAGGAGATAGGGAGGTACTTGGCGTAAACTCCTTAAATGAGAAAGAAAAGGAAGAGTATAATAAGAAGCTGAGCGAGGAGTGGGAGAGAGTGAAGGATAGAGTAGAACTAGAAGTGGAGGAGGAATGGAAATGCTTCAAGGGAGGAGTCACAAGGTGTGCAAAGATAGTGTGTGGAACAAGGAGGCCGGGAGGAAATAGAAGGAAGGGTAGTGAGTGGTAGTGATGGAAACTAAGTTAAAAGTGGAGGATAGATGGAAAAAGAGGGGAAGGACAGAAGATAGGGAGGTGCTTGGAGTAAACTCCTCATATGAGAAAGAAAAGGAGGAGTACAATAAGAAGCTGAGCGAGGAATAGGAAGGAGTGAAGGATAGAGTAGAACTAGAAGTGGAGGAGGAATGGGAATGTTTCAAGGAAGGAGTCACAAGGTGTGCAAAGATGGTGTGTGGAACAAGGAGGATGGGAGAAAATAGAATGAAGGGTAGTCAGTGGTGGGATGAGGAAGCAAAGAAGGTTGTAGAAGAGAACCAGCGAGTATTCACAGATTGGTTACAAAATAGGACGAGAGAATCATATGAGAGGTACAAAGAAAAGAGAAGCAAAGCATAAGATAAAGGAGGCAAAAAGGAGAGATGTGAAATGGGGTAAGAGTGTGACAGAAAATATTGAAAGTAATAAAAAGACATTTTAGAAGGAAATTAAAGAGATGAAGAGGAGGCGAATTAAGTAGAGAAGAAAAGGTAAAAGGTGTAGATGGAGAGATGATAATGGAAGAGAAGGCAGTGAGAGGAAGATAAGCAGAGTATTTTAGGGAGTTGCTAAATGTGTAGGAGGATAGGGAAGGAAAAGTAGTTGTAGTGGGAAGCGCTAAGAAAATAACAGTGATGAATGAGGAAAATGGAAGAGAAACAAGGAAAGATAAAGTGAGAGCAGTTCTTAAAATTATGAGAGTAGGTAAGGCACCTAGGTTGGATGGGTGTCATGAGGAGTGTCTAAAAAAGGGAGCTACATTGAAGGTGAACTGACTGGTGAGATTGTTTAACATTTGTCTAAACAAGGGTAGAGTGGCGGA
Source organism: Oratosquilla oratoria (assembly GCF_046742065.1). Lineage (NCBI taxonomy): Eukaryota > Metazoa > Arthropoda > Malacostraca > Stomatopoda > Squillidae > Oratosquilla > Oratosquilla oratoria. The sequence continues at coordinate 41,040,379 of NC_134785.1, forward strand.
GGACTGGAGGAGTGCCTATATAGTTCCACTTTACAAGGGGAAAGGGGACAAGTGTGAGTGTAGCAGTTTCAGAGGGATCGGTCGGTTGAGTGTAGTTGGGGAAGCTTATGGGAGGGTTTTTGATCGAGAGGATTAGGAGAGGACCAGAGGGAGTAATTGCTGAGGAACAGTATGGATTTAGGGCAGGTAGGGGTTGTGTGGATCAGATTAATGTGGTAAGGCAGATAGGTGAGAAAACTTTAGGTAAGGATTTTTTTTTTTTTTTGGGGGGGTGGCCTTTATGGATTTGGAAAAGCCTTATGACAGGTTGAACAAGAAGGCACTGTGGGAGGTATTGCAGATATATTAGATAGGAGGAAAGCTGTCAAGAGCAGTCTAAAGTTTTTACGAGAGTAGTAGAGCCTGTGTTAGAATTAGAAATGGAGAGAGTGGGTGGTGTGAGGTATAGGTGGGACTTCGCCAGGGATGTGTTATGTCGTCTTGGCTGTTCAATTTATACATGGATTGGATTAGGTGATGCGAGAGGTAGACGCAAGGGTAATGGGGCCGGGGATTGGAGATGGTTAAAGAAAATGGAGTCAAATTGGAGATAAGCCAGCTATTGCTTGCTGACGACACTGTACTTGCAGCAGGATCAGAGGAGGGATTAAGGAAGTTAGTGATGGAGTTTGGGAAGGTGTGCGAAAGAAGGAAGTAGAAGATAAAGGTGGGTAAAAATAAGGTGATGAGATGTACAAGGGCAGAATGTGAGTATTAAGGGAGACTGGAGGAAGTAGATAACTTTAGATATTTGGGTGCGAATGTGGCAGGAAAGGGAGGAGTGGGGGATTAAAAAGTGTAATGAAAAATTTACTTGGAAGAGATTGTATGAAGGAGTGATTGCGCCGACAGTACTGTATAGGGCAGAAACATGGAACATAAGAGAGGAACGAGAGTGAGAAACGAGGAGGTGAGGAGGAGAACGAGGATAGAAAGGGAGTTGGGAGATAGGGTTTATGAAAGAGTATTGGGATGGTTTGGACACATGGAAAGAATGAGTGAAGAAAGATTAGCAAAAGAGGTGCGGAAGGCAAAGATGGAAGGAGTGAACATGAAGGGATGAGATGGATGAATGAGGTAAAAGGGATGGATGAATGATGTAAAAGGGGCATTGGGAAAGAGGGGAATGTCTGTTGAAGAAGGAAGTGAGAAGACAGAAGATAGGGGTGAATGGAGAACGGTTGTGTATAGATGATGCGATGATGCATGAAAGGGAGTTGGTGGGGGGTGAGAGGGTGAGGGAGTATGTGTGAATGATATTTTGACGCAGCCCGAAGGGATTTCTCCCCGTCTTCTCTTTTTCTGCATGAGGGGACGGGGAGGGGGGGGTCGCCTATTTATTGAAGTGGCCTTGCTGTGGATGTGCTGTGGGTGTGCCAGGACAGTGGGTGAGATGCAGGGATGACCCGTCATCCAGTAGTCAATATAAGAGGGAGGGAGGGGGTGGATGGGAGTGGAGTATGTGGGAATGGAAAGAGTGAGAGTGAATTTTATTCCTTTGTTTTCTGGCTACCTCCGTTGTAAGGGGGGGGGAGTTGTTGGTATATGTATGTATGTAGTTACCGCCCATAGACCTTACAACGTTAAGTTAACAAAGTTCCGTTAATTAATCATCACAATATTTGTGCTTAAAATGTAAATAACAAAACGATAATTTTAAAATACACAAAGTACAGATTTTTATTGCAAATAATTTATACTGTTGGCGGTTATATACAGATTCCAATTTATATATAGTGTTATACAGTTTGCATAAAGTAACATAATGTTTACTCATATATACAAAACAAGGTATAACATATATTCTTTATTCACATGTACACAAACGCTTAAGTGTATACAATATATAGAAATATATATTCATATACAAAACAATTTGAACATATATTTTCTGTTCCACATATTGTTCATTGTTCAAATTAGGGTTAGGGATTTAGCCTTGAGGAAACAAAATCCCTTTGCGGCAGCTAGAATAAATACATACGTTTGACAAAGAATGTAGAGATTACCTAAACACAAATATATACTCATATATGCAAAACAAGGTGAAGCTATTATATATTTTTTTGATCAAGAGTATATAGGTTATATCTATATACACAAAAATACCTTAGCTCAGAAATATTTACACTATAATAAAGAATAAAATAAGGTGAAACAAAATAAAAAAAATAAAGTACAATAAGATAGTGACTGCATAAGTTTTATAGAGTCAATGGTTTAGGGGATTTTAGTTACCTCCCTACGAAACAGCCATGCAGCAACCAGTCAAAGTGATGGAGATGCCCCTCTGTTTTTGGACGCCTCATATGGTAAGAGAATAATCTCCGCTGAGAAAAAAAAATACTGATCACTCCTAATTTCCTTTTGATACCTTTGCGACACAATATCCAGTGTGATACTGTCCCCAAGGATATGTTTTTGTCATTAACATATATGAAAGCGTTATCACACTGAGCTATTTATTCCTCCAGTATCGCCGTAAAATCACTTTATCAAAATATTTTGTTTTCTCAACAATTGACATAGAATATCATTAGATATACTGGGAGAAAATGATTTTCCTCCAGTAAATTCAGATTCCTTTCCGAAAGCTGCGGCTCCAACAGTCGGAGGAAATATAGCCCAATGTGATAACCTCCTGACAAGACGGGCGGTGGTCAAGAATAACTAGAGAGAGGTGGTTCGGATCCCGTTTCAACGCGTGGTGACAATAAGGCCCTGTTC
>NC_134785.1:41060644-41073144 GCF_046742065.1 Oratosquilla oratoria
TTGAAGTAACAACCCGCAGTTCAGTGATACCAAAATTATTTCAGCCCTGTGTGGGATTCGAACCCGGACCGCCGTAGCGGCGGGCGGGAACTCTATCAACTGCGCCGCGAGTTGTGTGTGTGTGTGTGTGTGTGTGTGTGTGTGTGTGTGTGTGTGTGTGTGTGTGTGTGTGTGTGTGTGTGTGTGTGTGTGTGTGAGAGAGAGAGAGAGAGAGAGAGAGAGAGAGAGAGAGAGAGAGAGAGAGAGAGAGAGAGAGAGTGTTTGTGTATGTGTATAGTTCTGACTACGGGATTCGAACCCTAATCCGTATGACACTAGGGTTACCATAGTCACACTCGAATCCCGGAAACAGAGCTATTCAATCATAGATCAGGTTCAGGTGTCGCAGTAATATATCTGTCCCGTTTCCATCCAACCAAACAATCCTATGACGTCACGTAGAGGATAACGATCTAAAAGTTTTCCGGGTCCATTACTATAATTATGACTTCCTCTTCGTACAGAAAAATCATGTTTATCTGTGACCAGTCTTTTTTTCGGCAACCGTGACCTGGGTTCGGCAACATGATTTAGAAGACACGACGCACTAACAGTCCTATCTGTGGATGTACAATTGCGCATACCTAAATCTGATACATAAGAACGTAAGAATGGAGGAGACTGCAAGTGATTATAAGGCCTATACCTGTTCATTACCACACATCATCTCCATCCTTAAAGTTATCTAACCTTCTCTTAAAACAACCAATAGTTTCAGCGCTCACTACAAGGTTACTAAGTCTAGTTAATGCGTTAACCACTCAATTAGTAAACCAGTTCTTTCCTATTTTCTTCTTAATTCTAGATTTCTCAAATTCAAATCCATTATTGATCCATGACATGCCACAACTATGAAAATATGTCCAGTGTTAATGAATTGTCTAATAACTTTCTATATACTGTAGTTTCCTTATTATTTAAGTGATGCTTTTTAAACAAAAATTTTAGTAAAGCAACGACGGTTGCCCGTTATAACAAACTTTCGTTTACATAGTAAACAATCATTTATATCTATATATCTATATATCTACATCTATATCTATATCTATATCTATATGTACATATATTTATATATATATATATATATATATATATATATATATACCTATATCTATTTCTATGTCTATACACCAACAGGATTCTTCCATCTTATAAAGGAGGTAGCCATCCAAGTCATGCAGCCGAACCCACCCCTACCCACCCTACTCTCAGCCATCGATTATTTCCCGTTAATTCTTATCTTTTTTTTTATATAGTGAACAATATAACCCTTTTAACAAGATAAAGAAAAAAAGTCACGACCTGGCACGTTTTTCTTATTACCACGGTGGCCAAACGTCATCAAGGAGGCGTAGAATAACGCAGTGACGAACCAGACGTCAACGTATCGAAGGTAAGGCCATGACGTCACACTTGGGGTAGGGACTTGTTGGGGAAGATCATGACGTCATACGAAGGGCAAATCGGGGATGGGCCTCGTTGGGAAAGAATTTAAGGTTTGCAGTATTTCTTGGTTTTATCATCATCTTGGGAATTCACGAATTCCACTGAGGTCATGATGGACTCGGCATGTCTTGACCGTGGGCGGTGATACATGCTAGACTTATTGGCTGAAGTGGCTGGCATAATATACGCTTGCACACACACACACATGCACGCTTACACTCGCATGAGCACATTCACATACACAAACACACACACACACACACATAACAGAGAGAAACAAAAAAGAAACAGAAAATACAATGGAAATGACAGGAAGTTAAGAGTGTCCTACACAAATATAGATGGATTGATAACAGGACTGAATGAACTGAACGAGTATCTGAAGGAAAAAGAACCGGACATAATGGGAATTGTAGAGACAAAATTAAAAGGTCCACTACCACCCAACAGCATAGGACACAATGCATATAATTATTGGATTAGAAACAGAGAGATAAAACAAGGGGGTGGAGTTATGTTCCTGACTAAGAAGGATATAAACGTGAAGAGTGTCACATGTGGAAAGAATAGAATAGAGATGATTATGATAGAAGTAGAAGACAGAGATAAGAAGAGCAGAAATTTTGTAATAAACTACGTGCCCCCAAAAACAGCCTCGTGGGAAGAGAGTGAACATAAAAGTATGTTAGAAGACACAAGAATAACATTAAACAAGATAATGGAAGATGGAGGAAGAATAGTTATGATGGGCGACTTTAATTGCAAAGAAGTCTGCTGGGAAGAGATGACCGTAAAGGGTGGAGAAGACTCATGGGGAAATGTTCTACTTGAGATGATTATTGACCACACAATGACACAATGGATTCGAGAGAACACTAGGTATAGAAATGAAGAAGAACCATCGAGACTAGACCTAATAATCACATCAGAACCTGAAATAGTGGAAAAGATAGAATACCAAGCACCAATAAGTAAAAGTGACCACATATTGATAGAACTAGAACTAAATGAGGAAAAATACATGAAAAGAAATGAACAATATAGAAAAGGAAGATTGATGTATGAAAAAAACAAATTTTGATAAAATAAGAGAATTCTTTCAAAATGAAAACTGGGAAAGAATACACAAAGAAGATACAACAGTAGAAGAGAAATGGAATATTTTGACAAAAATTTATAAAAAAAAAAAAAAAAAAGGAGTGGAAAAGTATGTCCCAAGACAAAAACAAGAAAAAGAATATGTAAAGTGCTGGTACAACAAAAGTTGTAAGGAGTTAAAAGACAAAAGAGATCAAGCTTGGACCAAATTGAAGAAATACAAAAGACCTGAAAAATGGGAAAATATACACTAGTTATAGAAATGAATATGTACAAACGTGCAGAGACGAAAAAAGAAAATATGAAAAAAATGTCATAGAAAAATGTAAAGATCAACCAAAACTATTCTACAGATTTGTAAACAACAAACTGAAAACAAACAAGAATTAGAGAAATTACGACAAGGAGGAGTTGAATACACAGAGGAAATAGAAATGGCAGAAATTATGAACAAGTATTTTAAATCGGTGTTTACAAGGGAGAACATACAACCTGGAGAAATCGAATGGGAAGAGAAAGTCCCCCCCTATGAAAGAAATAGAAGTAACAAAGAACGAAATAATGAAATACTTGAGTAATCTTGATGTCAGAAAATCGCATGGAACAGATGAAATAGCAAACTGGATTTTGAAAGAATGCAGGAATGAACTGGCAGACAAAATACAAAGCATAATAAACAGTTCCTTGAAAGAAGGAAAAGTTCCAGAAGATTAGAAAAGAACAAATATAGTACCTATATACAAAGGAGGAAATAAAGAGGACCCTACAAACTATAGACCAGTCTCTCTAACAAGTACAATAGCAAAAATCTGTGAAAGAATTATCAAAAGTAGATGGGTAAGGTATTTAGAAAAAAAAAAAAACGTACTAAATCCAAGGCAGTTTGGATTTAGACAAGGACAATCATGCGTCACCAATTTAATATGTTTCTATTCAAGACTAATAGATATAATACAAGAAAGAGATGAATGGGCTGATTGTGCATTTCTAGACCTAAAAAAAGCTTTTGACAAAGTACCACATAAGAAGTTACTTAAGAAATTAGAAACTGAAGGAGGAATACAGGGCAAACTGCTTAAATGGATGGAAGACTTTTTGCAAGAAAGAAAAATGAGAGTAGTGATAAGAGACAAACACTCTAACTGGGATGAAGTAATAAGCGGTGTTCCCCAAGGAACAGTTTTGGCCCCAATAATGTTTGCTATATATATTAATGATATGGATAAAGAAATTGAAAGTTACATGAGCTTCTTTGCAGATGACGCAAAACTGTTAAAAAAAGTGAACACGGAAGAAGATTGTGAGTCACTACAGAGTGATCTCAATAAAGTATGGGAATGGAGTAGGAAGTGGGAGATGGAGTTCAATACAAAAAAGTGTAGTATAATGGAATTTGGAAAAAGCAAAAACAGAATAACAGGATCATATAAATTGGGAGAAGAAGGAATAAAAAAAGTAGAAAATGAAAAGGACCTGGGAGTCATTATTATTATGAATAATATGTCACCTGAGAAACATATAAACAAGATTTTTGGAAAAACTTATAATTTAATAAGAACAATCAAAGTGGCATTTACATACATGGATGAAGAAATGGCGAAGAAAATATTAATCACTTTGATAAGACCAAGATTGGAATATGCAGCAATGATGTGGTCACCAAATACAAAAAAATGTAAAACAAAACTTGAAAGAATACAAAGAGCAATTACAAAATTGGCACCAACACTCTCAAAACTATCATATGAAGAGAGACTAGCAAAACTTGAGCTACAGACACTAGAGCAAAGAAAAGAGAGAGGAGATTTGATAACTATTTACAGAATCATGAAAGGCATAGAAATTATTGATAGAGAGGATCTAATAAAATGGGATGAAAGAAATACAAGAGGACACGGAAAGAAAATCAAGAAAGACAGCTATAGAAGAGATCTGAAAAAGAACAGCTTTCCTCACAGAGTAATAGACATTTGGAACAAGTTAGTGGTGTGTGCAAAAACAATACATGAATTTAAAAGTAGTTTAGATAAAATGAGATATGAAGACGGGACACCACGAGCATAGCTCCCCTTCCCGTAAAATACAACTAGGTAAATACAAATTCAATTGTGTCCAGATATTTTCATGTAAATCAATGAAAAAATGTTTGGGTCACTATTTGATATGACTTTTATATTTAACTAATTTTGGTAACAATAACATACACATATAACTGAAAGAATATACCAGACTTCCCGAATCACCAAACTGAACCGATGCGTGTATGGTATGTCACCACTGCAACAATAGTTATCTTTCTCACGGGGACCCTTCTCCGACCTTTAACGACTCCGCGACTCGGTACGATACTATCCCCAAGGATAGAAGCGCTAGTGAAGTGAACTAATACCCTTCCCTTTCCTTCCTTATTTCCCCTTTCCTCCCCTTCCTCCCCCTTCTTTTCTCTTCCTTTTCCTTCCCTTCCCCTTCCCTCTCCTTCCTTTCTCCTTCTCTTCCCTTCCCTTCCTCTTTTCCTTCATTTCCCTTCCTTTCCATCCCCTTCCCTTCCCTTCCTTTCCCTTCCCTTTCCTCCCCTTCCCTTTTATCCCCTTCCTTTTCCTTCCCTTTCCTTTCCCTCTCATCCGTTTCCCATCCTTTTCTTCCCCTTCCCTTCCCTTCCCTTCCTTCCCCTCTCTTCCCTTTCCTTTTCCTTCCTTTCTCTTCCTTTCCCTTTCCATCTCCGTCCTCTTCCATGGTATTCATATCACCCTGCACCCTAATATTTCCTTTCTTTTCTTTTCTTTATAAATTACCTTGCCTAACCATAGGTTTACCTTCCCTTACCTCTCCTCCCTTTCACTAACCTCCCCACCCCCACCCTCCCTTCGCTCTTCTTTCCCTTCCTCTCTCCCTTCCCCATACAATAAAATATTTACCTTCTTCCCTCCCTTTCTTCATACCATACCTTACCCCTCTTTCCTTTCATTGACCTTGTTTTCCTTATCCTCCCATCCTTCCCTCCCCTCCCTTTCCCATAAGCTCACGGAGCACTCACGAATCCCTCGTGAGTGTCTCACACCTCAATCGGCTCACAGTACGTTGAACTCGTATAATCGATCATTGAACGCTTCCCTTCCCCCCTCTTCCCCTCCCCCTCTCCACTCTCCCCTCTCCCCTCTCCCAGACATTCTCCTGTATCACACGGAGACAAAGTATTGTTTCAGAAACACAAGAAACTTGAAGACATGTTCATGCCAATCCTCTGAAGTCAAATGAAACGTGATTATGGTAGTCTTGTCCCCCCACACTCCACCCTCAACAGCGACGATAGCGTTATGCCCCCCATTCCCCCATCCATCCCTCCCTCTCTCCCTCCCTCCCTCCCTTCCTCCCTCCCTTCCTCCCTTCCCCTCCGTCCTCTCCCCATAGCCTCAACCCCCATTCCTTACTCCCATTATCTACCCAACATACACACACACACCCGTCCCCACCCCTCCATTCCCACATTCCCGGGGGAGTTTTATGCAATTAATGTTTTAGGGACGTGAGTGACGCCTCCACGGACCAGAGTCGTGCTACGTTCTTTCATAGTTACAGACTAAAATAAAAAAAAAAAAAAAAAAAAAATCTGCTGACTTCCTTGATCACCTCCACGATTCCCCCAAGGATAGAAGCGCTGGTTATTGCTGACAGAATACATTTCCTCCCCCTCCCCCCTTTGCACCCTTCGTCTACGCCCCCCTTCCTTGCCTACCCCCAATTCCCCCCCTACACCCTTGACCCCCACTTCCTCCTTTCTCTCCCTTACCCACCCACCCTGCCCCCCTTCACCCCCCTTCTTCCCCTCTTTGCTACTTCACACTCCCCCCTCACCCTCTACCCCACCCCACTCCCTCTCTACCACCCACTTTCCCCTTCACCCTCAGCCCAACCCCACTCCCCTCTTTCCCTACTCCACACACTCCTTTGTACCCTCCACCCCTCTCTCTCGCCCCTCCCCCTCCTTCCCTACCCCAAACCCTCGCACACTCCCACCAACCACTTTCCCTCCACCCCCTCCCCCTCCACCTTCGTCATCAACACCTTCACGGTCACCGTAAGGTCAGTGACCTGGTCTCACCGCCCACGGTCCAGTGACCGACCCTGGAAGACGGTCGCATGACGCGCGAACAGTGACCGGGTAAGGACCGGATAAGGACTGGATATAGACCGTATACAATATTAAGGACTTTACCGGATAAGGCAGAGGATCAGGGTAAGAAGGAGAGGTCGGGCAACATAGAGGTCCAGGATAAAGGAAAGGAACCGGATTAAAAAGAGTGGAACACTCCGGATAATCGGTGGTCCGGAAAAAAGGGAGTCCGGATAATGGTGAGGCTGGATTATGATAACGAGGCACGTTGGAGTGGATAGAGCTGAAATTGTGGGACCTTCGGGTGCTGTTGTTAGGCTAATGGTATGTTAATTTCATAGTGTTTATATGTGAGGGTCAGTAATTAGATACGTGTGCACGCACACGCACGCACACACACACACACACACACACACACACACACACACACACACACACACACCTCGTGGCACTGTGGGTAGAATTCTCGCCTGCCACTCTGGCGGTCCGGGTTCGACTCCCACCCAGGGCTGAAATAATTTCAGTATCGCTTCGCTACGAGTTGTTACTCCAACTCTCGTGGGCGGGGAGCTGGGTGTGTGTGCGTGTAAGGTCACAGTATTAACCATAGATCGGTCATACGAGCTCTGAGCTCTCATCCGGGTGGTTAATAGCTGTCGATCACGTGTCCAACACGTGATACAAGACCATGGGGAATCACACACACACACGCACACACACACACACACACACACACACACACACACACACACACACACACACACACACACACACACACACACACACACACACACACACACACACCTCGTGGCACTGTGGTTAGAGTTCTCGCCTGCCACTCCGGCGGTCCGGGTTCGACTCCCGCCCAGGGCTGAAACATTTTCAGTATCGCTTCGCTGCGGGTTGTTACTCCAACTCTCGTGGGCAGGGAGCTGGGTGTGTGTGCGTGTAAGGTCACAGTTTTAACCATAGATCGGTCATATGAGCTCTGAGCTCTCATCCAGGAGGTTAATAACTGTCGATCACGTGTCCAGCATGTGATCCAAGACCATGGTGAATCACTCGCACACACACACGCACGCACGCACACACACACACACACACACACACACACAAACACACACACACACACACACACACACACACACACACACACACACACACACACACACACACACACACACTCACACACACACACACACACACACACACACACACACACACACACACACACACACACACACACACACACACACACACACACACACACACACACACACACACACACTCACACTCGGTGGTACAGTTGGTAGAGCGCTGGACTGGGGAGTACGATAGTGCTCGCAGTACCCAGATCGAATCCTGCCCAGGGCCGAAATTATTTCGGTATCACTGTCCCTCGGGTCGTTACTCTGACTCTCGTGGGCGGGGAGTTGGGTGTGTGTGTGTGTGAAAGGTCATAGCATTACCCATAGATCGGTCATACGAGCTCTGAACTCTCTTCCGGGAGGGAAATAGTTGTCGATCACGAGTCCAACACGTGATCCAAAGACCAAGGTGAATACACACACACACGCACACACACTCACACTCACTCACTCACTCACTCACTCCCCCTCACCCTTTACAACATCCCACTCCCTCTCTACCACCCACTTTCTACCGCGACTCGATGGCGCGGTGGTAGAGTTCCCGGCTCCCACCACGGCGGTCCGGGTTCGAATCCCGCCCAGGGCTGAAATAATTTCAGTATCGCTACGCTGCGAGTCGTTACTCCAACTCTCGTGAGCAGGGAGTTGGTGTGTGTGTGCGTGTAAGGTCATAGCATTACCAATGGATCGGTCATATATGAGCTCTGATCTCTCTTCCGGGAGGGAAATAGCTGTCGATCACGAGTCCAACACGTGATCCCAGACCATGGTGAATCACACACACACACACACACACACACACACACACACACACACACACACGCACGCACACATGTATTATTAGTTTTACTGCCCTGAAACATACTTCTAAATACTTTATTATTCTCCTGGTTGGATTTCAAATATCTTCGTTGGGTCTCGTTTCTCATAAAGAATCGGTCTTCCATGGATTCTTGTTAAGTATGAGAAAGAAAACAAAACTCAAGGTCACAAGGTTCTGTTAGTACGGAAATATATGAGCGAATATAAATCATCGTATGATTTATAGAGAGAAATCCGCCCATTTTGACCGATGTCTTCTGATTACTTTCGTCGTTTTTGTGATCGAGTTTGGACTACAGCAGGGGTTCCCAAACTTTTCAGCTCATCGACCCCCCTAGTATAGTTTAAGATTTTCCATAGACCCCCAAACTCTTAATTCACGAATTATGTCAGTTTATTATTATTGTTGTTATTGTTATTAATGCTAGTAATATTGTTATTGTAGTTGTTATTATCCTTATCCTTATCATTATTATCATTATTATTATTACTATTATTATCATTATTATTATTATTATTATTATTAGTAGTAGTAGTAGTAGTAGTAGTAGTAGTAGTAGTAGTAGTAGTAGTAGTAGTAGTAGTAGTAGTAGTAGTAGTAGTAGTAGTAGTTGTAGTAGTAGTAGTATTTAATCATTGTTATTATTATTATGATTTTAGTTATTAATAGTGTTATTATCATCATCTTCATCCGTTATAAAAGGGCTAAATGACAACATTCATCAAGGCGACGGCGTTCCAATAATGATAGACACTTTCACATACACATAAACATAAGTGTTTTAAAATAAATATTTATATTATATATTCTTTATCATATTACTATAAATAATATTCAAGACAATAATATTACACAAGCTCGAATTCTTGATGTTCATTCACGATGGGGTTGTGTGTATGTGAGATTCTCCCTACATACACAGAATGGGGAGGATTTTCGACCCAGAGTAAACTGACATGGTTTTTCTTTAAGTTTAGATATTGGTTGGTTGATTATTCTCACTCTTTCAGTACGGAAAAAGAACAGGATCATTTCTTGCTAACCATTTAATTTTAAAGACTGCCTTTCGACCCCCTAGCAATCTACTGACCCCCTTTCAACCCCTTGGATTGTTTCATCGACCACTTTGGGAACCCCTGGACTATGGGGACTGTTATAGTTGTTGATACACTTAGAAGTTTAAGAATTCACTTGGATAAACATCTAAGCCTTTATCTATTTATCTATCTATACATTTACCATTTTCATTTATCAATATCTATCTATGCATTTACCATTTTCATTCATTTATTATTTCACGTGGATAGATACCTAAGTTTTATCTATCTATCTATCAATTTATTAGTTCTATTTATTCATCTATGTCTAGCTATTCATTGACATATTCACATTCATTTATTGATTCATCTAATCATTTACTTATCTGTTTACTTATCTATGTATTTATTCTAGTTTTCATCTATGCGTTTTTATTTATTCGTTTATTCATTTATGTGTTTGTATTTATTAGTTTATTCATCAAATTTAATATGTTCTTTCTTCACCTCCATAGGCTGTTTCTTATCATTCCAGATATCTGTATCGTTGGTTTATAATCTTATCTGACGTCTCCTTTTTGCCTCCAACAGACACGCACGCCTCCCCCCCCCCCCAACCACTACACACACTTTTTTGTACTGATATCAAATTGTATATTTTTCCAATTCATGTCTTGGCATTTACCTAGAAAACGGGTTGGAGTGACTGATAAAACTATGCTTTGGGGGTACGCAACGGCAGATATTTGTTCTTGGGATGGATTCTTCGTTGTTTTTATTGGAGAATGGTTTTAAGCAGATAATTTCACGCCCCCCCCCCCTCCTTGCATCCTCCTCACGTCTTCTTGGGGGAGCGCGTTCCCTAGTTTGGGAATCACTGGTTTATATGATGTCACGAAACATGCGCTGGTAGTCCAGTCGCAAGCGTGCTGGTCTCGCATCATCATACTCACGGATTCAAATCCCTCACTACATCTCTGATTCCCAGTAATGTCTGTTACCACATCCCCATCAGTCCATGCGCATAGAAAGGCAAAAGTGACGGTTTCGAACGCAGCTACTCAGCGCCTTATGACATCGACTCTTTACCTTGTCTTCATGTGAATTCAAGAACGTTTCACACTAATGAGAAAATGTGTTTTCAAGAACGTTACACTAATGATGCTCGTTGGCCGAACGGGATAGAGCGTCGCTACTTGCAGCGGAGGTCGAGGTGACGGCAGTTCTAACAATCCCGCCAGCGAGTTGGACCAAGGTCATGGCTCATTACACCCCAGACTATAAAGTCCTCTGTAAGGGGCACCGTCCTAGCCTCCTGATAGGGGGAGTTTGCGACGTTAAACCGAATCACATCACATATGACGCGTCACGTATCTATTTTGTTTGATTTTTTATTTATCTACGAGTATTTGATCTTTATTTATTTATTATTATTTATCTGTTTGTTTATCATTTATTAATATCTATTTGTTTGTTTTATTTGCTTTATTTATTTACTTATCTATTTATTTGTTTATTAATTTGTTTATTTATTTACCTTTTTTCGCATCAGACTTAGTTATGGACCAAAAGGTCTCCTGTCAGCCTTCTGTCCCTTTGTAACCCTTTAGAATCTTGCGTATAAATAACAAAAAACGTTAAACGAATTGCGCAAACGAGCAAGAGGCCATCGACATGGCGTGGGTGATTAATATCCACGGTTGGTTGAGATTAGAACTCAGAATACAGAGGGAGGCTTTGCATGTCAGGGTGGCAGTGCGTGAGGGTGCTATAAGTTCTCGTGCACATGATGTTGCATACGTGCATGTTTACAGCTATTTGCAACTGTATTCTTGATTATTCATTTTCTTTTTCTTTTTCTTCCTCTTCCTCTTTTTCTTGCTACCTTTCTTTTTCTTCCTCTTATTTTTCTTCCTTCTCTTTTTTTATCTCCTCTTTTTCTTCCTGCTCTTCTTCTTCCTCCTCTTCTTTTTTTCCTATTTTCATTTTTCTTACTCCTCTTCTTTTTCTTCCTCCTATTCTTTTTCTTCCTATTATCATTTTTTTTTTTTTTTTTTTTTTTTACTTTTTTTTTTCGCTTCTTCTTGTAGATAAGTCCCTCTGATTAAGCTCTTGCGTGTAAACACTCCTAGTGTTCTTCGAGCTCGGAGGCCCTTGAAGTGAGTTCGAAGGCGTTCTTTGGGGCCCTTTCAGTAAGTTCTTGCGTGTAAGCTCAGACTGAGATGCAGGCGGCACAGATGACGTAGCACAAAAGCAAACGCAGACTTCCTGTTGCTGAATACAGTACAGTCCGAACTTCTTCTCACTTGAAATGCTTCAAGATGTACTACTCCCTCAGCATTTCAAGTGAGAGAGAAGCTCAAACTGTATTTCAGTTCAGCGACAAGAAGTCTGCCTTTGCACTGTGCTGCGTCGCTTGTGGCGTCTGCGTCTCTGTTTGTGTTGAGGCTTAGAACTTGAGGGTGTTCTTCGAGTTCGGAGGCTCTCGAACTGGATTCGATAAGTTCCTTCGGGGACCATGGAACTACCCGAAGAGAGCCACATACCGGAAACTCTTAGTCTTTGGTAACCCAGAAAACTATATTCAGGGTTGAGGAGCTCTCTGCAAATTCAGGGAAGACCAATACATGAAATAAGGACCCACAAGCACGTTCGGCAAAGGTGACGGGATCGGCAGCAATGATTCAGTGTCTCCTGGCGTATGCTCTTCACTATAAAGAAAACAAGGGTTGAGGCCTACAGACTGTGGAATTCTGCCCGAGCCCTTACCACTCTCCTGTATTCTATCGATCCTC
>NC_134785.1:41083144-41088144 GCF_046742065.1 Oratosquilla oratoria
TCCACACCCCTCCACCCTCCCTCCTATCTTAGCACCTCCTGGATGACGGGTCATACCTGACCCTGTCCACTGCAAGACACAGTACATCCACAGCAAGGCCGCTTCATAAAATCGGCGACCCCCCCCTCCGTCCACCCCATTGCATAAAAGGAGAAGACGGGGAGAAATCCCTTCGGGCTGCGTCAAATTTTGCTCATACTACCTCACCCCCCTTCACCCCGCCCATTCCACCTCATGCATCACAACATCATCTATATACATCCATTCTTCATTCACCCTTGTCTTCTGCCCTCTCCTGTCCTTCCTCAACAGACATTCCTCTCTTCCCCAAAGCCCCTTTCACCCCATCCATCCATCTCATCCTAGGACGTCCCCTCATGTTCACTCCCTCCACATCTGCCTTCCATACCTCTTTTACTAGTCTTTCTTCACTCATTCTTTCCATGTGTCCAAACCATCCTAATACTCTTTCATCAGCCCTATCTCCCAACTCCCTTTCCACCCCTGTTCTCCTCCTCACCTCCTCCTTTCTCACTCTATCCAGCCTAGTAACCCTTATCATACTTCTCAGGCACCTCATCTCAAACACATTCAAATTCCTTCTCTCTTCCTTTCTTATGTACCATGTTTCTGTCCCACACAGTTTTGTCGGCACAATCACTCCTTCATACAGTCTCCTCTTAGCATCTATTCCCAAATGTCTATTCCTCATTATATTCTTTAATCCACCAAGACATTTACTCGCTTCTCTCAATCTACATTCTACTTCCACCTTCACTCCACCTTTTCCTGCCATATTTGCACCCAAGTGTCTAAAGCTATCCACTTCCTCCAGTCGCTCTCCATTAATGCTCACTTCCAGTCTACTGGCACTTTCACCCCTTGTACATCTCATCACCTTACTTTTACCCACATTTATCTATCACATATTCTCCCAAACTCTGTCACCAACTTTCTTAATCCCTCCTCCGATCCTGCCACAAGCGCAGTGTCGTCCGCAAACAACAGCTGGCTCACATCCCACTTTTCTCCATTTTCTTTAATCATCTCCAATCCCTGAACCACTACCCTTGCATTTACCTTTCGCACTACCCAATCCATGTATAAGTTGAACAGCCAGGTCGACATAACCCATCCTTGATGAAGTCTCACCTTTACCTCGAACCACTCACTCTCTCCATTTCTAATCCTGACACAAGCTCTACATATATACATATATATATATATACATATATATATATATATACATATATATATATATATATATATATATATATATATATATATATATATATAAACTTTTTTATTCCACAGTCGGAAAAAGAAGACACTAATGTCGAATGTTCTGTATATTTCGATCACTAACTGTGACCCTCTTCAGCAGAATGAATACATAGTGGAAGGCATATGCTTATATACAAAGGTGTGAGGTGGGAGAAGGAACAAGCTCAGGTAACGTGACCGATGCTCCGCAGGTCGCCTGGGGTTTTGTGACCTTGGAGTATATGAGGTAGCACTTGGCTGACTGCTGAGGTGGTAATGCAGTCAGGTGACCACTGACCATTTGATATATTGAAATTAGGAAGATATTTAATCAGGGAAGACTCTATTATTTTCCTTTTGAAGCTACATGTTGATTTATAAATTATTTCAGCATCATCCCAATGCATGCGGTGATCTTTATTGGCAATGTGCTGAAATACCGCGGAACTTTGTTGACCATATTTTACAGAATTTTTATGCTCTTTAATTCTGGTTGCCAAATCTCTTCCGACTGTGGGATAAAAAGTTTATTTTATCTATGTGCTACGACATTACTTTATAGTGGATATATATATATAGATATGTGTATATATATATGTATATATATGTATCTGTATATATATATGTATATGTATATATACATATATATATACATATTCATATATATATATACATATATATATATATATATATATATATACACATATATATATACATATACACACACACACACACACACATATATATATATATATATATATATATATATATATACATCATGCATACATAAATACTTACATACAAACATACATACATACACACACACACACATATGTATATATATACATACATACATACATGCATGCATACATGCATACATACATACATACATACATACTTCTATACATATATATATACATACATACATACATGCATACAGACAGACAGACATACATACAAGCAAACATACGGCGCAGTTGGTAGAGTTCCCGGATAACACTACGGAGGTTCGAATCCCGCCCAGGTTTGAAATAATTTCAGTATCACTGCTTTGCGAGTCGTTACTCCAACTCTCGTCGGTGGAGAGTTGTATGTGTGTGCGTGTGCGCGTAAGGTCATAGCACTACCCATAGATCGGTCATATATGAGCTCTGAGCTCCCTTCCGGGAGTGAAATATCTTTCGATCACTAGTCTAACATACATACATACATACATACATACATACATACATACATACATACATACATACATACATACATACATACATACATACATACATACATATATACATATAGTGTACATACATTATTTCAGTATGTATGACTTTTTCATCCCACCCTACCTTGAGAGAAGGTATATCGATAGTCAAAACAAGTCCTATAAGCCACGGTGCTCATGCAGCAAGTGGCACGCTGACTACGACATCGACCGACCGAATGCCATTGCGCGTGGCTTCGGTAAAGTAAATTATTGCGACATTATTTTCATCAACATGGGAAGGAACTTATGATTACTCGCCAGTGACCTTGGTTTTTCTTCTTCTTCTTCTTCTTGTATATTTGTATATGTTTCAGTCGTCATGGGGACTTTTGAGGAAGTTGAGTGAGTCGAAGACCGTCGAGATGAAGAATGGGCTAGTTTGAGACACGGGTAAGCTTAACATAGGTTGATTATTCTGTTCACGAATAGATAGTAGAGTTCAAGCTAATGTACATATTTCGGTTTAATGTTTTGAAATATCGTATGACATTTTTTTTACCTTCAGAATATTATAAAAAAAAATTGTACTTTAATCAGAAATTACACATAATTGTATATGCATACACGTTGTTTGAAAATAAATTATCTTTCATATTTGGTCAAATTTCCGTAACAAGGCTGTAGATCCATCTTAAAATTTAATTTGCCTTCCCCTCCATCTCTCCCGTTCTAAATATGGCAAAATAAATTACCAACAATCTATTTCATCACCTAATGTTCAGATTAGTTTAACTATACAAGAGATTGGCTAGTATTCATTTTGTTCAACTTCAAATGAACTTAGCATAATGTTCACTATTTCCGTAAGATCATATATTTTGTTACTGTAATCACTATAGTAATACATGCTTTATTAGTCGTTTGGTTTCTGCGGTTAAAATATCACTATACTGTATTTCATAAGAACTACTATTTATTACTATTATTTTGTTGGAATATTATGATTACTAAAAATTCAACTCCAATTTTTACTGTTAACTTCCTAGTGTTACTAGATACCGTTACTAGGTACTAGATACTATTGACCTTCCGTGATTACTATAATTCTTTTCTAGGTGATTTACAAGTGAGAAAATATAGCTACTAACGTTTGCTATTTTTCTTATTAATTATATGCAATTTCTACTTTCATTTTTTATGTTTCATCTATGTTGTTTTAAATCTATTTCTTTTCTATTTATTCTATAATTACCACATCTAGTATGGGGGACAAAGATATGGTTTATGTTGATTTAATAATTTTTGATAGCTAAATCTCTAATACTCTGATTTTTTATCAATAACTTATCATGGTATCAATGTTAGGCAGCGCGGTAGCCCAGTTGATACAGTCTTGAAATCAGGATCTGGGAGTCGTGAGCTCGAGTCCTAGAACCTGCTGCAGGCCTGCAGCTGTGTTGGTTCCCTACAACCCTGGCCAGGTAGGGAGGGGACCCAACGTCGACAAAAAAAAAAAAAACTTGCCGGAATTGACAGGGCTATCCCCTAGCAGGGGTTTCTCACTTCGCACTTCATGGAAGTATGATGAATTATAAATGCTTAGTGGTACCATTGTATCCACTCGCTCGCTTCACTGTCACTCATAATGCCGATTCATTTCTTTTACTTTTCATTAACTAAATTCTAGGTTTGGGTCTCTATTTTTAGGTCTCACCTTTGGTCATCTAAAAAATTTTACCTCTTACCTTGGATTGATTGTCGAGGAGCCAACTCTTATTTCTTAGTTCGCCGTACAAACCATTTCGTTCACGTTCCAGTAGTTTGACCATGTGCGCAAGTTCGAACTATTTTGGAAACAATGAAATAGGTTTGAAAACAAAACACATAATGAATAAATAAATAAATAAGTAAGCTTTGTGGGAAGGAGAAAATATTATCAAAACTACATATGTCATGGATGTAATTAACAAAAAGAATTGTATCACAAGGGTAACTCATACAAAGTGCAATAATTCAATCATAGGGAAATAGATTTAATTTAACATTTTGAGAAAAAGGGAAATGTATCCAATTTCACTATCGTTGTTTATTGTATAAACTTTATAGTGAAAAGCACCAGACGATATTATCCAGCTCGGGTTGGACAACGACCTGGCTGGGGTGTTGATCAATCAAGATCCTTTCATACTAGAACCTTATCACTACGCCTATCCTACCTCGGGATAGTCCTACTACAAGTTTAGTTTCAATCGGCTCGTACACAGTTTTATTGACACAATATATTGATTCAATATTATTGTCTCCCCAGCAAGTCTTGTAACCATTACTAACATAATGATAGACCACACGCCATGACACGTAATCCATATACATGCAAGATGGTACTCGTCTTTACCAAGATCTCCAATCTTGCTTACCTCGCATTTCTCAATCACAAAACACATGACTCAAGGAATGTAAACGTATCACAAGAACGCCATCGCGCCATCATCCAACAAGGAAGTATCTAATGTCACCAGACAGTTCATTGACCTTT
>NC_134785.1:41093144-41095644 GCF_046742065.1 Oratosquilla oratoria
CTTCTTAGGAGGCTTATAATACCAGATCGTAAACTTACGATTTGTATTCCCACATCGTTACTATGCATATCGTAAGTTTTAGGTGTAAAAAAAGACGACAGGCTCTGTGGTACTCAAAAGTGAAGGCGACTGTGCAGTCGAGTTCTAAAGTTCGACGACAACTGATAGATTTGGTATCAATTACTATAGTTATTCTATCTTTCAAATGTACTGTCAGTATATTCACTATAAAAATAACTAGATATTTATGATATATAATTTTATATATATATATATATATATATATATATATATATATATATATATATATATATATATATATATGGTAAGAATGGAAATTACACGATTATGAAAGTATTTTTGACCAGTTTTGCCTTATGAGGATTCTTCAGAGGTAATAATTTACAGAATGTGAATACGTTGGTATTTATAAGACGTTGTTGTGGTTCACGAGGGGTGCGGAGGTGATTATCTGCGTGCTTATTGGTTCGTTGGTTAGGTCGGGTCTGAGCGTGTCGGGCGGGGGGAGCTGGCTGCTTCTGTGTGGTCAATTGTCCCAAGGTGTATTTGACGGCATGCTTTGCAGTTTTTATATCACCTGTTCTGTTATTGATGCGATCGTTGGTGTTTATGTATAGGTTATCATGCTTGCTGGGCTCCACCGCAAAACAAATGCCTGGATAAACCACATTGAAGAAAAACATTATTTACCTCAGTGGACCCAAGCAATAATTCTACATGAAAACCTAAGCAGACCACAAAAAAAAAACATTGGAAGCGATATACATAAACATCAACGATCGCATCAACAACAGAACGGGTGATATTAAAATTGCAAAGCATGCCGCCAAATACGCCTTGCGACAATTGACCACACACAAGCAGCCATTTTTACCACTCATACTCCTGTCATGATGCCACAATTTGTATATATATATATATATATATATATATATATATACATATATATATATACATATACATATATATATATATATATAACATATATAAATATAACAAAAGAAAAAATTAAAAGGTGTATAGACAAACTCAAAGTTAATAAAACACCAGGGCCTGACGGTTGGCATCCAAGAATCTTAAAGGAAATGAAAAATGAGATTGTTGTTCCATTAGAAATTATTTTCAAGAAATCCATCATATCCGGAGATGTCCCAAGAGAATGGAAGCTAGCTAACGTTACTCCCATATTTAAAAAAGGTGACAAAAAGAAACCAAATAACTATAGGCCTATAAGTTTGACTTCAATCGTAGGAAAAATAATGGAAACTATCATCAGAGATGCTATCGAACATCATTTAGAAAGTAACCGTTTGATAAATGATAGCCAGCATGGTTTCAGACGGAAACGTTCTTGCGTGACTAACTTACTCGAATTCCACAACACAGTTATCTCGAATTATGACAAAAGAAACAATATAGATTTAGTATATCTAGACTTTGCAAAAGCTTTTGATACCGTCCCACACGAAAGACTACTTACTAAATTAGCTTTGCATGGAATAAGTGGTAGCCTATTAGGTTGGACTAGTAATTGGTTGAATGGTCGAAAACAGAGAGTTGTTTTAAATGGAAAAACTTCTGGATGGAAAAGTGTTGCAAGTGGAGTTCCTCAGGGTTCCGTTCTTGGGCCACTCCTATTCATAGTATATATAAATGATATAGACCATGGACTAAAATCTACTGTTTCCAAATTTGCTGATGATACAAAACTGTGCGGAGTGGCAAATGATCACTCAAACCAATTAGATATTCAAGAAGATTTAGATCAATTACAGCAATGGTCTGAAAAGTGGCTAATGAAATTTAACACAAGTAAATGCAAGGTAATGCACATAGGTAAAAATAACAGTAAGTACGATTACAAGTTATTTGGAAATTCGTTAACAAAAGTGGATAGTGAAAAAGATCTCGGCGTAATTATCATTAACGACCTCAAATCATCCAAGCAGTGTATTTCAGCCTCTGAGAAAGCAAATAAGATTCTGGGATTGATTGTGCGATCTTTTGATTTCAAAAGTCCATCACTCATTAACAAACTATATAAATCGTTAGTTCGTCCACATTTGGAATATGCTGTTTCCGTATGGTCACTGAATCTCATTAAAGACATTGACAGACTGGAAAAAGTATAACGGCGAGCCACAAAACTGATTCCAAATATCAAAAATAAATCATACGAAAATCGACTAAAACATATGAATCTGTTTTCCCTAAAAAAGCGTAGACTCAGAGGTGACTTGATACAGGTCTTTAAAATTCTAAAGGGAATTGACGACATCAAAAGTGACCAAGTTTTTACATTGAATGAGAATCAGACAAGAAACAATGGTCTCAAACTGTCCGGAAATAGATTCAATTTGGAAGCAGATAGAAACAACTTTGCCAAAAGTGTAGTTAATGAATGGAATAAACTTCCTGCACAGGTAGTGCAATGTAGTTCAGTTCGAAGCTTTAAGAATCATTTAGATAAATACCTAAG
>NC_134785.1:41103144-41130769 GCF_046742065.1 Oratosquilla oratoria
CGGACCTTAAGGAAGGTGACCTAAGCTATCTAATCTAATTTACAATTTTCATTATCCATTGATTCATTACTCACTGGAATATTTTTTTCTTTGACTGGATTTTAAGGAAGGTCCCCTTAAATCTCTAATCTAATTCACAAATTTCATTACTCATTTATTCATTGCTCACTAGGATAAGGACCTTTTTTTTATTCTGACCAGACCTTAAAGAAGGTGAGCTTAAATATCTAATCTAATTCACAAGGTTCATTAGTTATTTATTCATTACTCACTGGGATAAGGACCTTTTTTAATCTGACTTGACCTTAAAGAAGGTGACCTTGAATATTTCATCTAATTCACAAATCTCATTAATCATTTATTCATAACTCACTGGAATAAAGATATTTTTTCTGACTTAACCTTAAGGAAGGTGACTTTAAACATCTAATATGATTTGCAAAATTAATTACTCATTCATTACTCATTGGTATGCAGACTTTTTTTTGTCTGACCGGACCTTAAGGAAGGTGACCTTGAATATCTAATCTAATTTACAAAATTAATTACTTATTTATTATTCACTGATATGTAGACCTTTTATTCCTGACCGGACCGTAACGAAGGTGACCTTAAATATCTAATCTGATTTACAAAATTAATTACTCATTCATTACTCACTGGTATATGGATATTTTTTATTTGACCTGACCTTATGAAAGGTGACCTTAGATATCTAATTTAAATCACAAAATTCATCACTCGTTTATTCATTACTCACTGATATATGTATATATATATATATATATATATATATATATATATATATATATATATATATATATATATATATATATATATACATATACATATATTCATCTGACCTAACTTTGTTATTGACCTAAAGGTCTCCTGTTTTTATGTTGCTATGGTAACCTCACTGCAAACAATCCCTATGTTCTTGACCTTAGTTGAACTATGGTGACCTTGACTGGGACCTTTATATGAGCTTGCCTTGGATCTGCTTCGTCTTCGATTCAAAAGACAGACTCTTTCTCCTTGACCTTATATTGGACCACCGTGGCCTCGACTTTGAACCTTATACATCTCCCTTGTACAATTATAAAGGTATGTAGCCCTTTGTTTATACTTTGACCTTGATTCAAGGTTCAACCTCTAGTCACCGTGACCTTTAAATGCACCACTATGAACTTCATTTTGAACTTTGGATATTGCGTACCTCTTTAAACCTCCTGTTCATATACAGAATTCGTTTCTGTTAAGTCTTTACTTGATATTCTGTGTCCTACATCAGTAGCACCAAGAGTTTTTCTATTTTCTTTTTCTTCAATAATAGAATAAATCTAGTTTTCCATCTAGATTTTTGTCACTTCTACCTGTCACTTCTTTCTGATAAAGTATTTTTGTATGTATGTATGTATTTATGTATGTATTTATGTATGTATGTATGTACGTATGTATGTATGTATGTATGTATGTATGTATGTATGTATGTATGTATGTATGTATGTATGTATGTATGTATGTATGTATGTATGTATGTATGTATGTATGTATGTATGTATGTATGTATGTATGTATGTATGTATGTATGTATGTATGTATGTATGTATGTATGTATGTATGTATGTATGTATGTATGTATGTATGTATGTATGTATGTATGTATGTATGTATGTATGTATGTATGTATGCGTATGTATGTATGTATGTATGTATGTATGTATGTATGTATGTATGTATGTATGTATGTATGTATGTATGTAATTATGTATGTATGTATGTATGTATGTATGTATGTATGTATGTATGTATGTATGTATGTATGTATGTATGTGTATGTATGTATGTATGTATGTATGTATGTATGTATGTATGTATGTATGTATGTATGTACGTATGTATGTATGTATGTATGTATGTATGTATGTATGTATGTATGTATGTATATATGTATGTATGTATGTAAGTTTATCATACTTGAAACACAATGGCAAAAGCCGACAAGACTGTGAGAATCAACACCGTGTGAGATCGAAACCTTTATTTGGACGACGTTTCGCTTGTTACAGCTTTTTCAAGTACAGACATATGGCAAACACTCTGAGTACATATAGGCCGACGGGAAAGGAACTGGGAGAGGTTATCAGGGATGGTGGGTGGTAGGTGGAGGGGCGGATGGGGGGGCGAGAAGGGGACGGGTGGGACTTGGTGGAGATAAAGGAGGACATTTCGGATAGTTTGTTGAAGTGGACTAAGGGGGACATTTCATACATCTGTTACCCGCATTATACAAATGTATGAAATGTCCCCCTTAGTCCACTTCAACAAACTGTCGGAAATGTTCTCCTTTATCTCCACCAAGTCCCACCCGTCCCCTTCTCACACACACACCCTCCGCCCCTCCACCTACCACCCATCCCTCCCTGATAACCTCTCCCAGTTCCTTCCCCGTCGGCCTATATGTACTCAGAGTATTTGCCATATGTCCATTGAGTACATTGAGCACTTCAGGCTATGGCTTCGGACACCTTTAAGAAGAGAAGCATCTTTGACGACTCGGATGAAGAAGACCAGGAAGAGCCACAAGACGGAAAACGTATACGATCAGAAACCTCCCCAGAAACACCATCACCAGACTCAGGATGGACAGAAGTAGGCAAAACAAAAAAATCCAAAGCAAAAAACCCTTCGAATGCAGACCCCACCAACATAAGGGAAGCTTCGACATCAGCGACGAGCGGACCCGGAACAAGCACAGGGCCCAATGTCAGGCCCAAGTTCAAGTTAATACCACAAAAGGAAACCCCATATCAAATAATCAGAACATTGGAGAAGAGACACCCGAACCTAGCCATGAAAGCCTGGCCAAACCTGGATGGCCAATGGACAATCATGCCTCTGGACAACGCAGCACTAGACACACTTCGGCGGTCTCCTGCCCTTCAGGAGCTAGACCCTGCCCAGAAACCAATCAAGGGGATCATAAGGGGATATCCCCTCGCACTCTGCCTAGAACCGATACTAGAACTATCGAACGTCAAAACTGCAGAGAGGGCCTTGGACAGACAGAAGAAGCCCACCACCTCCATACTTATCACCTTTCTAGGACCCCTTCCGAATAGAGTGACACTGGAAACATGGGGTCCTACACCGTCAGGACATGGTACCCAGAACCCCTACGCTGTTATGCGTGTCAGAGGTTTGGCCATCATCAGGCACGCTGCAGATTCAAGAAGACATGCGCCGTTTGCAGCAAGCAACACGAAACGGAACAATGTATTTCCAAGCTGAAACAAAACCAGCCGGTAAAACCATGTTGCCCAAATTGCAAACAGACCCACCACGCATGGAACCCAAGATGCCCTGCAAGGTTAGAGAAGATACATGCCCGGCCACACGCAAAGCAGCCGGAGAAGACGCCAACTACCCAAACACTACCCCCACCGCCAGCTTCAGGAAGAAACAGAAGATGGGAAACCAACAAAGAACAAATCAACTACCCCCAGACACTGACCACACGGAGTCCAAAAAGGAATCAACAGCCTCATTTTCAGCAGACCAGGAAACCGCTCCCTCCACCACAGCAGACCAGGGAACCACAACCTCCATCACAGCAGACCAAAGAGCCACAGAACCGACTACCCACGGAATCACTGAAGAAGGAAGAGCGCACCAACCAGAAGGATACACGACAGCGACAGATCCGGAACCGGTCCAGCTCACGCAAAGATCCGAAAGGAGTACCCCCAGAGAAACCAAAACCCACAGACACAAGAAAAACACACAGTCACCCTGGAAGTCTCAACTCTCAAGAATCTTCTGAAGGATATGGCAACACAACTTGCTGCAGCACTGAATGCTTCCCTGGACAAACATGTGACGGAAACCATTGTCACCCAGGTCATGAAGAACAATCTGCTGCCATGCGAAACTTCGCCAGCAACAGACAGAGACCATACCACACACCGAGTAGCAACGAAGGAACCCAGGAAAACAGACCAGGACTTGGACGAATTCCCACCTCTGCACCAACACTCAGCAGCGACACGGAACCCTCAGACAAAACTCACGCTGCAGCAGCAACACAGCCAACCAACACCTCAACAAGATCATCGAATCCAGATATCAATCCTCCCAGACCCACTGATGGAATGCTGAGCATACTCCAGTGGAATGCAGGGGGTATCCGCCCGAAAATGGCATCTCTTCTTGCCACGATCCAAGAAGACCAAATAGACGTGGTCCTACTACAGGAAACCCTACTACAAGACCATCACACCTTCCGAGTCCCAGGATACACATGCTACAGGAAAGATATCGGAAGCACAGGGCGAGGACTTGCCACTCTGGTGAAAAATAAAACTCCAAGTGTTCAAATCAAGGACTACCTGGAGTGTGGGGAAGCTACAGAGGTGCTTGTGGTCCAAATACAACTTGCCGGGGTCACCCTCCAATGTTACAATCTGTACTCCCGGCCTACGGAGAACATCGATCTCTCACAACTGTTTGGAAACTGCGACAGCCATAACATTGTTTTTGGGGGAGATATAAACGCTCACCACCCCATACTCTCCTCTCCTTCAACAACCAACGCCAACGGTCACCACGTCGCGCACCTTCTCAGCGAGTTTCAGGACGTCTGCCTTCTCAACAGCGGAGCACCAACACACATAAGGGGAGGGAGGCTTGATCTCACCTTCCTTCCCGCGAAACTTCGAAGCCTTGCACAGTGGAGGGTCCACCCAGTCCTGACCAGTGACCATTACGCAACAATAACGAAGATCAAAATTCCCCAAATTCAGCTGCTCCCTAGCCCACCAAAAGGCTGGAACTCTGCCTTCGCAAAATGGGATAAATTTGCGCAAAGTCTGACAGAGTGGTTTGAAGACTACACTCCCCCACTGGACATCGACGACCAAGAGAGGGACCTTGTGACTGCCTTTCACGCCGCGGCGGACGCTGCAATGCCACGGAAGAAGAAGCCCAGCAGGGAGTGCAAGGATACGTGGTACTACTGTCCCAGAGTCAAGACCCTCAAACACAGAGTCAACCGCCTCAGGAAAATTCACAAGAGGAGGCCCAACGCAGACAACAGGAAGCAACTCCAAGAAGCCATACGACACATGCACGAGGAGTTGCAAGAAATAAGACAGAGAAAAGGGCTAGAATGGTGCTCCCAGCTCAACAGTCATACAACCACCAGGGAGCTATGGAGATGGCTACACAGAGTTTCTGGAAAAAAACAGGACCAGCAGGATCATCCACCCGGATCCGGAACAAGAAGCAGACCGCCTAGCAATCGGTTTTGCCCAAAGGACATCTCCTATGCAACTTCCGTGCGCAACCAGGACGAAGCAAGAAGAACTGGAACAATAGCGACAAGAACCAATCTCCACGGCAATACACACACCTGCAGACGTGGACGAACCTTTCACTTTACAAGAGCTCCGAGCGGCAAGACACCTGGGAAAAGACACCTCACCTGGGGCAGACGAGATAACCTACTCGATGATCAAGAACGCTGGCGACGCCGGATGGAAGGCCATTCTACTCTTGGCTAATCGCACCCTAGCGCAACACGCGAGACCTAGGAACTGGAATACCCAGGATATAGTTCCTATCCCCAAGTCCAAGGAGGCCAACAGCTATAGACCCATCTCCCTACTTAGCTGTATAGAGAAGACCGTCGAGAAAATGGTGCTCAACAGGCTGAAATGGAAAGTAGGGCCACTCCATCCACAGTTGTACGCCTATCGGGGTATGGTGGGAACCACGGAGTGCATAATGGACTTCCTCAGCTTCATCAACGGGAAAAAGGCAATCGTCGTCTTCCTGGACTTAGAAAAAGCCTTCGAATTGGTCAACCCCTCAGCGATGCTGACTTCTCTCGTCGAGATGGGAATCGTAGGCAACCTTCTAGCATGGGTACAGGCATACTGCCAAAACAGACGGGCTAGAGTCCGTTTCCAGGGCTCCATGTCTAGCTACAAAGACCTGGAATACGGCACCCCTCAAGGAGGCATCTTGAGTCCCTACCTGTTCAACGTGCACATGGACAACATAGCCTCCCTCCCACGACCACGGAACGTTGAGATCTTCATATATGCTGACGACATCGCCATCGTCAGCAAGGGGCCCAACTGCCGCACCAATGCCCAAAAAGCACTCAACACCATACAAAAAAGCTGCACACACCTAGAGTTCAAGATAAACGTAAGGAAGACAAAAGCCATGGCTATTAAAATGGCAAACCCAAGGCCAATCTCCATACAACAGCAAGATCTTGAGTGGATGGATGACTTCACCTATCTTGGAGTAACTGTGCAGAAAACCTTGTCATCCTCTCTTCAAATCCAGAGGCTGAAGCAAATGACAAAAACGAAGACAGCTCCGATGAGATATATGCAATCACTTGATGCGGGTGCCAGCCGCCTGGTACTGGAACACTACTACAAGTATTGCATCCGACCCATCATTGAATATAGAGCACCTGCCCTATCACATCTAACATCACAGCAGGAAGGATCACTTGAAGTTGCACAAAACAACGCCCTTCGCCTAATCCTAGGTGCCCCCATGTGGACCAGAAAAAGCAACCTGCAAATGGAATCTGGCATACCACCACTGATGGCCAGGATTCAGACCCGGAACTGCACCGCGGCAGCCAAGGTCCTGCTGAGCGACAGGGACTCACATCTCAAGACTAAACTCAAGGCTCACCTGGACGCGCACCCGGACCTACCACGACCAGATACATACGTCGGACACCTAGGAGACCAAATCCGCGCGACAGGCATGGAAGGTCACCTAAAGGCTCTGAAGCCAGACAGGGCATGCCTGAAGTACCGACCTCCAGCCCCGTGGACATCCCCAACAACTACTTTCAACCACACACAACTACCACACGCAAAGAATCACTGCTCACTAGGGGAACTGAGAGACGCTGCACGAACAGCGATCCAGGCAACGGAGGCCCAGGATGGTTTTGTCTGCTACACTGACGGCACTGTCGACCCGGAGAACGGCATAACAGGTGCAGGAGTATACTCCGCAACCTACACCGCCGCCTGGCGCACATCAGACCACTGCTCGACCCTACAGACTGAGCTGGTGGCAATGCAAAAAGCCCTGGAGTACTCAAGCCAACTGCAAGGGCCGGTGGTCATACACACAGACTCTCTTGCGGTGACACAAGTACTCCAGAAGAAGGACATACCCACCAACATAAACATTATCACAACAATACTCTACCTCCTGCAGCTACACAACAGACAAAATCGCCCAGTCATTATCAACTGGATACCCAGCCACATAGGGGTACACGGAAACGAAAGAGCAGATGAGCTGGCCAAGACAACACGCTACCATCCTCACATTGAAATCCAAGTCCAACCATCAACCACATTAATCAAAAGCTGGGCCAGAGACCACCTACAACGAACAAAGGTAGCCAACCACAGAAAATCGATAAACTCAGCATCAGCAAGTGCAAAGTGGTACGAGAGGGCCACCAAACTGTGCCCTCATCCCGCCACCAAGATCGCCGACAGAGGACTCTCCGTGATCATCCACAGGCTCAGGCTGGGGTACAAATGCTGCTGGGAAATCATTGAACGACAAGAAAGGGAATGCGACCACTGCGGGATGAACACCTCAGAGCCTCTCCTTCACTACTTACTAGAGTGCGCTCACACCATCGCCCTGAGAAGAGGTAGACAATTCAACCCCATGGCCCCCGAAGCTTGGAAGACTGGAGCCGACATAGTTTACAACATCATCGAAAACATAGAACGGCTCGCCCACATCCTGGTCGGATACCCTCCGCCTAGATAACTACAAAAACGCCGGAGTAGCTGAACACAGAGCGGCTCAACACTTACGGGCCTCCGAATGGAGAAAGGCCCGTGTGTAGATAAACATTATCTACCGAATAAAAAAAAAAAAAAGCCATATGTCTGTACTTGAAAGAGCTGTAACAAGCAAAACGTTGTACAAATAAAGGTTTCGATCTCACACGGTGTTGATTCTCACAGTTTTATCACACTTCAAGAGGTACAGGAACTAGAATCCGTTCTAGATTCACTGTTCTAGATCCTAGAGCAGCAATTCCTAAGACTCCCCCTAGTACATACCAAACTCATCAATATAATATATTTAGACATTTATAGACCCTATTACATGCACAATAAACATAAAACCACATGAAAATAAGGAAATAAAAAAGCACCTTTAATATGAAAGTTCTGTATTAGATAACATCAAGGAATATATATATATATATATATATATATATATATATATATATATATATATATGTGTGTGTGTGTGTGTGTGTGTGTGTGTGTGTGTTGTGTGTGTGTGTGTGTATGTGTGGTGTGTGTGTGTGTGTGTGTGTGTGTGTGTGTGTGTGTGTGTGTGTGTGTGTGTGTGTGTGTGTGTGTGTGTGTGTGTGTGTGTGTTTGTGTGTAAATATATATATACATATATATATGTATATATATATATATATATATATACATATATATGTATACATGTACATGTATATATACATATATATATACATATATATATGTGTGTATATATATATGTATATATATATACATATATATATATATATATATATATATCTGTGTGTGTGTGTGTGTGTGTGTGTGTGTGTGTGTGTGTGTGTGTGTGTGTGTGTGTGTGTGTGTGTGTGTGTGTGTGTGTGTGTGTGTGTGTGTGTGTGTGTGTGTGTGTGTGTGTGTGTGTGTGTACCTGTACATATGCAATAAAACACTAACGGCTTCGTTAGTTTACTTTTCCTAGTGGTTACTTGCGCATATATATATATATATATATATATATATATATATATATATATATATTATATATATAAATTATGTATAATAAATGTGGCTGACCAGATATAACGTAATACAATATTTACCCCCTACCACGTAATTTCTACCTCCGCGTGGTCAATCTACCCCTCCTCCAGAGTGTGATAGACCTACTCCCAAATTTGAAATTATAAAGCTTCTTGGTGGGTTGGATTAGTACGCAGATGATGGTGTACAGATGAACTAAAAGAGACTTTGCCTTGCGTGTGTACTTGGGAAAAGAAGCTCTTTGTGTGATGTTGACTTGTTAAAAAAAACTCAGAAAATTGTCATATGGATGGAGCCGTTTTGCAAAGACGATAAGTAATATGAACTATTTTTATTGTATGTTGGTTAAATCCTCTTTTGCTACCAATATGTGCTTACAAAATGTTCTTTTGATATATATATATATGTATATATATATATATATATATGTGTGTGTGTGTGTGTGTGTGTGTGTGTGTGTATATACACATACATATATATATATATATATATATATATATATATACATATGTGTGTGTGTGTGTGTGTGTGTGTGTGTGTGTGTGTGTGTGTGTGTGTGTGTGTGTGTGTGTGTGTGTGTGTGTGTGTGTGTGTGTGTGTGTGTGTGTGTGTGTGTGTGTGTGTGTGTGTGTGTGTGTGTGTGTGTGTGTGTATGTGTGTGTGTGTGTGTGTGTGTGTGTGTGTGTGTGTGTGTGTGTGTGTGTGTGTGTGTGTGTGTGTGTGTGTGTATACATATATATATATGACTGTGGAGGGCAAAATATCACGGTACGATATCATGTCAGTGGAGGACAAAATATGATTTCAGGAAGGGATGTTGGATAGAATGTTAATGAACGACGGGAGGCCGGTGTGGAACGCGGTGTCGTAGGGGAGCAAAGTGTACATAAGAGATCGGATGACCGTGAGTGACCATATTTCCGTGATGGGGGAAAAGTTAATGAGGCATTGAATGTCAATGAAGGACCAAATATCAATATAGAGCAAGGTGTCAATAAAGAAGAAAATTATAATGTAAGGCATGGTATTGAAACTCAAAATGTGTCAAAAAGAAATAATCAAGAGTTCCTTAAAACCATGTACTATGCTCGTAGTATTAGGAACAAATTCCAAGAAATACAGGCGTATCTCAAAAGCGAAAATCTCGATATGATAGGAATAACCGAGACATGGTTAAATGGTGGAGAGTTTGAAACTGAATTTGATATTGCGGGATTTAAACACTTTCATCAAGATAGAAACCACAAGAAAGGTGGGGGTGTTCTATTGTACGTTAAAAGCAATATCCATGTTTGTGTTTTAGAGAAAGTGAAACATGATCCATATGATAGTTTCTGGGTAGAATTAACCCAAACAAATGGACAAAAAATTAATGTAGGTGTAATATATAGGCCAAAGACATTGTCATTAGCAGACGACAAACTATTGTTTCAAGAACTGTCTAGTTTCTGCAACCAGGACTTATTGATAATGGGTGACTTAAATTCTATTTACATTGACTGGATGATCCTACAACATTGCCATATAGGTAGTCGCTTGATAGATTTTCTCGATGGCAATTACTTAGTTCAGCATGTAAAAGAACACACAAGACAGGGAAACTTACTCGATCTATTGATCACTAGCCACGAAAGCATAATAACCGATGTAGAAATTGGTGAAATTATTGCAAATAGCGACTACAACTTAGTTAAATTCAAACTACTAAAAAAAATTTGGACAGATACTTGTGTTTCTAAAATACCAGATTTCAGTAAAGCTCAGTTCATAGGACTATGTCAGGAGCTTCAGCTTACAGATTAGGAGGCAAAATTAAGCGAAAGACCTGTAGATCAGATGTGAGAAATATTTCAAAATACGCTTACTAAAATGATTCATACTTACATTCCATTTTAGGACAGACGTCCCCCAAATCAGGCTCGCCCAAAATGGCTTAACAAAGAAACTGAAAAAGTATTGCTAAAAAGAGACAGGCTCATGAAAAATACAAGTGCTCGGGTGCACCTAATGACTATCAAAGTTATGTATTAATACAGAAAGATTTAGAAAAGACAATAGATAAACGAAAACGACAATATGAAATGAATATTACTGATAAATCCAAAGAAAATCCCAAAGAATTCTATAATTACATTAGAGATAAAAAGATCATTAGGAATCACATTGGTCTACTATTATCTGCTGACGGTCAACTTGAACATTCAAATGAAGGAATGTGTGATATTCTAAACAATTATTTTAGATCAATATTTGTAAACAAAACACTTCAAAGTGAACTCCGAACTGAAACCTGTGAAAAGTCTAGGGTGAACTTATTCACTTCGGTTGGCATCCAAAATTCTTAAAGAAAATTAAAAATGAGATTGTTGTTCCTTTAGAAATTATTTTCAAGAAATCCATCATATCCGGAGATATCCCAAGAGAATGGAAGCTAGCTAACGTTACTCCCATATTCAAAAAAAGGTGACAAAAAGAAACCAAATAACTACAGGCCTATAAGTTTGACTTCAATCGTAGGAAAAATGATGGAAACTGTCATCAGAGAAGCTATCGAACATCATTTAGAAAGTAACTGCTTGATAAATGATAGCCAGCATGGTTTCAGACGGATACGTTCTTGCGTGAGTAACTTACTCGAATTTTACAACACAGTCATCTCGAATTATGACAAGAGAAACAATATAGATTTACTATATCTAGACTTTGCAAAAGCTTTTGATACAGTTCCCCACGAAAGACTACTGTCTAAATTAGTTTCACATGGAATAAGTTGTAGCCTATTAAGTCGGATTAATAATTGGTTGAATGATCGAAAACAGAGAGTCGTTTTAAATGGAAAAACTTCTAGATGGAAAAATGTTAAGAGTGGAGTTCCCCAAAGTTCCGTTTTTGGGCCACTTCTATTCATAGTATATATACGGACTAAAATCTATTGTCTCCAAATTTGCTGATGATACAAAACTGTGAGGAATGGCAAATGATCACTTAAACCAATTAGATATTCAAGAAGATTTAGATAAATTACAGCAATGGTCTGAAAAGTGGCTAATGAAATTTAACACAAGTAAATGCAAGGTAATGCACATAGGTAAAAATAACAGTAGGTATGATTACAAGTTATTTGGAAATTCGTTAACAAAAGTGGATAGTGAAAAGGATCTTGGCGTAATTATCAGTAACGATATCAAATCATCCAAGCAGTGTATTTCAGCCTCTGAGAAAGCAAATAAGACTCTAGGACTGATTGCACGAAATTTTGACTTCAAAAGTCCATCACTCATTAAGAATCTATATAAATCGTTAGTTCATCCACATTTGGAATATGCTGTTTCCGTATGGTCACCGAATCTCATTAAAGTCATTGACAGATTGGAAAAAGTACAACGACGAGCCACAAAACTGATTCCAAATATCAAAAATAAATCATATGAAAATCGACTAAAACATTTGAATCTGTTTTCCCTAAAAAAAAGCGTAGACTCAGAGGTGACTTGATACAGGTCTTTAAGATTCTAAAGGGAATTGATAACATCAAATGTGACCAAATTTTCACACTGTATGAGAATTCGACAAGAAAAAATGGTCTCAAACTGTCAGGGAACAGATTTAATTTGGAAGTGGGTAGAAACAACTTCGCCAACCGTGCAGTTAATGAATGGAATAAACTTCCTGCAGAGGCTGTAGTTCAGTTCGAAGCTTTAAAAATTATTTTGATAAGCACCTAAACAAGATACTGTAATGACTCTCATTTATCTTATATTATTTGTTTATTTGTTTTGTTATCATTTGTCTGTTTGTTTAGTATTATTTACTTGATTCTCATTTATTATTAGTTATACGTGAATTTACTATTATTTACTATTTACCTGTTTGTTTATTATTTAACTATACCTATGCATTTATTTTATCTATTACTATACTTTATCGTAGTTTTAATTTATTCGTTTATTTATTTATTCATTTATTTATCTATTTATCATTATTATAATTATTTTTTTCGCATCCGATCTTGATATGGACCAAAAGGTCTCCTGTCAGCATGCTCCGCCTTTGTAAATATATATATATATATATATATATATACATATATATACAGTATATATATATATATATATATATATATAGATAGATAGATAGATAGATAGATAGATAGATAGATAGATACAATATATGTATATGCAAAACATCAATTAACTTTTTTCCCAACTGTACATTAGGAAATAATAAACGAGACAGAGGAATCGAAGTCTTGCTGATTAGGTCTATTCTAGATTATTCAATAATTTTTCATTACGTGTTTAGATTCTTCCCCCATTTCCCCTTCCCTCCCCTTTGGGTAATGAGAGGCTCATCTGTTGGACGTTATTATTATTGTTATCACCGTGTGACAGATGAATATAGAGTCAAGATCGACATGAACCTAAAATAGGGAAAGGGAGAAAGAGAGAGAGAGAGAGAGAGAGAGAGAGAGAGAGAGAGAGAGAGAGAGAGAGAGAGAGAGAGAGAGAGAGAGAGAGAGAGAGAGAG
This sequence comes from Oratosquilla oratoria, assembly GCF_046742065.1. NCBI lineage: Eukaryota > Metazoa > Arthropoda > Malacostraca > Stomatopoda > Squillidae > Oratosquilla > Oratosquilla oratoria. Next base: position 41,116,545 of record NC_134785.1, read on the forward strand.
AGAGGAGGTGGAAGAGAGAGAGAGAGAGAGAGAGAGAGAGAGAGACGAGAGGGAGAGAGGAGAAAGAGACAGAGAGAGAGAGAGGAGAGGGATGGAGAGAAGAGAGAGAGATGAGAGAGACGTGAGAGACAGTGAGAGGACGAGAGGGAGAGAGAGGAAAAGAAGGGATGAGGGAGAGAGGAAGAGGGAGAGAGAGAGATAGGGAGAGAGGAGAGAGAGAGGGAAGAGAGGAGAATAGAGAGGAGAGAGGGGAAGGATAGAGAGAGAGGGATAGGGAGAGGAGGGAGAAGAGAGAGAGGAGGAGAGAGGAAGAGAGAGAGAGAGAGAAAGGGGAGAGATAGAGGAGAGAGAGGAAGAGAGAGAGAGAGAAGGGGCGAGAGAGAGGAGAGAGTGAGAGAGAGAGAGAGGAGATGAGGAGAGAGAGAGAGGAGAGAGGAGAGAGAGAGAGAGAGAGGAGAGAGAGGAGGGGAGAGAGAGGGACAAGAGAAGGAGAGAGAGAGAGAGAGGAGGGGGTGAGAGAGGAGAGAGGAGAGGGAGAGAAGAGAGAGGGAGAGGAAGAGAAAGAGAGAGAGAGGAGAAGGGAGAGAGAGACGAGAGAGGAGATGTGCGAGGGAGAGAGATGAGAGGGACGAAGAGGCGATGCGAACCGAGAGAGGGAGTGGGAGCGAGAGGGGGGAGAAAGAGAGGGACGAGGAGAGCCGAGTGATGGGCGAAGATAGCTGCGGATCGCTCGCTCGTACTAGTGATAGCGATTCTCTCTCTCTCTCTCCCCCCCCCCCCCCCCCCCCCCCCTGATTGAGAGAGAGAGGTCCGAGAGAGACGAGAGAGAGAGAGAGGAGGCAGAGAGGAGGAGAGAGAGGGGAGGGGTATGGAGATGAGAGAGAGCGGAGAGGAGAGAGAGCGGGAGGGGAGAGACGGAGTCGAGGGGATGGGAAGAAGAGAGCCGAGAGAGACGAGAGAGAGGGAAGCGAGAGAAGGAGGAGGCGAGGAGACATGGAGAGAGAGAGGGAGGAGAAGAGAGAAGGAGAAGGGGGGGGGGGGGGGGAGGACGAGAGGGACGGACGAGAGAGGGGGGACGAGAGAGACAGAGACCGGAGGAGAGAGGGGAGAGGGAGCGGGGAGGAGGCGAGTGAGAGAGAGAGAAGGAGGACAGCGCGAGAAAGGAGACAGAGGGGGAGACAGAGAGACAGTAGGGACAGAGATAAAGAGAACCAGAGAGGATAGAGAGACAAAGGGAGTCAATAGGATAGAGGCGGGCGGAGGTTGACCGAGGGGAGAGAGGAAAGGGAGAGGGGAGAGAGGAGAGAGGGAGGATAGAGGGGAGGAAGAGAGAGATGGAGAGAAAGGGGAGAAAGGGGACAAGAGGGAAAATTAAAGATGAGAGAGGAGAGAGAGAGAGAGAGGAGAGAGACGAGGGGAGAGGAAAGAGAGATGGACAAGAGAAAAGAGCGGGAAAAGGAGAGAGGAGAGAGAGGGAACTGAGAGGAGAGAAAAGAGAGGAAGAGAACAGAGAGGAGAGAGGAGATAAGGATAGAGAGGGAGGGAGGAGGAGAGATAGAGAAAGAGGATGGAGAGGAGAGCGAGCACAGAGAGAGGAGGACGAGAGGAGAGAGAGAGTCAGAGGACGGGAGGGGAGAGAGGGGGGAGAGGCCGAGGGATGAGACGTGATGAGGAGAGTCGGGGGAGGAGGAATGAAGAGAGAGAGAGAGAGAGGGAGAGGATGGAGGAGAAGAGAGCGAGAGAGAAAGGAGAGAGAGAGAGAGAGAGATGTGAAAGAGACGAGAGGTGAGGGAAAGAGGAGAGGAGAGAAAAGAGAGAGGAAGAGAACAAGGAGAGGGGCAAGAGATAGCGAGAAAGTGATTATAGAGATTAGAGGAGGGAGAGAGAGGAAGCAGTTAGAGAGGGGGAGGAGAGAGAGAGAGAGAGAGAGAGAAGAGAGAGCGGAGGGAGAGGAAGGAGACGAGGAACGTAGCGAGCGAGAGAGAGAGGAGGAGAGAGGGGGGGGGGGGAGGAAAGGGAGGAGAAGAAAAAAGATGAAAGAGAAGAGGAAAAGAAAGAAAGTGGTGAGAAAGACAAGAAGAAAGGAAACGAAGGAGAAAGGGGACAGAGAGCGAGAGAAAGAAGAAATAAGAAGGAAGAGCGGGAAAGAGGAGACGGGAGAGCGAGAGTAAAAAGAAACGGGGGAGTGCACCTCACTTTGTAGGAGTAGGGACCTCCCTTTAATGCGGGAGAGATGAGGGAGGTTGTAAGTAAGAGGCTCAGGTAGATTAAAGATATGACAAGTAAGGGTAGATAGAGAGTTAGAGAGGTGGTGCGGAGGTAGCGAGGAATTTCAATTTTTATGAGGTTTTATTGTTTGGTAAACAAAGCTCTTAGGGGATGGCACTTGAGTTGCAACAGAGTTAAAATTCATTTGACTAAGAAGAAAGGCCTAAGTTCGATGACGTCGCTCGGTGGCATGCCAGAGGTGGCCGTGTAGGATACGTAAATTGAGGATCACCAGTGAGGAAGTCCCTTGGTATGAATTGGAACAAGCCAACGTGTAATTATTATTCGGGATGACAAAAAAATTCACCCTCCGCGTTTAATTTCATCCCATAAAGAAACATTTACTGTACCTCCTATAGAAAAGATATGAGTGAAAGACATACTCTTACTTAAGACAGGAGTGATGAAAAGAACGTTGAAGTTGAAAGAGTGATAGAAGAAAAAAAAAAGAAATAAAAAAAAAAATGAAATAAAAAAACAACATAGAAGGTAGAAGGGATCAGTGTAAAACAGAAGGAAAACCAGTAGTTAGGGAGCGGGTGAGTGGACGGGTTGATGGTGAAGGCAGGGCGACCCCCGCCTCTACCTGATCCTCCGCCGTTCTCGATCTCATCCAGCTGCTTCTCGAGGTCGTCCACGCTCTGCTGAAGAACTCCCACCGACCACCGGATCGTGTCCCTGGAGGGATAGGGAGTCAAGGGGCGTTAGGGAAGTAGGTGGTTGTTTGTTTTAGGGAGTTGGGGGGCGCGTGGGCTGTTGGGCGTGTAGGTGATGGTGCGCAGTAGGAACGAGGAGTACTTGGGGGGGCTGTTGGTAGGAGAGCAGAGATTTTGTGGCGGGATTATATTTTAAGGCCTTGTTCAATCTAACGGTTTGAACCGCGGCGGTTCGGTTGCAATGTAAGTCAATGGAGGTGTTTACACACCGCGGTTTTTTTTTCTGTGCGGTATCGCCGTGATTTCCTCGTGGTTCAGACCGCTTGTGTTAACAGGGCCTTAGGGTAAAGGTAATTTGTAAGATCAAGTGTTCAGATGCCACTGCGCTCAGCCAGAAGAAAGTATCAAATAAATACAAATGGAGAAATAGCGGAAATAAATATAAAATATAAACAAGGGTGTTTAAAAAAGAAATGAATATATGAATGGATAAAATAAAAATAATTATTGTAATAAAATGATTAGATTAATAAACTAAATAGCATAAATAACATTGAGCGGATGGAGTTGAGGTAAGTGAGTGACTGTGTGTGAGTGAGTTGAGTTAGTTGACGTGAGTGTAATGGAGGTGATTTGAAGGGTGAACGAGTGAATGAACACATTAACATAAGTTACAACAATGTCCCACATTTCGACGACAAACTTGCAAGTGCTTTCCATATGTGCCCATAGATGGCGCCTCAGAGATGAAGAAAGGAGAGAAGGAGAAGGAAGAGAGTGGGGGGAGAGAGAGAAGGGGTAAAGAACGAGGGAGAGCGGGGGAAGAGGGGATTGAGAGGACCTCCGGGAGAGGAGTTGAGGGGAGAAGGAGAAGGGGCGAGAAGAGGGGGAGGAGAGGAAAGTGGGAGAAGGGGGAAAGAAATGGTTGGCATAAGGGGGAAAAAGAAGGTGAAGGAAAGGGGAAAAAAAAAAGAAGGAGGAAAGAAGGGGAAAGAAGGGGAAGGGAGATGGGGGAATCAAGAAGGGACAAGAGACGCTGAGGGGACAGAGAGAAGAATGGCGAGGGGGAGGCGACTGAAGGGGAGGAAAAGAAGAGGGGGAAGGGGAAAGAAATGTGGAAGGGGAAAGAAGGGGAAAGGGGGAAGAAGGAGAAAAGGGGAAGGAAGAGGAGAAGGGGAGGAGGAGAGAGAAGGAGCAGAAGAAGAAAGAGTAGGGAGGACAGGGGGGGGGGACAAAAGAAGACAGAGACGAGAAGGAGGTGTGAAGGGTACGGAGAAGAGGAGAGGAAGGGGGATGGTGGAAGTGCGAGAAGAAGAGCAGAAGAGGAGAGAAGTGGGATTTAGAGACTGAGGGAGGGGAGAATAGGGGGTAAGAAGGGGGGGGGAAGGGGAGCAGGCGAGAAGGGTCGAGGTGAAGGCGAGGAAGATAAAGGGGAGTGAATGGAGTAATAGGGAAAGAAGAAAAAAGGGGGAGAAAGAAGAAGACGCGAGGAAGAAAAAAGGGGAGGAGAATAGGGAAAGGAAGGGGGCGAGAGCAGGAGTGAGAATGGGACGAGGAAGAGGGGGGAATAGGGAAGGGAAGGGGGTCGAGTGGGAAGGGAGAGATTATAGAGAGATTATGGAAGAAAAAAAAAAAGGGGGAAGGAGAATTAAAAGGGGGGTGGAAGGGCGGGCTAGCAGGGAGAAGGGGACGGGGAGTAAAGGAGCGAGTAGAGAGGGGAGAGAGGCGAGAGAAGATTATGGGCCCGAAAAAGGGGAGAGAGCGAAGGAGGAAAAGGGCAGAGGGGTCAAAGGGGATACGCAAGGGGGAGAGAGGTAAGGGGAGAAGGGAGTGTGGGAAGAGGGGAGGGAAGGTAGGAGAATGGGGACAAGGGAGGGTTAATGAAGGGGGGCGAGAAGAGGAAGGAGAGGGGGAGAGGAGAGAGGGGGGGAGAAGGGGGGAGAGAGGCGAAGGGGGGAGAGAAGTATGGTGGAGAGAAGGTTTTGTTGAGAAGGGAGGAGAGGAAGGGAAGAGAATAATAAGAGGATTGAGATGAGGAGGAAAAGGGGAGAGAAAGCGGGAGGGCCGAAGAGAGAACAGGAAGAGGTTTGAGATGAGAGGAGGAGAAGGGGCCGGAGAAGGAGAAGAAAAGAGGAGAGAAGGGGGATGTAGAAGGAGGAGAGAAGGGAGAGAGAGGGAGGGGGAGAGAGGAGAAAGAGAAGGAGGGGAGAGAAGAGGGAGGAAGGAGAGAGAAGGGGGACGGGCGAAGGGAGAAGGAGGGGAAGAAGTGGATGAGTGAGGGAGCAAGGGGTGAGAAGAGGGGAAGAAAAGAGATAGGGTAGAAGGGGTTGAAGAATGGAGAAAAGTGGGAGAGAAGGGAGAAGAAGGGGTGAAGAGTGGAAGTAAGGGGAATGGGCGAGGGGTTGAGGGGAGAGGGAGGAGAGGGCGAGTGGGAAGAGGGGGTAAGGTGGGGAGGGGGTGGGAAGAAGTGGAGGGGGAAAAGGGAAGAGAGGCGGAAGAGGTCGGGAGAATGGGAGGGGAGAGGGATGAGGCGGAGAGAGGTGCGTTAGGGGGAGGGAGAGAAAGAGAGCAAGGGAAAAGACGAGAGGGGACGGACATGAGGGGGGAGGCGGGGGAGAGAGGGGTGGGGAGCGGGGAAGAGCGGGAGGTTAAACCAAGGAGGGCGGGGAAGAGGGAGGAGTAATTGAGGGAGTAGGGGGTGGGGGTTAGAGGGGTGGTGTTTTTGTAAAGGGTGTTAAATAAAAGTGTACAGGAGGAGATGGGGGAGTGGGGGGAGGCGGTTTGGGGGATTCCGGGGAACGTTGGGGGCGAGATAGTGGCGGGAGGAAAGGGTGGGGGAGTTAACGTGGGGAAGTGGGGGGCAGTGGGGGTTATTAAAGTTTAAAGGGAGGAGAGAAGGGTGGGATTAGGGTGGGATTTCGAGGAGAGCGGGTTGGCGGCGGGGAGAGGACATATAGAGAGGGGGGGAGAGAGGGAGACGTTTTTTGTAGAGAGGGGAAAAGAAGAGGGGGGAGAGGAACGGGAAGAGGAAGGGAGAGGGGGGAGAAAGAAGAAGGGGGGGAAAAGGAAACCCGGGGAGAGAAGGTGAGAGAAAGGAGAAGAGAGGGGAGGTGGGTAGGTAAGGGGGAGAGGGAGAGCGAGCAGGAGGCCGGAGAGGAGTGAGGAGGAAAGGCGAGGTAGGGGATAGGGAGAGGAAATGGGGGAGGTAGGGAGGGGGTGGGGTAAGGGGTAGAGGGGGAGAGGGGAGGAAGACGAAGAAGAAAAAGAGGGAGGGAGAGGGGGGACGGGAGGGGGAGAGGGTATGGTCGATAATGACAACAATGCTTGCTATGTCAAAGGTTTTTCGGTTTTAATTCCTAATGGGCACGGGGAGGGAAGGTAAAGCCAGGTAATTCGAGTCACTGATAACAACCCTTAGGAGAGGTGTAAGGGTCAAGGTGGCTAGTGCTATGTCAAACGCGTTCGGAGTGTCAATTCCTAATTGGGAGCGAGGGGGGAGGTCAAGCCAGGGAATTCGAGGGAGCAGAGGAGACACCAAAGAATAAGGGAGAGAGAGAGAAGGGGGCACTGAAGATGAGCAGCAATAATCGCGCGGGCAGCGATAGGCGAACTTTTGTCCAAACTCCCTTCTCTCCTTATCGTATCTTTCTTTTCCTTTCTCTCTCTCTCTTTTCTCTCTCTCCTTTTCTCCATCTCTCCATCCTCTCTCTCTCTTCTCCCACCCTCTCTCTCTCTCTCTCTCTTCTCTCTCTCTGTCTCTCTCTCGTATTATATATATATATATATTATATATATACGCGTCGCGAGCTCTCGCTCTCTCTCTCTCTCCTATATAGTTATTGAGTATGTTAGAGTTAGAGTTAGTATTATATATATCTTTTTGTTTGGAGGGGAGCGTCCCCGTTTTTTCTCTCTCTCTATTTTTCTTCTCTTTCCATTCTCTTCTCTCCTTCTCTCTCTCTCCTCTCTATCCTCTCTCTCTCTCTCTCCTCTCTCTCTCTCTCTACTCTCTCTCTCTCTCTCCTCCTTCTCTCTCTCTCTCTCTCTCTCTTCTCTCTCTCTCTCTCTCCCCTCTCTCATCTCCCCTTCTTTTCTTCTACTTGCTTCTTCTTCTTTTTCTTCTTTCTCTCCTCCTCCTTCTTTCTCTCTCCTTCTCTCTCCTCTCACTCTCCTTTTTCTCTCTCTTCTCTTTCTCCTCCTCTCTCTCTCTCTCTCTATTCTCTCTCTCTCTCTCTCTCTCTCTCTCGCTCTCTCTCTCTCTCTCTCTCTCTCCTCCCTCTCTCTTCTCTCTCACTCTCTCTATCTCTCTCTCTCTTCTCACTCTCTCTCTCTCTCTCACTCTCTCTTCTCTCTCTCTCTTCTCTCTCTCTCTCCTTCTTCTACATCTTTCTTCTTCTTCTTCTTTCTCTCTCTCCTTCCCTTTCTCTCTCCTTCACTTTCTCTCTCTCTTTCTCCTTCTCTCTCTTTTCTCTCTCTCTCCCTTTTCTCTCTCTCTCTCTCTCTCTCTCTCTCTCTCTCCTCTCTCTCTCTCTCCTTCTCTTTCTCTCTCTGGCTCCTCATCTCTCTCTCCTCTCTCTCTCTCTCTCTCTCTCTCTCTCTCTCTCTATCTCTCTCTCTCTCTCTCTCTTCCTCTCTCATTTCTCTCTCTCTCCTTCGCTCTTCTGTCTCTCTCTCTCTCTCTCTCTCTCTTCTCTTTCTCCTCTCTCTCTTCTCATCTCTCTCTCTCTTCTCTCTCTCTCTTCTCTCTTTCTTCTTTCTCTCCTCTATTCCACCTTCTCTCCTTCTCTCTCTCTCCTCTGCTCTCTACCTCTCCTCTCTCTTCTCTCTCTCTTTCTCTTTACTCTTCCCTCTCTCTTCTCTCTCCTCTCTCTCTCTATCTCTCTCTCTCTCTCTCTCTCTCTCTCTCTCTCTCTCTCTCTCTCTCTCTCTCTCTCTCTCTCTCTCTCTCTCTCTCTCTCTCTCTCTCTCTTGGTGCCTCTCTCTCCTTCTCCCTCTTGATTCACGCATAGGTTTGTTTTCATTTAGTAATGTGTTCGTGGAATATTCCTTCATCTAAATTCCCTACCACGTGGATTCGGTCATGGATTCTCATTTATTACACCACGTACACCAATATACACACATATCACATATACGCACACATAACAAATATACACATACACGTCATGCAACGGTATACATACTATAACACGTGTATACACATATACACTCATACATATATACACACATACACGTATACACATATACAGATATATACACAGATACACGTATACAACACTACCACACACCAAAACGACACGGACGGGCGCTACTACTACAGCGGGTCCGAGTTCAAATCCCAGCCCAAGGCCTGAAATAAAAAAATTTCAGTATTGTCTTGCGAGTTCGTTTACTACTCCAACTGCTGATGGGCCGATGGAAGTTTGGTGTGTTGGTGTGATACGCCCCTGCGTGTTGGAAGCCACATCATTACACCATATATCGTGTTCCATATATGAACTCTGAGCTCTCTTCGGCCGGGAAGGAAATAGCCTTGTCGGATATACGAGTCTAAACACGTGATCCAAGTCCATCGGTGAAGCACACATACACGTATACTTATATATACACCGCATACAAGAACACTCCCGGCTCACAGAACGGCACCGACACCATCAGCACACACGCTACACACACACACGACACACACACACACACCACACACAATACACACCACAATTAACACACACACACACACTACACACACAAACACACACACACACACTCACAAACACACACAAACACACCCATTACACACACACACACACACACACCACACACACACACACACACACCCACAAAACACACACACACACACACAATAAACACACACAAAAAACACACACACACACACAAAAGACACACAACACACACACACACACACACACACACCACACACACACAGACCACACACACACAAAACACCACACACAGCCGCAAAACTACAACAACACACACACACACAACACAACACACACACAACGACACACACACACACACCACGCACAACTACACACAAACACACACTACACAACACCACTACCCACATACACTAATACACACACATACACACATACACACATACACACACTATTTTCGCAAACGTATGCAAAGGTCCGACTGTGCTTTTCGTGTTAATTCCTCCCCCTCTGTGCCCCATTGTGCGTGTCTTTCGTTAACCAAAGGATACACGCACGAACGAACACACACACACACGCACGCGACCTTGATCGTAGGTAAAACACAGAACTTCGTGCGATTGTTTTCTTTAGCAAATGCTCCGTCACGCCATCGGAGATGGAGCAGTTGATGCTATTGTAGTCCACCTGGGGCCACCCTGCTTGATGACAGTGGTTTTATACTTCGCGTGTGGCCAGCTGGAACCCAGATGGCCACCAAGAAGCTATCAGCATCGTTCAGTTTTGGCCTTTTTTTTTTTTTTTTAGTTCCACACTTCTTTTCAATTTAATTCACGTTATGCGTATCTCCCTCTTCTTCTTTCTATATGAAATGCACATGTTAACCGTATAAGCTTGCATGTGCGTGTAGGCACACACACACATACACACTAACACACATACACACACACTGAACTTTTTTTTTGAGAAGTGACCAACAAGGAATCAGAGGCGTTTTTATGCCATTGATACATCGCATAGTTTCATGCACGATACAGTCATGCTTTAAAGTTTTAAAGACCGACAATTGGTTGAAATGACAGCGCCATCGTGCTCCAAAGCAAGTGCACTTGGAGGTGGCGTGGGTGCCAAAATCAGCCTTTTTTTTTTTTTTTTTAACAACATTTTTTTCGCGTGCCAACGGAGTAAGATTACGGACCCTACATACGAGTACGGGTCGCCTTCCTCTCTTGACCTCTCAGTAGGGCCCCAATAGGGCACCCAGAGCTGCGTGCGGTCATACAAAAAAAGTTGGAAATTTATTAGCGATGTTTTTTAAGGTGAGCTCTGGGTTTCGCGTGCCGCGAAAAAAGTTGTTAGCGTGCAACCCGGTTTAGCACGCGTGCCAAGGGTTGCCCACTTCATGTACTAGGCATTTTTTTTTTCTTTGTATAAGAATGGATTCCTAGTATAGCTCTCTAGCCTAAGAAAGTTTAATAAGGATCTAACGTAAGCAATAACCCCACCCACCAGATTTCCTTCTCTTTAATACATATAATATATATATATATATATATATATATATATAATTATATATATATATATATATATATATACTATATATATATATATATAGATATATATAACTTAATCCCACTCTCCGGAGAAAAGATAAGCCTGAGATACAGAGGTAAAAACACCGTATATATTCGCAACCACTAAAACCTGTGGTCCTCTTCTTCAGAAAGCAGTTAACAATTATAGCGGCTACATAGACAAGAGGTTATATAACAGAGGAGGGACAAGCAACATTGGGGAACTCAGTAAGCCTCAGAGTCACTTTGCCCTGAGTGAGGTGTCGAGACGTTAACGGTCCTGTGAAGAATGGAATTTGTCAACTGCCATACCACTAGTTGAGGCATCAGTGTGGACACATTGTACCATTGGAAAAGTATTATAATTTGGAAACTTTTTTAATTAATGTTGGACTCAAATAAAATTTTTTCTTATGAAACTACAATGGTGAATTGTATACCGTAGCCTCTGCATTCTTCCACTCTATTCTGTGATCTAAAAAAGGCTAGAATGTAAGGAATAGCATGACTGAGTTTATTCACTCACTATTCTTGGCCGAATTTTAAAAGAATGTTTTTTATGATTCTTCTATCATTGATCCTAGTGGGGGTAGAATCAACACGGTCCGTTTATGGTTCCCCGCAGTACCACTTTATCACACATCGAAGACCTGGTATCTTATACTACTCCGGATTTTTGTCCTTATAGGATGTTTCTGTGGTAGGAACATTTACTGACTATTTTTTAAAATTTATATTTGGGTAACTAAAAAGTGATCCCTAATTTGTGTTCCATAGTAATAATTTAGATGATGCGGACATGCATGGATATCATTATAAGGTAGTTTATTTTAATATGATTGATTTTTCTCCCCAGACAAATTTTGTGTTGGAAATTGGTTGTTCTAAAATAAACCACCTGGTTTTGGCTTCATGCTGAGGGGGGCTTTTGTTACAGGAAAACCAGTCTGGGGGTAGCACTATTTTTTAAAATAATTGGAGTGCGTACTGATTCAATTGTCTGAGTTGTGAAATTCCGGGCTGCAAATCCGAAGAAGCTTCTTAAATAAAGGCTCGAGGCAACACTAATATTTGATATTATCCAGATGATTACTGAAAAAAATGTAAATAACTGCCCGTATGAATGAGTAGGCTTCCTGTATAACTGTAAAAGGACAAATGTATCGGAAATCTAAATTCACTAATATATCAAGAAAAGGTATTCTTCCTTCAATTTCCCCCATTTCTACTTTAAATTTAATGTTATTGGTGCTGCTAAAATTGGTTGAGTTATCAAGAAAAAACATTTGAAATGAGCTCCCATGTTGTCATACCAGATAGTGAAAACAAACAATCGACATATCTGAAACTCCAGGAACATTGTCGGCTGGTTTGATACTTGGTTAAAAGTAACGGCACTACAAGAAGTAATTATCCATGTATAGGTTCTCGGCGCAGCACAACTTCGCGTGGGGAAAGATTAGAACCACATGTCTGCAAAAAGAAATACCGTACCCTTTTTGGCCTGAAAAAAAAACAAAGAATTTTTGAAGGAGAAAACACCATATTTGGAGGGTAAATTACAAAAGACCCCGTGTTAAACTAATCCAAAATTTAGAAACTGAAAGGGGAAGTTTTATCTTGTGACGGTTGCAAACTTGGGTTTCAAAAAACTGAGAACATCATCTACATTTATGTTTGTGGAGTAGCGAATTCTATATCGAGGCTAAGCTTCTAAAAAAAAAAATCTTTACTATGTTCTTAATTTTATTTATGGAAGTCGCGCCTCGGAATGTTTAATGTGGGTGTTGGAGAAGATCTTCCAATGTTACGTGAAAGGTGGTCGGGGACTAGTACATTCCCGTTGAGCCATTTAGCATGGTCGAAATATACGTTTACTCTATCTCAGCCTTATCTTTCTCGGACGGTGGGTTTAAGTTTTATTTTATTCGTGTGTCTACAAACACCTACGTTTACTTGATATATATACTATATATATATATATAGTTTTTATATGTGTGTGTGTGTGTGTGTGTGTTGTGTGTGTGTGTGATGTGTAGCGTGTGTGTATGTGTGTGTGTGTGTGTGTGTGTGTGTGTGTGTGTGTATGTGTGTGTGTGTGGTGTGTGTGAATGTGTGTATTACATATATTATATAATATTTTATATATTAGTATATTATATATTTATATATATATATTATATATTGATTTAGTTGGGTAGAAGATCCTCTTTTTTTAGGCAAATGTCATTAAAATTTGCAGCAGCTTCTGCGTTCACGAGTTTTTTTGCTGACATTCTCGACTTTTCTTATGCTGGCGCGCTGTGTTCGTGCTAAGTTCTCTAATGACCTGGCCAAATAGCATTTGGTGGTATAGGGTAAAAGGCATGGGATATTATCTTCTTAATATTTATGCAGAGCTTTCGCCTAACAGTTAAAGGCATCTTTCAGTGCTAATGAGTACAGTGTGTGAGAAATTATTATATATACCACAATACACAGATCTGTGTATTGTGTATATATAATCATTTTCCACACACTGTACTCATTAGCACTGAAAGATGCCTTAACTGTTAGGCGAAAGCTCTGCATAAATATTAAGGAAGATTAATTCCCATGCCTTTACCTATAACAACCATGCTATTTGGCCAGGTCATTAGAGAAACTTAGCACGACACAGCGCGCGAGCATAAGAAAAGTCGAGAATGTCAGCAAAAAACTCGTGAACGCTGAAGCTTGCTGCAAATTTTAATAGATATTTATATATATATACCGATATATTTGTCTAGTTTTTATATATAGTATATTTTATACATACTTATATATATGTATATATTTATATATAAACCCAAGGGGGGGGGGGAGACATATATATATATATATATATATATATATATATATAATTACATATATGTATGTATATACATATACCAAAGGCTTTTTTTTTTCTTACACGGTGGGTAGCCAAAAAGAAAAAGGCATAGAAACCATCCCCACCCATTCCATTTCCTACATATTCCACTCCCCTCCACCCTCCTCCCTCCCTCTTACATTGGCACCTCCTGGACGACGGGTCATCCCTGCATCCTGTCCACTGCCCTGGGTCAGAAGCAGTGTCGCAAGACACAGCACATCCACAGCAAGGCGAGCTTTCATAAATTCGGCGAAACCCCCCTCTCCGTCTCCTCATGCAGAAAAAAGGAGGAAGACGGGGAGAAAATCCCCTTCGGTCTGCGTCAGTTTTTTTTCTCATACGTACTTTCCTCACCCCCCATCCCCCACCCACTCCCCCCCTCAATGGCATCACAGCACCATCCATACACAACCCGCCTCCACTCACCCCTATCTTCGATCCTTTCACGTCCTTCCTCAACAGACATTCCTCTCTTTTATAATGCCCCTTTCACCCCATCCATCCATCTCATCCTAGGATACCCCCTCATATTCACTCCTTCCACCTCTGCCTTCCACACTTCTTTTACTAATCTTTCTTCACTCATTCTTTCCATGTGTCCAAACCATTCTAATACTCTTTCATAGACCCTATCTCCCAACTCCCTTTCCACCCCTGTTCTCCTCGTCACCTCATTTCTCACTCTGTCTAGCCTAGTAACCCCTATCATACTTCTCAGACATTTCATCTCAAACACATTCAAACTCCTCTCTTCCTCTCTTATGTTCCATGTTTCTGCCCCGTATAGTGCATTTGGCACAATCACTCCATTCCCAGATGTCTATTTCTCATTACACTTTTTAATCCACCAAGGCATTTACTCGCTTCTCTCAATCTACATTTTACCTCCACCCCCACTCCTCCCTTTCCAGCCACATTCGCACCTAAGTACCTAAAACTATCCACTCCCTCCAGTCTCTCACCCTTAATGCTCACTTCCAGCCTGCTCATCACCTTACTTTTGCCCATATTTATCTTCAGTTTCCTTCTTTCACACACCTTCTCAAACTCTGTCACTAACTTCCTCAATCCCTACTCTGATCCTGCTACAAGCAGTGTCGTTAACAAACAACAACTGGCTCACCTCCCACTTTTCTCCATTTTCTTTAACCATCTC
>NC_134785.1:41131269-41133769 GCF_046742065.1 Oratosquilla oratoria
ACGCATCGTTCCAAGCCTCTGATTGGCTGACCCATATACGGCGTTCTGTTCTCCCATTGGTTCCCTCACACCACAATTTCCTATTGGTTCTCTTTATGTTCAATATGATCCTCTCCTTTACTATAATAAGACTATGTATTCTGACCTTTTGTCATTGCTTTTGAAAATGTACATATTGTACTAAACGTCAAGCTCCAGTAAAACACTACTCTTCTCCCTTCTGAGTTTGAATCATGTCCTTTGGACCTGCGATAGCAAACTTACCTCCTGAAGCCAAGTCTATAGTTAGAACGTATTGAAACTCTACATAAGAAGATCATCAATGCATCAATTGCTATTTTCTTCAATGAATATATATATATATATATATATATATATGTATATATATATCTTTATATGTATATATATACATATTTATATATATATATATGTATATATTTCATGTCCCATTTAGATGTCTCGTTTTAGATGTCTCGATTATGACACATTTCTCTAGTGACGATAATAAAATTCTTATACTTTTCGTTGTACTTTTCCTTCTAGTTTTCTTTTTTACATTTAGTTGTTTTAATGTATGAGTCGTGAAGAAATTTAATTTTTCGTTAGTACTCAAAATGATGACCCCCTCCCCCCGTGCTCAAAACTAAACACAAAAATGGCCTGTCGCATCTTTGATTACGGAGTTTCTTCCATATGAGAAGGTTATAATAATCTACGGTATTTAAACAAAACAATTGGAGCATGAATTTTCGACGTTTATAATTTCAGTAATTACGAAAATTGAAAGAACTCTTTTATTATTTACTATTTTCTAATATCTGCTTAAACATCTAAGGAAGAAATTTTTTATGGTTTGTGGATGGAAGAGAGTAATGACATCTTTCATGTAAAACATTGACGTCATAGGATATGACGTAGCAGTTTATATATGACGTAAATATTCTCTAACGTCACTTTATGATGTAAATATTTTATGACGTCATAGAATGTTACATAATTTTCTGTGACGTCATAAAAGGGCGTCGTCATCTTTCTCCTTGGGCAAATAAGACACCAAAGAACCGTCTCGCATTGCTTTCGCAATTCCGTTAATGATTGATTGATGTTTGGTGCCATTTCTTTCCTATGACGTAATAGTATAGGGTATCAGTTTTCTCTCTGAGCAAATAATACACAAGAGAACCCTACCACAACGCTTTACTAAGTCCATAAAAGAAGATACAGTTTCTTTCCTATGAAGTTATAAAATATCGTCTTATTTTTCTCTGTGTATAAATAGTATACAAATGAACCCTACCACAACGGTTTTAAAAGTCCATTAAGGATTGATGCAAGGCGCCAATGCGTCCTCTATAAACCATCAAATCCTAACGTGCACGCCCCGCTACGCCATGGAGGGTCGGGGGGGGGGGTCAGGATTACTAGCTCGGCTAGTTTTGATGTAGCCAACTAGCAACTAGCCAAGCTCTCTCCCTTCCCTTAATACCTTGAACATTGTGACGGACTTTAGATCATTTATTCTGGTTAAGGACGCCAAACTATTTCATTGCAACCGGGGCAGTGACCTGCATCCTGCTCTGTCCTGCTGTGGCCTACTCTAGCGTGACCTGCCCAAACCTGGCCTTTCTTGGCCTGCTCACACAGAAGTGAACCCATCCACACACAAATCAATGGCCTCCTTTACTCGCCCCCGTTCTGGAGCCTTTTGACCATATAAGGGCAAACAATAAACGTCATGGGGAAACATGAAACCACGCTACCTCCCTCCTCTTCCTCCTCTCCTCTTCCTTCTCTTCCTCCTCTTCTTCCTCTCTTCTTCCTCCTCTTCCTCCTCCTCTTCCCTCTCTTCCTTCTCTTCCGCTTCATCCTCCTCTTCTTTCTCCTCCCCTTCCTCCTCCTTTTCTTTCTCCTCCCCTTCCTCCTCTTCTTCCTCCACCTTCTCCTCCTCCTCCTCCTCTCCATCCTCCTTCTCCTCTTCTTCCTCCTCCTCCTCCCCCTCCTCCTGTTGCTTTTAGCAAATTACTCTTCACGCCTTCCGTCCGAGCATACGTGCGTGCGCGCAAAGCCATTTGCGCGTTTCGCTGAGGCGCGGGTCATTGATTTATATTTTTTTGTCTTGCGTGTATGGGCGTGTGTGTTTATGTGTGTGTGCGTGTGTGTGTCTGTGTCTGTGTCAGTTGCATATACAGCATATGTGAACTCGAGTTTTATAGCTGGTGTGTTATTTCGTGTTATAATATTTGTGTGTGTATTTACCTAATTGTAATGCATAGGAAACGAACAACATTTGTAAGGACCCGTCTCCTACTCTCCATTTTGTCATACATTGCTTCAAATTCATGTATAGTTCCAACTGTGTGTGTGTGTGTGTGTGTGTGTGTGTGTGTGTGTGTGTGTGTGTGTGTGTGTGTGTGTGTGTGTGTGTGTGTGTGTGTGTGCGTGAGTGTTTTGTGTGTGCTTGTGTGTGTTTGTGATTCAGTGAGGTCTTGGATCACGTGTT
>NC_134785.1:41143769-41151269 GCF_046742065.1 Oratosquilla oratoria
GATCTCGAGGAGTTTTTCTTCTTTTCTCTTTAATTCTTCTTTCTCCTTCTTTAATTCTTGTTTCATATTTTCTTTCTCCTTTAATTCTTCTTTTTCTTAGAAAGTCCTTTCCCAAACGCTAAGGGGGACCGACATGTCTGATTCTGACTCGTCGACGGCATAGTCGTAATCAGGGAGGATCATTTCCGTTGCGTCTTCTTCAGAAATATTGTAAGCTGAAGCAGGAATCTCAACGGTACCCAAATCAGGTTTCTCTTCTGGAATTACCTGATCGCTGTCGATATCTTTCACTAAAGACTCTCCCTCTCTAATGGATGGCATGTCCGAAAAAAATCTTTATATACAACGTTTGCCGGATTTTTCACCACACATTCACCGTTAACCTTAAGGTAACCTCGGAAAATAATTAATGAGTCCCAGTTTGTAACCCTTGAACATGCCATATAGAGCTGTCCATGGGCAAAATAATCGAACGAATCCAACAATAATCCACATTTGTCAAAAATTTGCCCTTGCGACTTATTAATTGTCATAGCAAAACTTAGTTTGACGGGGAATTGTCTTCGGGAGAAGTTGACGGGTGTATCGTTGGATGCAAGGGAAATCCTTGGAATAATGACCTGAATGCCGTTGAACACCCCACCTAAAATCTTCCCGACAATTATGTTCTTTGCCAGATTCGGAACCATGATACGGGTACCGTTACAAAGTTTAGGTGGACATATGTTTCGCATTATCATGATAACACATCCTACCTTTAGTTTCAACTCATGTAACGGAATAGAAGGAGAATTCATTTTGTTATATACCGAAGTTTGAATTTCAATTTCATCGTTTCCGATCGGTTTATCCTCACTCCTGTATATATGTTCACCACCTTTGATTCTTTCATAGATCACCTCGTTTATGTAATCCACGTCTTCGTTTCTAGGACATATTATGGCTCTTTTTTTGGAAATATAGATAGCTGTTGGCGTTAGCTTCGAGCTCTTCGTAGACTTTTTCGATTACATCATCCTTTGTTTTAACCAAAATACCAATTTTTTTGGGGGGGAAATGTGAATCTACCTGTTTCACCCATCCCAATCCGTAACAATTTTTCTGCGAATGTCCTGTTTTCTTTATCCTCAGCCTTCAATCTAATATTTTGTACTAATTCGAACTTACGTAAATCCTCCCAGAAAAACGCATTCTTGATGTTATACTTCAACTCCTCATTCTTACCCCCGCCTCTGATGACGGGCAGAATCTGTCGAAAATCACCGGCACACACGAACGGAATGCCACCCATAAAACAATCTTTGTTACCCGTTATGCAGTTATTGTATTTTTGTTAGCCATCACCACTTCGTCCCAAACTATAAGTGAAGTCATTCTAATCAGCCTTGCAAGCTCCGAATTTAGCTTAATACTGCATGGTTTCACTTCATTCTGCTCCATTATTGGAATTTTGAGCATATTATGGGCCGTTCGGCCTCCGTGTAAAACTGTAGCAGCAATACCCGAGGAAGCAATAGCTAATGCTATTTCACTATTTACACGCACAGTATCCAATAACAGGTTCAACACAAACGATTTCCCCGTCCCGCCAGGGGCATTCAGGAAAAAACCGCCAGAATGCCTGTTATTTACACAATCCATTACGGCATCGTAAATAACACGTTGTTCTTTGTTAAGTAATACAATCTGAGATGAAGCCTCTTCTTTTAATCTACCGGTATTGTAAGCTTTTTCGCGTCTAATTACATTTGAGGTTTTCTCTTTCCCCCTTGAAGGAGGCAATCCATAAGCGCTTATCTCACCACCACCACAGTTCCAAACCTGTTGTTGTATGTCATCGAGCGCATCCAAGTAGATTTCGTCATTGTAATCTTCTAAACTCGAACTTCTTAGGAAATCGCTCGCAAATAAGTCCCTCGTTTCTTTCCAAATATCTGATTGGTCTTCCAAATCAGAGAACACCAACATACTTGCATATGTAGCACGCAATTGCGATCGATCATTTGTGTGGTTTATAATTTCAATTATAGTTTTCTTCCACGTTTCCTCGTCATTTAACAAACCCAACGCTTTTACAGCTTCCCGAAAGGTATCGTAAAGGACCCCGTCTACTGTACGCAGATCTGTGTAACTCGTAGGACCTTTCTTGTGTGTCAGGAGCATTCTGAGGTAGAATAATTCAACCATCTTAGTGTCGACGGCTCGTATACGCCCCAAAGATGAAGTTTTTGTCATTCTCTCACGCCACGTGTGCTTGTCTTTATCGTACACAAAGTGACTTGGAACTTCGAGGTAATAAAGGGTTTTAGCAAACTCGTTCGTTTTGCAAAACTTAAAAAATGCCGTTAATTGGGTATCTTGATTTGCTTGTTCGCTGATCTTGTGCTCCAAATCAGTTCCTTAGCACTCTCAAATTCCGCTAAGAGAACTCCAATTGTCTTATTATTTGCCAAAAGCAATCTCTGCAAAATTTCTATGACATTTTTGTTATCCTCTATTTCCCTTAACTCCCTTTCACGTCGAGCTTGCGTTTTCTTTGACCATTCTACGGTTTTGCGGTTAAAGTTTATATTCTTTGTAACTTGTCGGGTGCGCAATTTTATTTGTTGTTCCTGATCATAATAGAAATACAAATCTAGGAACTCCTCTTGTTTTTGCCAGTAGTTCCTTTGGCCAACACGACAACTTGTCTTCGCTTGCCCACAATTCTTTATTTCCATGTCACCGATACCGTTTTCTGATTTGTTGAAGTATTCTATTTTCATCCCTTCTGCCATATAACGCGGCTTTATGTAACCCAATCTTTGATAGATATTACCCCTAATTTTATAAACCATAGATTTTTCAGAGGGATCTTGTAATTTTGTGGGTGTCACAAAGGAAGTGAAGCAAAAAAGGCGGTTAAACGCAATGATATTTGAAAGAAACCTTTCCGAAAGGGGAGTCTGACTACTATAAAGTTCTAATAATTCTCCGGTCAAAGGGGCTAAGTTCTCGAAAATGGCTTGTCCAAGAGAACAACACAACATTCTGTTTTCCTTCGCCCAAAGCAACGCGTCGCACAGTTTACATCGAAAAGCACCGAATTTACCAATGCTATGACAAATAATTCTATCTTCACGTAACTTACCGGGCAAATCCTTGGTAGTTTGCACAATTTCACTAATGACATGCCTTTCTTTCCTCTCCTGCCTTAATTCTTCTAACATGATTTGTTCATCGTCGGTTAACTTCACTGTTAACCCCTGTTTTTTTAACTCCCTAATCCGTTTCCGAATTTGCACTTCCTGGGCCCTTTTCATTTTTTTTTTCCCTTTATTTTGCTCCTTTCTTTTTGATATTTCATCTTTTTTACGGGCTCTATCGGCTTCCCTTTCCCCTTTCTTGCGTTCCTTGTCTTCTTTTTTACGGGCTCTATCGACTTCCCTTTCCCCTTTCTTGCGTTCCTTGTCTTCTTTTTTACGGGCTCTATCGACTTCCCTTTCCTCTTTCTTGCGTTCCTTGTCTTCTTTTTTACGGGCTCTATTGGCTTCCCGTTCCTTTTCCATATGTTCCTTTTTTCTCCTCTCTTCACATTTTTTTATTTCTCTAACCCTTTTAAAAAACTGTTTTTCCTTGAGTTTGCGGTTTTTTATATAATCATTGTATTTCCGATCGATGTAATACTTTTGATATTCCTCGTGACAGCTTTTACCACCACTTTTAGTAAAATTCTTGTATCCCGCAAAATAATGTTTCATAAACTTTTCCGATTCTTCCTCTTTAATTTCTCCGTCGAAATCTATTATGAGATCGTACTCTTCATCAGAGTACACGTAATTTTTGTTATTTCGTAACATATTGTTGAACCCCAATATTTTCCTATGGAATCTCTTAATTGAGGCTGTTACTAAGTTTTTTTTTGAGTGAGGCATAAAGATGGGGAAACTCATTCTTGTGCTCCCTGGTCAATTCGTTACGAAGAGCATAGTTTTTCTGCACACTTTCTTTTGTGTACTTCTTCGTCTTCGTAACCCAGGTCCGAAAGTGGTTAAACCTCTGTGCACTACTCTTTGAACCACGTTCATCCATTGCAACAACGCTTGATATGGTTTATAAAGTAGCTACAAAAATATCCTTACACCGTGGGACAATTTTGCCGGATTTCGGAATGTGTTGGAAAGTGTCGGAAGGTAGCATAAAAAACGCCAGGAAATGTTCAGTTTTGAAAAACTTTATCTTTATTTATACATACATATATATATACATATATTATATATATCTATATATATATATATATATATATATATATATATATTATATATATATATATATATATATATATATATATTGAAAACTGTAAACACCAGGCTCAATTGAAGGGTTTATTTGCCCGACGTTTTATTTCCCGGGGGTATAATGGTTACAAGATTGTGATCTCAAATATAAAGATTCAGGGGGTATAATGGTTACAAGATTGTGATCTCAAATATAATTCGTCAAAGTGGTAAACCTGGGAAAGGTTCACATTCTCAATCACATACACAAAGCAAACCTCTTTACAATATTGAATACACTACAATTGGAATGAAATATTGGTACCAAATAAAATAAAAATACAAATAAATATAAAATAAGTTATATGGCTGTGAACATAAAACAAGTGTAGCAATATATATATATATATATATATATATATATATATATATATATATATATATATATATATATATATCAATACGTAACACTAACGTAAAAACACCAGAACATAGGACAAAGACGCAAATGGAGGTGGACCAAATGTCCGCAATGAAGTGTCAAGAACAAACGACTAAATTACAATCAGACAAAAATAAGAACCAAACAAAATAAAATAAAAAGTTAAATGGTTGTGAACATAAAGCAAGTGTAGTTAAAAACAAGTGTAGTAAAAAAACATCAATACGTAACACAAGTGTAAAAACATCATAACATAGTCCAAAGACGCAAATGGAGGTGGACCAAATGTCCGTAATGAAGGATGGGGGAACAGAAGGAGGAAAAGGTCTCAAGAACAAGCGACTACATTACAATCAGACAAATAAAAATAAGATACAAAGAAGATAAAAAGATAGAACAGAAGATAAAAAGGAAGTAGATTAAAACTGAAAAAAGGAGGACAAAAGTCAAGGAAGGGGATTAGAAAAGGTGCACTGGGAGACCACCTTCGAGAAAGGAGGTCGGACAAAAGCCACCTGGTGAACAAATGTCAGGTCGTAAAGAAGCAGACTGAGACTGGAAAAACAGAACAAAGGAATTAGACTGCGTTACTCCTCGTTCCTAGATAAATAGGATTGAGATCAATGCACCTGTTTATGCAGTTGCTCTTAGTTTCCCATGCTTCCAAGAATAGTCTTTTCTTTTTGTTATTTTCTTTGTGTAGAGTTGTCACTCCATCCCAATCAATCCTGTGTTGGTGTTCTGTAGTGTGTTTGTACAGGGCCGATTTCGGATCTTCTCGCCTTACTGCACGTTGGTGTTCTTGTACTCTTGTGGCTAATTTCTTTTGTGTTTCTCCTACGTATTCCGTGTCACAGTCCGTGCAGCCTATGCGGTAAACTACACCGGCCAGTTGTGTATGTTCTTCAGTGTCTTTGACTTTGGTGAGATTTCGGTGCAAGGTATTGAGGGGTTTGTGTGCCACTTGTACTCCGTTGTCTCGTAAAACTCTGGCAGTAACCTCAGATGCTCCTTTGATATAGGGGATTGAGACTCTGGGTGTCATGTGTGGTCTTTGCTCTGGGTGTCGGTGCGTCGTGCCTTTGTCCATCTTCGTATAGTTCTGCTGGGATAGCCGTTGTTCCGGAAGATCTGTAAAAGATGTTTTCTTTCGGCCTTCTTGGAATCGAAACGTCGGGCAAATAAACCCTTCAATTGAGTCTGGTGTTTACATTTTTCTAATATAGATCTCAGATTCCAAATCTTCACGTACACACACACACACACACACACACACACACACACACACACACACACACACACAC
The DNA here is from genome assembly GCF_046742065.1 of Oratosquilla oratoria. NCBI lineage: Eukaryota > Metazoa > Arthropoda > Malacostraca > Stomatopoda > Squillidae > Oratosquilla > Oratosquilla oratoria. The sequence goes on from NC_134785.1 coordinate 41,149,772, forward strand.
ACACACACACACACACACACACACACACACACACACACACACACACACACACACACACACACACACACACACACACATATATATAACTACAACGATGAAAAGCATTGCCGCTCTGAAGTGGTTGAAATCTTGGTCAATTGACTCGACGCCGCTATCACCGAGTTTGCTCTCATTGACTAGATTTTCTGAGTTTTTTTAGGTTAGGTTTGATGAGGCTAGGTTATGCTTAACTAGGTTAAAAAGTCTTAGGCTAGGTTAGGTTAGGCTAAGCTAGGATAGGATACCTTAGGCTAGGTTAGGATATGCTAGATTAGGTTAAACCAAGCTAGGCCAGGTTAGGTTCTCAACCTTAAGGCCATGGGGTTCTCCAAGGGAGGGGCCATATTGCTGCTACAAATGATAATTTTGGGATTTAGAAACAAATTAAGGGGAAGTCACACAAATGGTAATGGACATGGAACTGCCCAATGTAGCCCTTATGGTCTCTTGTAGTCTCCTTCATTTTTTTCATTCTTATAAATGTTGAGAATTCATGAATGTGGTAAATGAGTGAAAAAGACTGAGAACCACTGAGTTAGTCTTGGTTAGGTTAGGTTAAGTTAGTGTACGTTAGGCTAAGTTAGCTTAGGTTAAGTTAGGATAAGTTAGGCTAAGTTAGTTTAGGTTAGGTATGGTAGGGTTACAGTAGGATACATACAACCAAACTTTGGCTGGGATTCTCAAAATCCGGCCATAATGGCGCCGATAGTGATGGAAAATGGTGCTTTGTTTACAACAGCGATATCGTCTCCCTTATCGGGAAGATTCCCGCTGTAAATAATCTACAAAGTTAGAAGAAGGACCCTGGTGTCATAAACCCGCACTTTTTATTTGTAACAGTTGTATTGTATATTATATGATATTATATACATGTCATATGTATATAAAAGTTATACAGGTGTTTAGATGAGTCAGTGATTTAATAAAGTATTACGATCGTAATTTTAGGGGAAATTTTCACGATCGTAAACAGTGTGCGAATCAATATAGGTCCTTATCAAGCCCGTTCTAATTCATGACCAGCACGAGGAACCTCTCTCTTTTCTCTCTCTCTCTCTCTCTCTCTCTCTCTGTCTGTCTCTCCTTGCTCTCTCTTCCCGCTCTGGCTCTTCCCTCTCTCTCTCTTCCCTATAACTCTCTCTTCCCTCTCTCTCTCTCTCTCTCTCTTCCCCATCTTTCTTTCCTCTCTTTCTCTCTCTTCCCTCTCTCTTCCATATCTCTCTGTCTCTTCCCTCTCTTTCTCTCTCTACCCTCTCTCTCTCTTCCTTCTCTCTCCCCCTCCCCCGCCCTCTCTCTCTCTCTCTCTCTCTCTCTCTCTCTCTCTCTCTCTCTCTCTCTCTCTCTCTCTCTCTCTCTCTCTCTCTCTCTCTCTCTCTCTCTCTCTCTCTCTCTCTCTCTCTCTCTCTCTCTCTCTCTCTCTCTCTAACACACCTACGGCTTGACGGCGCAGGGGTAGCGT
>NC_134785.1:41156269-41171269 GCF_046742065.1 Oratosquilla oratoria
GGGTGTAATAGTAGTGGACAAAATATCACGATGGATAAAATGATGGTGGAGGACAAAATATCACGATGGTATGTAATGATAATGGAGGACGAAATATCACAGTAGGATACAATGTCAGTGGAGGACAGAATATAATTTTAGGAAGTGATGTCGGACAGAATGTCAATGAACAATGGGTGGCTGGTGTGGAACGCGGTGAGGTAGGGGGGCAAGGTATACATAAGAGATCGGATGACCGTGAGAGATCAGATGTCAGTGATGGAGCAAATGTCCATGAGGCATTGAATGTCAGTGAAGGACCAAATATCAATATAGAGCAAGGTGTCAATAAAGAATAAAATTATAATGTAAGACATGATGTTGAAACTGAAAACGTGTCAAAAAGAAATAATCACGAGTTTCTTAATACCATGTACTTAACGCTCGTAGTATTAGGAACAAATTCCAAGAAATACAGGCGTATGTCAGAGGCGAAAATCTCGGTATGATAGGAGTAACCAAGGCATGGTTAAATGGTGGAGAGTTTGAAGCTGAATCTAATATTGCAGGATTTAAACATTTTCATCGGGATAGAAACCACAAGAAAGGTAGGGGAGTTCTGTTGTACGTTAAAACAATGCCCATGCCTGTGTTTTAGAGAAAGTGAAACAGGATGCATATGATAGTTTGTTGGTAGAAAGAACACAAAAAGAAAAAAATAATGTAGGTGTAATATATAGGCCAAAAACATTATCATTAGCAGATGACAAACTGTTATTTCAAGAACTGTCTAGTTTCTGCAACCGGGACTTATTGATAATTAATAGGTGATTTCACTTTTACTGACATTGATTGGGTGACCCTTGGACATGGCCATATAGGTAGTCGCTTGATAGATTTTCTCAGTGACAATTATTTAGTTCAGCATGTAAAAGAGCCCACAAGACATGAAAACTTACTCGATCTATTGATCACCAGCCGCGAAAGCATGATAATCAATGTAGAAGTTAGTGAAACTATTGCAAGTAGCGATCACAACTTAGATTCAAACTACTAATTTTTTTAAAATAGATACTTGTGTTTCTAAAACACAGTACCCGATTTCAGTAAAGCTCAGTTCATAGGACTACGTCAGGAACTTCAGCTTACAGATTGTGAGGCAAAATTAAGCGAAAGATCTGTAGATCAGATGTGGGAAATGTTTCAAAATACGCTTACGAAGATGATTCATACTTACATCCCGTTTAAGGATAGACGCCCCCCCAAATCGGGCTCGCCCAAAATGGCTTGACAAAGAAACGGAAAAAAAATATTGCTAAAAAGAGACAGGCTTATAAGAAATACAAGTGTTCGGGTGCACCTAATGACTATCAAAGTTATGTAATAATACAGAAAGATTTAAAAAAGACGATAAAAAACGAAAACTACAATACGAAATAAATATCGTTGTTAAATCCAAAGGTGTATAGACAAACTCAAAGTTAATAAAACACCAGGGCCTGACGGTTGGCATCCAAGAATCTTAAAGGAAATGAAAAATGAGATTGTTGTTCCATTAGAAATTATTTTCAAGAAATCCATCATATCCGGAGATGTCCCAAGAGAATGGAAGCTAGCTAACGTTACTCCCATATTCAAAAAAGGTGACAAAAAGAAGCCAAATAACTATAGGCCTATAAGTTTGACTTCAATCGTAGGAAAAATGATGGAAACTATCATCAGAGATGCTATCGAACATCATTTAGAAAGTAACCGTTTGATAAATGATAGCCAGCATGGTTTCAGACGGAAACGTTCTTGCGTGACTAACTTACTCGAATTCTACAACACAGTTATCTCGAATTATGACAAAAGAAACAATATAGATTTAATATATCTAGACTTTGCAAAAGCTTTTGATACCGTCCCACACGAAAGACTACTTACTAAATTAGCTTTACACGGAATAAGTGGTAGCCTATTAGGTTGGACTAGTAATTGGTTGAATGATCGAAAACAGAGAGTTGTTTTAAATGGAAAAACTTCTAGATGGAATTTTTTTTACAAGTGGAGTTCCTCAGGGTTCCGTTCTTGGGCCACTTCTATTCATAGTATATATAAATGATATAGACCATGGACTAAAATCTACTGTTTCCAAATTTGCTGATGATACAAAACTGTGCGGAGTGGCAAATGATCACTCAAACCAATTAGATATTCAAGAAGATTTAGATAAATTACAGCAATGGTCTGAAAAGTGGCTAATGAAATTTAACACAAGTAAAAAAAAAACAGGTAAAAATAACAGTAAGTACGATTACAAGTTATTTGGAAATTCGTTAACAAAAGTGGATAGTGAAAAAGATCTCGGCGTAATTATCAGTAACGACCTCAAATCATCCAAGCAGTGTATTTCAGCCTCTGAGAAAGCAAATAAGATTCTGGGACTGATTGCGCGATCTTTTGATTTCAAAAGTCCATCACTCATTAACAAGCTATATAAATCGTTAGTTCGTCCACATTTGGAATATACTGTTTCCGTATGGTCACCGAATCTTATTAAAGACATTGACAGACTGGAAAAAGTACAACGGCGAACCACAAAACTGATTCCAAATATAAAAAATAAATCATACGAAAATCGATTAATACACATGAATCTGTTTTCCCCCCCAAAAAAACTAGACTCAGAGGTGACTTGATACAGGTCTTAAATTTTAAAGGGAATTGACAACATCAAAAGTGACAAAATTTTCACATTGAATAATAATCAGACAAGAAACAATGGTCTCAAACTGTCCGGAAATAGATTCAATTTGGAAGTGGGTAGAAACAACTTTGCCAACCGTGTAGTTAATGAATAAAATAAACTTCCTGTACAGGTAGTGCAATATAGTTCAGTTCGAAGCTTTATGAATCATTTAGATAAATACCTAAGTAAGATGCTGTAATGATTATAATTTATCTTATATTATTTGTTTTTGTTTTATTATCATTTGTCTGTCTGATTTTCATTTATCATTAGTTATATGTCAATCTATTATTATTTACTATTTACCTGTTTGTTTATTATTTAACTATACCTATGCATTTATTTATGTATTTTATTTGTTATCTACATTATTATAGTTTTTATTTATAATTTTATTATTAATATGACTTTTTTTTCGCATCCGACCTAGATATGGATCAAAAGGTCTCCTGTCGGCATGCTCCGCCTTTGTAATCCTTTATAATCCTTTGAATCCCAAAGAATTCTATAGTTACATTAGAGATAAAAAAGGTTATTAGGAATCACATTGGCCTACTATTATAAAGGAATGTGTGATATTTTAAACAACTATTTTAGCTCAATATTCGTAAACGAAACACCGCAAAGTGAACCCCAAACAGAAACCTGTGAAAAATCTAGGGTGAACTTACTACGGTAAATATAACAAAAGAAAAAATGAAAAGGTGTATAGAGACACTCAAAATTAATAAAACATCAGGGCATCTAAGAATCTTAAAAGAAATTAAAAATGAGATTGTTGTTCCATTAGAAATTATTTTTAAGAAATCCGTCATATCCGGAGATGTCCCAAGAGAATGGAAGCTAGCTAACGTTACTCCCATATTCAACAAAGGTGACACAAAGAAACCAAATAACTACAGGCCTATAAGCTTGACTTCAATCGTAGGAAAAATGATGGAAACTATCATCAGAGATGCTATCGAACATCATTTAGAAAGTAACTGTTTGATAAATGATAGTCAACATGGATTTAGACGGAAACGTTCTTGCGTGACTAACTTACTCGAATTCTACAACACAGTCATCTCGAATTATGACAAAATCAATATAGATTTAATATATCTAGACTTTACAAAAGTTTTTGATACCCTCCCTCTTCTATTCATAGTATATATAAATGATATAGACCAAATTTGATGATGATACACAACTGTGTGAATTGGGAAATAATCACTTAAACCAATTAGATATTCAAGAAGATTTAGATAAATTACAACAATGGTCTGAAAAGTGGCTAATGAAATGTAACACAAGTAAATGCAAGGTTATGCACATAGGTAAAAATAACAGTGAGTACGATTACAAGTTATTTGGAAATTCGTTAACAAAAGTGGATAATGAAAAGGATCTCGGCGTAATTATCAGTAACGATATCAAATCATCTAAGCAATTTATTTCAGCCTCTGAGAAAGCAAATAAGATTCTAGGACTAATTGAGCAATCTTTTGATTTCAAAAGTCCATCACTCATTAACAAGCTATATAAATCGTTAGTTCGTCCACATTTGGAATATGCTGTTCCCGTATGGTCACTGAATCTCATTAAAGATATTGGCAGGTTGGAAAAAATACAACGGCGAGCCACAAAACTGATTCCAAATATAAAAGATAAATCACACGAAAATCGACTAAAACATATGAATCTGTTTTCCCTAAAAAAGCGTAGACCCAGAGGTGACTTGATACAGGTCCTTAAGATTCTAAAGGGAATTGACAACATTAAAAGTGGCAAAATTTTCACACTGAATGAGAATCCGACAAGAAATAATGGTCTCAAACCGTCAGGAAATAGATCTAATTTGGAAGTGGGTAGAAACAACTTCGCCAACCGTGTAGTTAATGAATGGAATAAACTTCCTGCAGAGGCAGTACAATGTAGTTCAGTTGGAAGCTTTAAAATTCGTTCAGATAAACACCTAAGCAAGATGCTGTAATGCCCGCCATTTATTTTATATCATTTGTTTATTTGTTCGTTATTACTTGTCTCTTTGTTTTTTATTATTTGCTTGCTTTTCATTTATTATTGGTTATCTGTCAATTGAATATTATTTACTATTTACCTGTTTGTTTATCATTTAACTATACCTGTGCATTTATTTATTTTATCTATTATTTATATCATTATAATTTTTATTCATTTATTTATTTATTCATTGATCTATTATTGTTATATATCTTTTTTCGCATTAGACCTAGTTATGGACCAAAAGGTCTCCTGTCGGCATGCTCCGCCTTTTTAATCCTTTGTAATCTTTGTGATATATACAGTATATATATATACATATATATATATATATATATATATATATATATATATATATATATATATATATATTGAGACATTCTGACAGGTTGATGTAAGCGGAATAGGAAACACAGGAGTCTTAGTCTTGAGTTTATTCCTGACTAGTTTCGCAGGTATGCGAAACTAGTCAGGAATAAACTCAAGACTAAGACTCCTGTGTTTCCTATTCCGCTTACATCAGTATGTATATATATATATATATATAATGTATATATATATATATATATACTGTATATCCATATATATGTATATATGTGTATATATATGTATGTATACGTATATATATATATATATATATATATATATATATATATATATATATATATATATATATATATATTTATATATTTATGTGTGTGTGTGTGTGTGTGTGTGTGTGTGTGTGTGTGTGTGTGTGTGTGTGTGTGTGTGTGTGTGTGTGTGTGTGTGTACATATAAACCAGTAGACAGCGTCCCTGTTACGAGCGTGAAAGTCCCCGGTTCGGCCCCAAAGGGGAAATGCAAAGCAGTTGTTCATATCTCACTGTCACGGCTTCCCAACCCCTCCCTACTACGGCGGACATCAGAGGCTCAGTATACCCGTGCTGGTACGTGATCTGTATGGTAGAGCAAACAGAGCATTGGTTTCAGACGCTATTCACAACACTCCACAGGTGCACTTGGCACCCAAATAACAACCTTGCCATGCCGGGCTATGAAGCTCCGTGGCCAGGGGGTGTCTGTCGGCCTTAAAAGGTTGTCCTACAGTGGACCATCGAGGCTGTCTACTTTCACACACACACACACACACACACACACACACACACACACACACACACACACACACACACACACACACACACACACACACACACACACACACACACACACACACACACACTGCTTACTTGCTTATAGTAGTCCGTCGCTGACGACGATGACGTTGCACCATGCCAAGAAGTGGTATTACGCCAGATGAACTCGCTGATGGCTGTGGAGTCCGATTCTCGATTTGCATATACGGCTGCAGGTATCACAGGGAAAGTTGCCCTCTGCCTGGTGTGCCGCATGTCTTTGCCGTCTTCGATGTTCTGCCCGATCGTTGTAGGTGGAAGTGAGAGTATCTAAGCCGTTTTGGCATGTTGATCGCCATTCTCTCCGATCGGCAGCAACATTTTCAATGGTGGTGGGTTCGATGCCACATTTTTTCAGCGTTGTTTTCAGGTGGTCCTTATGTCGTTTACGTGGGCCCCCAGGGTGGCGTCTGCCTTCAGCAAGTTCTCCATAGAGAACTTTACGTGGTAGTCTCTCTTCTGGCATGCGGATGGTATGCCCCAGCCACCGTAGTTGACGTTGGGTTAAGACTGTTTCCAGTGGGTCCATTTGTGTGCGTCGACGGATTACACTGTGAGGTACCTTGTGCCACCATTTTAGACCCAGTATGCGCTGTAAGCAGTTAGTGTGAAAGGCCTCCAGCTTTTTCAAATGGCGTCTATAAGGCACCCATGACTCACTGCCATACAGAAGGATGGAGAGACAGATTGCCTTATACACCGAAACCTTGGTGGTGGTGGTGAGGTTGCGGTTCAAGAACACTCTGTGTGATAGTCTGCCAAAAGCTGCTGCTGCCAAACCAATGCGGCGTTGGATTTCGCTTGTCAGGTCACAGGAGTCAGTGAGCACTGAGCCGAGGTAGGTAAACTCATGAGTGTTTTTCAGAGGTTGTTGATTGATAGTGAATTCAGGAGGTTCTAGTTGTTCAGAGATACTGAGCACTTCTGTTTTGTTTATGTTGATGACTAGTCCAGATCTGGTATATATATTTGAGACAGCGTTGATGGTGCGCTGAAGACCCTCTTTGGATGAGCTCACTAAAGCAGTGTCATCTGCATACTGCAGTTCATGGATTACCTCATCTGTCACACGTGTTTTGGCTTGGAGGCGTCGCAGATTGAAGAGGTTGCCATCCAGCCTGTACGACAGCCTGACACCATCAGCAGGATCGATTTGCTGTCTAGCAATGTTGGAGACTGCAGCAAGAAATAAATTGAATAAGATGGGAGCAATAACACACCCCTGCTTCACACCTGACTCAACAAGGAATGGCTCAGACTTGAGCCCAGAACTGGACACTCGAGCCATAGAGCCATCATGAAAGGCTTTCAGGACACCCAGAAATGTTGGTGGGCATCCAAATTTTATAAGTACCTGCCATAGGAGAGGGCGGTTCACAGTGTCAAAAGCCTTGGCAAGATCTATAAACGCCATGTAGAGGTCTTGGTGTTGCTCAATGCTTTTCTCCTGGAGCTGTCTTGCCACAAACACCATGTCGACTGTGCTGCGCTCTTGTCTGAAGCCACACTGAGATTCAGGTAATACTTGTTCTATGATGTTGTTGATAATTCGAGACAATAGTATTCTAGTGACTACCTTCCCTGAAGTTGACAGAAGGGAGATGCCTCGACTGTTGCCACAGATGTTCCTGTTCCCTTTCTTTTTGTAAATGCTGATGATATCTGCATCTTTCCATTGTTGTGGGCAGCAACTTGAATGCCACACTTCTTGAATTATATTGTGGAGACAGTTTACAACAGCTTGCCCACCATGCTTTAGGAGCTCAGCTGGGATGCCATCAGGACCAGTGGCTTTATTGTTCTTGAGGCTGTTGATTGCACGGCTCACTTCTAGGATGGTTGGTATGTCATCCAATTCTTGAATTACAGGAAGGTTGGGAAGGCTGTCGAGAAAAGTAGGGTCAGTAGGATTTTGTCTATTCAATAATTCTTGGTAATGGTCAGCCCATCGTCTGAGGATGTCGGTCTTTTCGGTGAAGAGTGTGGAGCCATCAGCACTTCGGACAGGGCAGAGGTTATTGCTTCGTGGGCCATATGCTGTCTTAAGGGCGTTGTAAAATTGATGTTGGTCCCCTGTATCCGCGAAACCTTGGATTTCAGTGGCGAGGTTGGTCCACCATTCATTCTGCATTTTTCTAGTTTCGTGTTGGACTTTGGAGCGGAGTTCTGCTAGTTTGCCACGTGTTGTTGGGTTTGGGTTGACAATCACTGCTTGATGTGCTCGGTTTTTTTATCTATTAGTTGGTGTATTCCTTCTGACTGTTCATCAAACCAGTCTCGATGCCTTCTTTTTGAGAAGCCCAGAACATCTTTGGCAGTGTTGAGAAGGACTTCACTGATGCTATTCCTCTTTTCTGTTAGGTATTCTGTTAGGTGCCAGTACACACACACACACACACACACACACACACACACACACACACACACACACACACACACACACACACACACACACACACACTGTTAGGTGCCAGTACACACACACACACACACACACACACACACACACACACACACACACACACACACACACACACACGCACACGCACTCACACACACACACACACACACACACACACACACACACACACACACACACACACACACACACACACACACACACACACACACACACACACACACGCGCGCGCGCGCGCGCACACGCACTCACACACACACACACACACACACACACACACACACACACACACACACACACACACACACACACACACACACACACACACACACACACACACACACACACACACACACACACACACACACACACACACACACACACACACGACTTGATGGCGTAGTTGGTAGAGTTCCCGGCCGCCACTACGGCGGTCCGGGTTCGAATCCCGCCCAGGGCTGAAATAATTTCAGTGTCGCTGCGTTGCGAGTCGTTACTCCAACTCTCGTGGGCGGGGAGTTGGGTGTGTGTGTGCATGTAAGATTACAGCATTACCCATAGATAGGTCATATATGAGCTCTCTTCCGAAAGGGGAATAGCTGTCGATCACGAGTCCAACACGTGATCCAAGACCATGGTGAATTATGCAGACAAACACACACACACACACACACACACACACATATATATATATATATATATATACACATACATATGTATACCTGAAGGCCGAATTGAACAGATTAATTACTCAGGTGGAAGGCATTCCAGTTCTTATTCTCCACAGGTGTCATGGTTAGAACACATACTCACATTAACATCTGAAACTAATTAATGACGGGGGACGGGACTATACGAACGTAGCGATAAATGGAGTCCACTGCTGGACATAGGCTTCCCCCAACCCCAGAGCAAAAATCGCGATGGCTCCGTCCTCTGACATTGTCCCAAGAGGTGATTGGTCGGTGGAGGTGGGAAGGAGAGAGCAGTTGGCCAATCACAGCTCTCCACGTGCGCAGTCAACTAATTCATGTTCCATTTACGTTTTCATCCGTTTATGTACTTATTTATATATTCATCTAGTTAGTTTTACACGTTTATCTGTTTGTCTATGTACAGATGTATTTATCTGTTTCAATTTATTTACTTATCTTTATCTATTTATCTATCTGTCTAACTGTCTGTCTCCCTGTCTGTCTGTCTACCTCTTTGTCTATCCATCCTTTGGTTCATTAATCCGTTCATCTATTTGCTTCTCTACCTTTTTACCTACTTCCTTATTTACCTATTTACGTGAGCACTTATCATTTCCTCTATTCATTCATTTATATATATATATATATATATATATATATATATATATATATATATATATATATATATACATACACTGAATAGTTCCCAGTGAACAGATTAACATCTTTTCAACCGCAATTCACTTTTAATTCCATCCCATCGCAGTCGAGACTAACGAGTAGCTCGAAGAAGACATATATTGGAAATTAAAACGTGGTCGAGCCGAGGATTCGAACTCAGCTCGGACGTGACAAAGTGGCAGTGACTTAGCCCACAGCGCAATGGGGTAATTCACTGCAGCTTTGTCGCGTCCGAGCTGAGTTCGAGTCCTCGGCTCGACCACGTTTAAATTTCCAACATATGTCTCCGAACCCCTCGCTAGTCTCGGCTGCGAGGGGATGGAATTAAAAGTGAAGTGTGGTTGAAAAGATATATATGTATATGTATATGTATACACACACACACACACACACACACACACACACACACACACACACACACACACACACACACACACACATATATATATATATATATATATATATATATATATATATATATATATATATATTGATAAGTATTTTAGACAAATTATTTGGATGATGGAGAACATAAACACAGGGCAAGGCTCGGAACCCTAAACACTCTAACGTTTCGTTCGCGTAGAACTTCTTCAGAGAGTGTATGTAGAACTGCAATTGAAGTTTATGTACTAAATCTAATTACCTTTTCGGACACTTGGGAAAGGTCGTTTTTCTGGCGTGTTTTAGAATTAAAATACTAGTTTGTTTAGTTAAATTGATAAACCCTCCTCGATGATTCGATGAATTATTAGTTGAAATATATGCTGATTCAACAATTCTTCTAGTGAATTTATCAAAACCTTTATGTAGCACTTCAGCTTCTCTCCAGTTTGGTAAATGATCGAATTTTTCCGCATGAACTACTAAAGAATTAGATGTCCTATGTGCTTTTATGTCGTTTTTATGTTCATAAATTCTTTTTTCTAATCCTCTTGACGATTCGCCAAAATAAGCCATTGAGCAACTATTGCACGGGATTTTGTATACAACGCTGTTTTCGGAATTGGTTCTCTTTTCGGAAGTCTTTATTAAATCACCTATCCTCTTGTTAGTATACAGAAAGGAAACAAATAAAGAGGATTTAGTACATTACTTCTCCGCACATGATGATAGGACAAAGAGTGGTATAGTAATAGAATTTTTTCTCAGGGCACTACGAATCTGTAGTAATGAATACCTAGAAAGCGAATTTGATTACATTATGAAAACCTTTGACAAACTTGGATATCCAGAGGGAATGTTGAAAAGAACAAAAAGAAAAGCAATAAATATTTACAATCGCGGAAAGAAAGAGAGAAATGATAAAAATAATACCAATTTTATATCAGTACCTGGCTCAGAAACGTCACCAATAATAGACAAATATTTAATAAAATCAGATATAAACATAGCTAAAATAACTAACAAGAGGATAGGTGATTTAATAAAGACTTCCGAAAAGAGAACCAATTCCGAAAACAGCGTCGTATACAAAATCCCGTGCAATAGTTGCTCAATGGCTTATTTTGGCGAATCGTCAAGAGGATTAGAAAAAAGAATTTATGAACATAAAAACGACATAAAAGCACATAGGACATCTAATTCTTTAGTAGTTCATGCGGAAAAATTCGATCATTTACCAAACTGGAGAGAAGCTGAAGTGCTACATAAAGGTTTTGATAAATTCACTAGAAGAATTGTTGAATCAGCATATATTTCAACTAATAATTCATCGAATCATCGAGGAGGGTTTATCAATTTAACTAAACAAACTAGTATTTTAATTCTAAAACACGCCAGAAAAACGACCTTTCCCAAGTGTCCGAAAAGGTAATTAGATTTAGTACATAAACTTCAATTGCAGTTCTACATACACTCTCTGAAGAAGTTCTACGCGAACGAAACGTTAGAGTGTTTAGGGTTCCGAGCCTTCCACTGTGTTTATGTTCTCCATCATCCAAATAATATATATATATATATATATATATATATATATATATATATATATAGATACATTCATGTATACTTATTTTTTAAACGTACATATATATTTATTAATTTATCTTATTTATCTATTTATTTATTTATTTATTTATTTATTTATTTGTTTTCTATCCCGGACAGGCCAGTTGGCAGCCCTGTATATTCTGCACCGCACGACGCGCCGTCAGAACGCACGCACCGTTTTCTATGTGATGTTGTGTACCCTAATCTGGACCGACTTCTTCGGGAAGATCACTACCACGCCCCCGGCGATCCTCGCCTACGCCCTCGGTAGCTGGACGGGAGGTGTGAGTAACCCAAAGAACCAATAAAGTTCGTGTACAAGACCTCAGGAATCTTTGAGTTCGTGTGCAAGACCTAAGGAGAATCTCTTGAGTTCGTGTACAAAACTTCAAGAACTTCTGAGTTCGTCTCGAGGACTTCAGGAACCTCTGAGTTTGTGTGCAAGATTTCAGAAACGTCTGAGTTTACGTGCAAGACCTGAGGAACATCTGAACTCGTGTACAAGCCCTCAGGAAACTCTGGGTTTGTGTACAAGACCTCCAGAACCTCTAAGTTCTTGTCTAAGGCCTGAGGAACCTCAGAGTTCGTGTACAAGACTTCAAAACCTTCTGAGAACGTGTACAAGACCCCAAGAACCTCTGAGTTTGTATACAAGACCTGAGAATCCTCTGAGTTCGTGTACAAGACCTGAGGAACCTCTGAGTTTGTGTATAAGACCTCAGAACCCTCTGAGTTTTGTACAAGACCTGAGGAACCTCTGGGTTCTTCTACAAGATCTCAGGAAACTTTGAGTTCGTGTAGACCTGAAGAACATCTGAACTCGTGTATAAAACCTCAGGAAACTAAGTTTGTGTACAAGACCTCAGAAACCTCTGAGTTCGTGTACAAAACCTGAGGAACCCCTGAATACTTGTCTAAGACTTGAGGAACTTCAGAGTTCGTGTACAAGACCTCAAGAACCTCTGAGAATGTGTACAAAGCCTCAGAAACATCTGAGTTTGTATACAAGGCCTCAGGACCCTCGTGAGTTTGTGTACAAGTCCTCAGGAACCTCTGGGGTTCATATACAAGACCTGAGGAACCTCTGAATTTATGTACAAGACCTCAGGAACCTCTGAGTTTGTGTACAAGTATCAGGGAGCTCTGAATTTTGTGTGCAAGACCTCAGGAATCTCGAAGTTTGTGTACAAGGCCTCAGAAACCTCTGAGTTCGTATACAAGACCTCAGGAACATCAATTTTGTTGTAGTTTGATTACAAGTCCTGGACTCCCTCCTTCAGGAGGAGAACGGTACCTCACAAAGGGAATTTGGTGTCAGAGGTTGGGGAGGGGGGTCATTGATCAGGTGGGAGAGTTTACCCTATTCCCCCCCTCCCAGCCTCCGTAACCTCGGCGTTGTAGCAGGGATTCGATTACGTGTATTTGACCTAACAAAAACACACACACACACACACACACACACACACACACACACACACACACACACACACACACACACACACACACACACACACACACACACACATGCACCCAGATGTGCTGGACTGGGAAGTACGGTGGTGCTCGCAGTACCCAGTTCGAATCCTGCCCAGGGCCGAAATTATTTCGGTATCGCTGTGCTTCGGGTCGTTACTCTGACTCTCGTGGGTGGGGAGTTGGGTGTGTGTGTGTGTGAAAGGTCATAGCATTACCCATAGATCGGTCATACGAGCTCTGAGCTCTCTTACGGGAGGGAAATATCTGTCGATCACGAGTCCAACACGTGATCCAAAGGCCAAGGTGAATACACACTCACACTCACACACACACACACACACACACACACACACACACACACACACACACACACACACACACACACACACACACACACACACACACACACACACACACACACACATGTATATATATATATATATATATATATATATATATATATATGTATGTATATATACATATATGCATATATATGCATATATATATACATATGCATATATATTATATATATATATATATATATATATATATATATATATATATATATATATATATATTAGGAACTGTCAAGAGTTTTTATGAGAGTAATAGAGCTTGTGTCAGGATTAGAAGTGGAGAGAATGAGTGGTTCGAGGGAAAGGTGGGACTTCGTCAAGGATGCGTTATGTCGCCCTGGCTGTTCAACTTACACATGGATGGGGTAGTGCGAGAGGTAAATGCAAGGGTAGTGGGTCAGGGATTGGAGATGGTTAAAGAAAATGGAGAAAAGTGGGAGGTGAGCCAGCTGTTGTTTTGCTGACGACACTGCGCTTGTGGCAGGATCGGAGGAGGGACTGAGGAAGTTGGTGATAGAGTTTGGGAGAGTATGTGATAGAAGAAAGCTAAAGATAAATGTGGGTAAAAGTAAGGTGATGAGATGTACAAGGGGTGAAAGTGGCAGCAGACTGGAAGTGAGCATTAAGGGAGAGCGACTGGAGGAAGTGGATAGTTTTAGATACTTGGGTGCAAATGTGGCAGGAAAAAGTGGAGTAAAGGTGGAGGTAGAATGTAGATTGAGAGAAGCGAGTAAATACATTGGTGGATTCAAGAGTGTAATGAGGAATAGACATCTGGGAATGGATGCTAAGAGGAGACTGTATGAAGGAGTGATTGTGCCAACAGCACTGTATGGGGCAGAAACATGGAACATAAGAGAAGAAGAGAGAAGGAGTTTGAATGTGTTTGAGATGAGGTGTCTGAGAAGTATGATGGGGGTTACTAGGCTAGATAGAGTGAGAAATGAGGAGGTGAGGAGAAGATCGGGGGTGGAAAGGGAGTTGGGAGATAGGGTTGATGAAAGAGTATTAGGATGGTTTGGACACATGGAAAGAATGAGTGAAGAAAGACTAGTAAAAGAGGTATGGAAGGCAGATGTGGAGGGAGTGAACATGAGGAGACGTCCTAGGATGAGGTGGATGGATGGGGTGAAGGGGGTTTGGGGAAGAGGGGAATGTCTGTTGAGGAAGGACGGGAGAGGACAGAAGACAGGGGTGAATGGAGAATGGTTGTATATGGATGATGTTGTGATGCATGAGGTGGAATGGGCGTGGGGATGGGGGGTGAGGTAGTATGTGTGAGCAAAATTTGACGCAGCCCGAAGGGATATGTCCCCGTCTTCTCCTTTTCTGCATGGGGGGGACGGAGAGGGGGGTCGCCGATTTAATGAAGCGGCCTTACTGTGGACGTGCTGTGTCTTTCGACACTGCTTCTGACCCAGGGCAGAGGACAAGGTGCAGGGATGACCCGTCATCCAGGAGGTGCTAAGATAAGAGGGAGGGTGGAGGGGGTGTG
>NC_134785.1:41176269-41186269 GCF_046742065.1 Oratosquilla oratoria
TCTCTCTCTCTCTCTCTCTCTCTCTCTCTCTCTCTCTCTCTCTCTCTCTCTCTCTCTCTCTCTCTCTCTCTCTCTCTCTCTCTTCTCTCTCTCTCTCACACTCTCTCTTCTCTCTCTATCTCTCTCTCTCTCTCTCTCTCTCTCTCTCTCTTTCTATCTCTCTCTCTCTCTCCTCTCTCTAATCTCTTTCTCTCTCTCTCTCTCTCTCTCTCTCTCTCTCTCTCTCTCTCTCTCTCTCTCTCTCTCTCTCTCTCTCTCTCTCTCTCTCTCTCTCTCTCTCTCTTTCTTCTCTCTCTCTCTCTCTCTCTCTCTCTGTCTCTCTCTCTCTCTCTCTCTCTCTCTCTCTCTCTCTCTCTCTCTCTCTCTCTCTCTCTCTCTCTCTCTCTCTCTCTCTCTCTCTCTCTCTCTCTCTCTCTCTCTCTCTCTCTCTCTCTCTCTCTCTCTCTCTCTCTCTCTCTCTCTCTCTCTCTCTCTCTCTCTCTCTCTCTCTCTCTCTCTCTCTCTCTCTCTCTCTCTCTCTCTCTCTCTCTCTCTCTCTCTCTCTCTCTCTCTCTCTCTCTCTCTCTCTCTCTCTCTCTCTCTCTCTCATTACCTTGTACACTACAACCAGATTTTGGTCAATAGGTCGACGCGTGCAGAAGGTGCCCTTAGGTACACAAGGCTCAAGTGTGGGCGGACACGCCCCTCGTCAAGGGAACGGAAGAGAAGTGGATATTGAGAGCACAAATTGGCGGAAGAGGCCGTAATTGGGTCATGGAGGTCAGTTGAGGTCAGGTTGGGTCAGATAAGGGTTGGTGGTTCAAGCAGCCCTCGCGCCCACACTGCCAGGACAGGAACATCATCTCGATTGTTGTCTGTCGGTTGTAATTATCTTTTCCGGATGGCAAGTAACGCTCACTCTATTTTCCTACTGGGGTATTCTGAATCTCTCCTCATATTTTCATTTTATTTATTAGTTTATTAATTAATTTATTAATTTATCGTTATTTATTAATTGGGTTCTTTAAACGAAACAAGAAACAGGTGTTCTCGCTTTTCTCTATTCTTTTAGGAACGGACATGCGTGAGTCATTTGACGTGAAGTGTCCACTAATGACAGCTGCCTTTTTTCGAGCACAGATGCATTGATGTGTGGAGTACATTGGAGGAAATAGTTCTGTTTCGTCGGCAATAACCATTTTTCTGTCCTTGGGGACAACCATATCGCAACGAAGAGTTGGAGTCATAGAAAAAGTTGTATAATGTCACGTCTATACGGTCGAGCTTTGCGAGGCAGGCTGTTCCCTAACTGGAAAGTATTCTCCAGACTGCCCGCGAAGGTGTCCACACGGCTGACCAAGGCGATTGGTGGTTAGTCGGCCGTAAGCAGGGGTTGTCTAGAGTGGTCTAGTGTGGTACGATAACCATGGTGTCACACCTTACATTCCATAACTATTCGTGTATTCAAATCAATTAATGTTACTGTGTCTTGTCGAGACCAGTATGCATTTGGTGTGGACATTATGTCCTCAGTACTGATTGGGTCTATCCGCACATTACCTTGTGCGTTTGGCAGTGACGTCAAACTGTAGATTTGTAGTTAGTTACCTACATTGGTTGTTGGTGGCTTGGTGAGAGAAACTCAACGAGGTTGTCTTTGCTTTAGTGTTTCAGTCTTTTCTGATTTACAAATAAAAGCAACCTCCGAGGAAGACGAGGGAGTCTTGCCAGATTCTAATTCAAACTGGTACAAATAGGCTGTTACCATACCGTACATTATTTCCTTAATCTAATATATACAATGTATGGGCTGCGTCTAGATTCTCAGTATCTATGCATGGAATATATCTACATCAGTATTTACAAAACATAAAGACATATGAATAAAAATATGTGATAGATAAATGGGGATGCAAGCTGATCTGGAAAGGTTGTCAGTGATGACAGGAGACGAATCTATTGTTGTCGCAGGTGTTGGGCGTTTTCCCGAAACGCTGGCGCCTCTGGTCACTGTTCAGGTCCGGAAACAATGGGAATGTCCCTTGGGAGGAAAATCCGAGACAAGTCCCGGCACAATGGCGGGTCCCTTGAGAGTTGGTTAGAGACGTTGGGGTTCCTCTGAGTTCCTTCTCACTGTACATGTGTGTGTGCCCGCGTGTGCACGCTAGACATTTAAAGATTGACTCTTGCTTTCAATTATCTTGCAACAGATGCTCGGTTCAGCTACCATTCACTGTCCACAGTGATATTGATGCTCATGGAAGATATAAAGTAATACAAGGCCTTTGCAGAACCTTGGCATGAAGATACATACACATAACGTTGGAACAATGGTGGTATCGGGAAATACTCATGATTGAAAATTAGATTGACTTAACTGTATGAGCATGCGGAAGTAGATATTGTTTCCGTTCACCTAGGCAAAATGTACTCTGATGAAGTTGTCGCTCGATTTCGAATCTTATAACGGGGGAGGTGGGTAGGAGGTTTTGGTGGAGAGGATTGGTGGTGGTCCTCTATTGCAGGGGTAGTGTGAATTTGTGAGGAGACAGTCTCTATGTCGAGGCCACGGGGGACTCTTGATATGATCTTTGTGCAAGCGGTCTCTGTAAGATCGTGCAACATGAGTGCTTTGACTTGGTTCTTTGACTCATGTCCAATGATATGATAGGGTCCAGAGAATTTAGGGGAGAACTTCGAGGTGGGGGTATGGTTAAGGGTGTAAACTCCAATTTCAAGGGTACAAGCTCTGGCTGATTTGTTATGCAAACAGACCATTGAAATTGTAAATGGGAGGAAATTCTGAGAGAAGGTCATATGGAAGTCTTTTGTCCGAGCCAAAGAGGACAAAATGAGGGGATTCCGATATTGATCTGTTAATGGAACTATTTATACAAGCTTGAATCATGGGGACACGTTCATCCCAAGAAGGATGAAGATCAGAAGCAAGGTGTCTAAAAACATCGAGAATATTTCTATTCTGGCATTCAACTAAGCCATTTGAACTAGGTTGATAAGCAGTAGTGTTGCATTTTTTATTTGAAAGTAATTACAAATGTGCGAAAGAAACTCATTGTTGAATTCAGTACCGTTGTCAGAAATCAGTCAATAAGGGTCTTTGGTACGTGTGCTGTCTTGTCTGGCAGGGGGGAAAGAATACAGAATTGTAGAAAATGGTCGACACAGACAAGGAGGTATTGGTTTCCGCTATATGTAAGTGGTAACTTAAAAAGATCAAGAGCGACAATGTCGAATGGTTTAGAAGGGGTAGGATAAGGAAGGATTGGAACATGACCGCTGATATGACCTTTGTGAGTCGCGCAAGGGTGACAAGCGTCAATTTGGGCGTGTATATCCTTCCTCATGGTTAACCAGAAGTAATGCAACATAACTTGTGTAACGCATTTCTCCTTGCCAGGATGTGCAGCAGTGGGTAAATTGCGTAGAGGCTGCAAAACTTCTGGAATGAGGTCCGTAGGGACTACAAGTAGAAACACTGATCTGTTGGGTTTATGTTTGTTCATCATTGTTGTTTTGTGATACAGTATGCCATCAACTAACGTGTAATTGTCGAGACTAGGAGGAAAAGGTTCTGTGTCTGCAGACTCGAGGAAGTATATGACACATTTCTAAAGAGGGTCTGATATCTACGCTGCGGCAACGCGCGCTTGTGTAAGAGTTACTGAAATAAGATTGTGAGTGATGGTCGCAATATGGTGACTGAGAGGGTCTGCTACTAGGTTCGCTTTTCCTTGAACAAAGTGGAAGGTGGGCATGAACTCTTGTATGATAAGAAACCAGCGGGTAATTTTTCCTGAAGGTTCTTTCCTTTGAAGAGGTGAAAGATTGGCTGATGGTCTGTGTATATGTGTATTTCGTAACCAAGGATGATCTCTTTGAAATGTTTGAGTGTGTATATAACAGTTAAAGCTTCTATGTCTGTGACTGAGTAATTTCGCTCGTGTTTGTTGAGTGCGTGACTCGCATAGGCAATTGATCTGATTTTTTGTGCCGTGTTGTTGCACGAGGACTGCGCCAAGTCCTGTATAGGACGCATCTGTGTATATTGTGAAAGGAAGCTTGTGGTTTGGGAAGGCAAGGACAGGTGCCGTGGTTAAGGCTTTCTTTAAGTCATTAAAGGCTTTCTCTTGGTCAGGTGTCCAAATGAAGGGTGTGTCCTTCTTAAGTAGTGAAGTTAATGGTGCTGCTATACTAGCGTAACCTTGAATGTAACGTCTGTAAAATCCTGACAGACCAAGGAATGAACGTATGTGTTCAACAGAAGTAGGGCGTGGAAAATCAATGACTGCCTTGACCTTGTCCTGCGAGGTTAAAATTCTTTGTGAATTAAGGACATGCCCTAAGAAGCGTATTTCTTTCTGAAGGAAGGAACACTTCTTAAGCTTCAGTTTGAGACCTGCTTTTGCTAGTCGTGAGAAGACAGTGTGTAGAGTGTGTAAATGTTTGCTAACGGATTTGGAAGCGATGATCACGTCATCGAGGTACATAAACACTGAATGACCTATGAGACCTGCAAGTACTGTGTGCATAAGTCGTGTGAACACTGAGGGAGCTGAAACAAGACTCATGGTTAGTCGTTTGAAGTGATAATGACCTGTGGGTGTGCTAAAGGATGTCAGAGCCCTAGACTCTGGGGCAAGGGGGATCTGTAAATATCCCGACATAAGGTCCAGGGTCGTGAACACTACGTTGTTTTCACCGACGGAGCGAATGATGTTTTGTAATACAGGGATGGGGTGTCGGTCTGGTATGGTAAATTTTTTTAACTCTCTGACGTCTACTATAAGGTGGAAAGAAACATTGTGTTTAGGGACAACAAAGAAGAGGAAATTTCATTTGCTGATTGATGGTTCAATAATGTCTTGCGCAACCATGTCTTGGATAAGGTTATCTACAATCATGCGTTTACTGTGTGGCATTCTGCATGCGGTAATGTAACGGGGTTTAGAGTTCTCACGAAGGGGTATATGATGCTGAATAAGATTAGTGGCTCCAAGGAATGACAATGGTATGTCTGAACTTGTTGCAATGGTATGTCTGAATTTGTTGCAAAGTGCAAGCAAGTCTGTGCACCAGGGAAGTCTATGGGGTTAAAATGCGATGCATCAATGGTTTTCTGTGTTGTGGGCACGTCGGAAATTAAGGTACAAAATTGAGCAGTTGGGAATTTGTCATCCATAACTTTGATGCGTGAAGGATATACTTCGAAATCGCAAATGTTTGTACAAACTGCGAGATGGAGGGGTGCGTTGGTGTCATTGGCCATCAAAATGCTAGTATGTCCTTTCTTTGACGTAGAGCTGATTGCTGAAAGCAGGGAAATGTCATTGACACGGCAAGTTTCTAGCATACAGAGTACATCGGTGCCTTGTGCTTGGAAAACTCGTATGTGTATCTTTGTATACTCGCGAGGGAACAGTGTCTTTGGGCTGATAAGGACTGCGTGAGTATATTTGAATATAGATAATACTTTTGAGACTGGGGTGGATTTGTTGTTGAATTCCTCTAAGAGGGTCAATAAGGTGTCCTCAGACGGTGAAAGATCAACGGTATTTACTGGTTGTTTTGTCCTGAGTTTTGCTGATTTGGACATGCGGGAGGAGTTAGTGCGTCTGTTACGTTTGGAACGCAAGTCCACAGCTGTCAGTAAAGTAGAAGAGTTAGAGTCCTGGGAAGGGGTTTGGGTGGTGGTGCAATTTGTGCTAGCAGCTGGTGCATCCTCGTGTGATGAAGCGGAGTGAATTTGAAATGGGGGTGGGGGGAGGCTAGAATCAACTGACGTAGAATTATGTTCTGCCTGCTCGGCCACGTTGATGTGGTTGACTTTGCAGTAAGTTGCTGATTGCAATGCAGGGAGGAAATTATTTGCACAAACTATGCCATTTTGAGCAGGGCAAACGATTATGTTATGTTGCTTCATCAATGTTAAACCTACGAAGATATCAGCAGGAAAGTAAACGTCAGTTACGTCGGTGGTAACTGGAATGGTTGAGCACTCATCATTAAAGCTAATGTCTAAGGAGAATTTACCAATGATCGGGAATGGTACACCATCTACATTGCAAAGATTGACGTCAGGGGGTTTCAGAATGGT
The DNA here is from genome assembly GCF_046742065.1 of Oratosquilla oratoria. Taxonomy (NCBI): domain Eukaryota; kingdom Metazoa; phylum Arthropoda; class Malacostraca; order Stomatopoda; family Squillidae; genus Oratosquilla; species Oratosquilla oratoria. Next base: position 41,182,364 of record NC_134785.1, read on the forward strand.
GACACGTTTAGTTTTGGTGCGGAATTTGTGGAAACTGTGTACTGACATGATGTTAACTGGGGAACCCGTGTTGAGAAAGATTGTCACTTTGGCGTTGCTAGACGTAGTATTGAAAGTTAAGGAATGGGAAGACATGTCTTGGATATCCAGGGTATGTACAGGTAGATTTGGTGAGTGAATATACGGGTATGGAGTAACTGTCCTTGGCGTGCACTGAATCTTTGTATTCTGTAGTCACAAAGGAGATGTGTTACGTGAATGCCGTGCAGGAGATGTGTTATGTGAATGTCTAGCAGGAGAGCGATCTCGGGATTATGGTCTGTGTTGCCTCCATGCTAACAGCATACGGCAACGATCGCTTGTGTGGAGACATATACCGTGATGTTCGCAGTGTCGGTTTGGTTGTAAAGGTTTTCTGTGGTAACACGTGTTTACGATTTGTCCTGGTTTGTGGCATTATGTACGAATCAGTTGTGGTTTTGAGAGATTGTTGGCGTGAGCGATATCGAGTGCGAGATGTATATCTTGATCTCATGTTATGTGAGGGAGCACCGTGTGACCTGGGCTATTGTGTGGGTGGGTGCGATGGGTACTGACTGGCTCTGGATCTGGATGATAGCTTTGTCCGTGTCAGAGAATTTCCTGGAGAATTCTCCTAGTGTGATACCTGGTGTGAATAGAATAGAGCTAGCTTTCTGGAGTGTGGGTGTAATTGGGAGAGTAGTCGAAAGCAAGGTTCCTCTAATTTTTTGCTCTGAGTGTACGCAGAAATTTGCTTGTGTGCAAACTTTGCCTTCTCTGAAAAGTATGTGCGCACCCATAGCGGAAATTTTATTTCGTTTGTAATGGAAGCGCTAGAGTTAGAAGAGAAAAAAAATATTGGTTTGACGGTTGGCAAGTTACCATATTTTTAGAGAATTTATAAGTTGATGTTTGGGTGAAAGTTATATATTGAATGGCTTTTAATATAATTTGAAAACCTTGTGTGCGCACATTTTTTCTTTGTGTGCGCTAGTTATATAACACACGTGCGCGCGTACATGCGCACAGCATAGAGGGAACGTTGGTCGAAAGTATGCCATGAGTGAGACCGCGTGTTCCAATGAAAAATTGTCTTCTAACACCCAGTCTATGTTTTTGAGTCTTTCTCTGATTTCACTTTTAAATGAGAATGGAAAAATGTTTACTTATCCAAGATGATGTCGGAGTATTAGATGATGATGCAGTGGGACAAATCGGTGGTAAGATGCACTGCTGGAAACAGGGGAGGAATTAGTACAGTGTATTGACTGGAAAAATATCAAAATATACAGAAAAAATTCAGAAAGAATTTAAAATAATGATGGAGATCTTGCGGAGCTCGATGCTGGACGAAGGGCGTTGGCTGTCAAGGCAGCGACAATCGTTGGGCGCGTCCGTGCGAAGCTAGATGCGATGGTGGAGTAGGAGGTCGTCCAACTCGGTGGTGGCATGGAGACGGTGAGGGATTTTCCAACTCGTGGGCGTAATACTGGATGTGACGACGAGGGTTGTCTCGTCGTGGATGCTGGACAATGCTTCGGAGGGGGGATTGTCTGGTAGATTACCAGAATGTTGGTAGGAATGCTGTAGGATTTTAATGCTTCTTCTGCGGTAGTAATCCAGCGAAGATCGGTTGTTTCGTAGTAGGATGCTTGATGATTCCGCAAAGAGAGATTGTGCCTCGTAGTGATGTTGGATGATGCAGCTAAGAGGGGTTGCCTAGTAGTGATGCTGGACGATACAGCTATGAGGGGTTGCCTCTTAGTGAGGCTGAACGATGCAGGGGAGAGTGGAGAGTTGGAAGTGGCTATGTTCGACCGAAGTGTAGACCTCTGATGTATTGTCTCAGCACGTGGAATCCGCTAATCCGTAGCCGCTGTCGTAGGGTTGTTGCTTTGGAGGAGTTAGTGTTGTAGAGTAGATTCGTATCTCTCCCCACTGCCCACCAGAATGTAAATTTGTAGTTAGTTATCTGCATTGGTTGTTGGTTTGGTGAGAGAAACTCAACGAGGTTGTCTTCACTTTAATGTTTCAATCTTCTCTGGTTTACAAATTAAAGCAACCTCTGAGAAAGACTCGGGGGGGTTTGCCAGATTTTAATTTAAATAGGTACAAGTAGGCTGTTGCCATACCATACATTATTTCCTTAATCTAATATATACAATACATAGACTGCGTCTGGACTCTCAGTATCCATGCATGGAATATATCTACATCAGTATTTACAAAACGTAAAGACATATGAATAAAAATATGTGATAGATAAAATGGGGATGCAAGCTGATCTGGAAAGGTTGGCAATGATGACAGGAGACGCATCTATTGTTGTCGCAGGTGTTGGGAGTTTTCTCGAAACGCTGGCGCCTCTGGTCACTGTTCAGGTCCGGAGACAATGGGAATGTCCCTTGGGAGGAAAATCCGAGACAAGTCCCGGCACAATGGCGGGTCCCTTGAGAGTTGGTTAGAGACGTTGAGTTCCTCTGAGTTCCTTCTCACTATACATGTGTGTGTGCGCGCGTGTGCACGCTAGACATATTAGGGATTGACTCTTGCTTTCAACTATCTTGCAATAAAACTTCTGCCCACTGCCGTCCCCTAATAGCGCCGGGAGCGGACAGTTTGATGGTTTGCCCGCTAAAGGTGCCCATACTAAGACGAGCAAACCTCTCGTGCCCGACGGACAGTGCTCGAGCATATGGACGTGGCTTAAGCGAGATTTGGTGGAGGATTAGCAGGACGAAAGAGTAGTAAAATCTACCAGTGATCAGCATTCTATTTTAAGTGGAGACTAGTCACCGATTATATCTATATAAGTAAAAAATAAACTGACCCTTCGCGTTTGGTGGTAAATCGGTAACACCGCCAACTACGGTGAAGAAGAAGAACTCGAAGAAGAAGAAGAACTCGAAGAAATCGAAGAAGAAGAAGAGGAAGAACTCGAAGAAGAAGAAGAAGAAGAAGAAGAAGAAGAAGAAGAAGAAGAAGAAGAAGAAGAAGAAGAAGAAGAAGAAGAACTCGAAGAAGAAGAACTCGAAGAACTCGAAGAAGAGGAAGAAGAAGAACTCGAAGAACTCGAAGAAGAAGAAGTAGAACTCGAAGAAGAAATCGAAAAACTCGAAGAAGAAGAACTCGAAGAACTCGAAGAACTCGAAAAAGAAGAACTCGAAGAACTCGAAAAAGAAGAACTCGAAGAACTCGAAAAAGAAGAACTCGAAGAACTCGAAAAAGAAGAACTCGAAGAACTCGAAAGAGAAGAACTCGAAGAAGAACTCGAAGAAGAAGAACTCGAAGAAGAAGGAGAACTCGAAGAAGAAGAACTCGAAGAAGAACTCGAAGAACTCGAAGAAGAACTCGAAGAACTCGAAGAAGAACTCGAAGAAGAACTCGAAGAAGAACTCGAAGAAGAACTCGAAGAACTCGAAGAAGAACTCGAAGAACTCGAAAAAGAACTCGAAGAACTCGAAGAAGAACTCGAAGAACTCGAAGAAGAACTCGAAGAACTCGAAGAAGAACTCGAAGAACTCGAAGAAGAACTCGAAGAAGAACTCGAAGAACTCGAAGAAGAAGAAGAAGAAGAAGAAGAAGAAGAAGAAGAAGAAGAAGAAGAACTCGAAGAAGAAGAACTCGAAGAACTCGAAGAAGAAGAACTCGAAGAAGAACTCGAAGAAGAAGAAGAAGAAGAAGAAGAAGAAGAAGAAGAAGAAGAAGAAGAAGAAGAAGAAGAAGAAGAACTCGAAGAAGAAGAACTCAAAGAAGAAGAAGAAAAAGAAGAACTCGAAGAAGAAGAAGAACTAGAAGAAGAGGAAGAAGAAGAATTCGAAGAACTCAAAGAAGAAGAAGAAGTAGAACTCGAAGAACTCGAAGAAGAACTCGAAAAACTCGAAG
>NC_134785.1:41191269-41216269 GCF_046742065.1 Oratosquilla oratoria
ATAAATAGAGAAGTCGCTGTATTTTTTAACTACATGTATATATATATATATATATATATATATATATATATATATATGTATATATATATATATATATATATATATATATGTGTGTGTGTGTGTGTGTGTGTGTGTGTGTGTGTGTGTGTGTGTGTGTGTGTGTGTGTGTGTGTGTGTGTGTGTGTGTGTGTGTGTGTGTGTGTGTGTGTAGGTGCGCGAAAGAAGGAAATTAAAGAAAAATGTGGAAAAAGTATAAGTAAGGGGATGAGATGTACAAGGGGAGAAAGTGGCAGCTGATTTGAAGTGAGTATGTAGGGAGAGAGAATGGAGGGAGTGGATAGTTTTAGATACTTGGGTGCGAATGTGACGGGAAAGAGAGGAGTGGAGGTGGAGGTAGAATGTAGATTGAGAGAAGCGAGTAAATGCCTTGGGGGATTAAAAGGTGTAATGAGAAATAGACATTTGGGAGTGGATGCTAAAAGGAGATTGTATGAAGGAGTAATTGTGCCGACAGCACTGTATGGGGCAGAAGCATGGAACATAAGAAAGGAGGAGTTTGAATGTGTTTGAGATGATCTTATATATAACTGATCTATGGGTAATGCTGTGACCTTACACGCACACACACACACACCCAACTCCCCGCCCACGAAGGCTGAATTAACAACTCGCAGCGCAGCGATACTGAAATTACTTTAACCCTGGGCGGGATTCGAACCCGGACCGTCGTAGTGGCAGCCGGGAACACTAACCATTGTGTGTGTGTGTGTGTGTGTGTGTGTGTGTGTGTGTGTGTGTGTGTGTGTGTGTGTGTGTGTGTGTGTGTGTGTGTGTGTGTGTGTGTGTGTGTGTCAGTGTGAGTGTTTGTGTGTGTGTGTGTGTGTGTGTGTGTGTGTGTGTGTGTGTGTGTGTGTGTGTGTGTGTGTGTGTGTGTGTGTGTGTGTGTGTGTGTGTGTGTGTGTGTGTGTGTGTGTTTGTGTGTGTGTGTGTGTGTGTGTTATCATTTATTTATTTATCCATTTATTTATTTGTCTATTGATAGGGTGCATGAGAACTAATGTTCTTCCCTCCCTCGTGTATTCTCGACAGGTTCCTCCTGGTGGGGATTTGGGTCTTCTCGCTCCTGTTCTGCGCTTTGCCCATGCTGGATGTGGGCGAGTATGCCCTCCAGTACCCAGGGACCTGGTGCTACCTCTCCCTTCACCCGTGTTCCACCACTCCCCTCCGCCACCTCCTCTACGCCAACACCTTCGCCCTCTTCAACGTCGTCTGCCTCGTCTTCCTCGTCTTCTGCAATGTCGTCGTCGTCGGTACGTTGGCTTTGGTTCCCGAAGACGCTAACCACTATTTCAGTGAATGAGTCAACAAGGTCTTGGCTCATGTGTTAGACTGGTGATCGACAGCTCTTACATTTCCGTATGAGAGTTGGGAGTTCATGTATAGCCCGATCTGTGAGTAATGCTGTGACTTTACACACATACACACATACACAAACACCATGTGTGTGTGTATATGTGATTCACCATGGTCTTGGATCACGTGTTGGACTCGTGATCGACAGCTATTTCTCTCCCGGAAGAGAGCTTAGAACTCATATATGACCGATCTATGGGTAATACTGTGACCTTACACGCACACCCCCAACTCCCCGCCCACGAAAGTTGGAGTAACGACTCGCAACGCAGCGATACTGTAACAATTTCAGCCATGGGCGGGATTCCCGGCCGTCACTACGGCCGGGAACTCTAACCACTGCGCCACGAGTTGTGTGTTTGTGTTCATGTGCGTGCTCGCGGGTGCTTGTATAGTATGTGTTCGTGAGTATTCTGTTTATGCATGTGAATATTTACTCAAGTCAGGTAGTAAAGTGCATTACACCAAACTATTCGTTCACGGCGAACACAGATTTCCACTCGATAACGGCACTTAAGAACAGCTCTTCTACGTATCTGATTCTCTCCAATTTTTTTTAACATGAAATGCAGGTGCATGGGATGTATATATTATTTCATAAAGAAAACATACTCTCAGGTCACTACGCAAGCACATCACAAGACCTTCAATTATTTATTTACTAATTTATTCATCCATTTTTTTTCGTATATTCATTCATTCATTTGTTCATTCTTTCATGTATTCATTTGTTTATTTATTTATATTTCAATATAATTTTCATTATTTTTTTTTCTTCATTGCCCACGGTACTCGCTGGTCCTGCTGGGGACCATTGAAGATCTACTCGTTGATAAATCGCCTATTGTCTTCCTCCCGCAGGCACCCTCCTGAAGATGCGGATGTTCCGATACAAGTTCTCGCCCTCGAAGTCGTGCCAACCGCACCGGACCTCCAAACAACGCGAACTCGAGGTCGAAATGGTCATCGTCCTCGTCGTCCTCACCTTCGTCTTTACCGTTTCCTGGGCTCCTCTCGACGTGAGTGGCACTCCAATTCAAGGAGGAGGTGGGGTGTTCTGAGGTCCAGATGGACTCTTTGTTTCAGTCGTATGCCTTAATCCCCGAGTTCGAGTCCTCGCAATGGAGAAAAAGTAAACGATCAGGTTGTATTCTTGAACCGATTTTCGTCCTTATGGTAGGAGGGAATAGGGCTTGCTATGGGGTTTCGTCTCTGGCCCCAAAATTTCATTTAAGAACATGGAAATCCTCTGAGCTCGGGTCATTCTACACTATCATTTTTAGTAATGCGACTGCCCCCTCCTCCGCAAAAAAATACCCTATTTACTTTTAGTGACGCGATTGCCCCCCCCCAAAAAAAAAAAAAAAAAGTATTCACAGTCATCAGCTCCCCCAATTCTCTCTTTACACATCACCCTCCCCTCCCCTCCCACTCCCTCCAGGCCCTAAGTGACTATCCTCTCCTCCCTAATTATCCATTTATTATTGTGAAATTCACTTATACTTGCAAAGATTGATTTCCCTTCTTCTCTGAAGTTTCCTTCATTTTATAAAACTTTTTCCTTCTCCTCTTGTTACTTTTTTTTCTAATCCCCCCTCTTTCTCCACCTCCCCCTCCTCCCCCTCCTTCGTCTATTTTTACTCTTCCTTCTCCTTCACTTCCTCCTCTTTCTCCTTCTTGTCCTACTCTTCCTCCTGTTCCTCTTCCTTTTCATCTTCCTTTTCCCACTCTTCCTATTTCTCTTCGTCCTATTATTCCTCCTGCTCCTCTTCCTTTTCATCTTCCTTTTCCCCCTCTTCCTACTTCTCTTCGTCCTATTATTCCTTCTGCTTCTCTTCCTTTTCATCCCCCTGCTTATCCTCTTTCTCTTCCTTTTCATCCTCCTTCTCTTTCTTTACCTCTTCCTCTCCTTCCCCATGCTTCTCCTCCACCTCTTCCTCTTCTTCCTCCCTCTCCAAAACCGTCCAATTACTCTCTCTTTCTGTAGCTGTTGCTACTGTTAGGTACGCTAGATTGCTATGCTCGTATATTTCAGCAGCCGTGTTGAGCGGTGCAGGTACTCTTCAGACTCTGCCGGACCCATATCTTGTTCTCAAGACAAATAAAGTTTGTGGAGATACTCCGTGTACGACTGCACCAACCACACGCAGCGTCCGTATCCTGACCCTCTTTATCTCTTTCTGTAGCTTCGCGTCTTCTTGAACCAGTTCTGGCCCCACGAAAAGAAGGAAGACCATTTCATTGAGTTGGTGTCCATACGCCTCGTCTCTATCAACCAGATCATCGATCCCTGGGCCTACATCATCAGTAGATTCGTAAGTAGACACACCGACTCTTGGGTTGTCGTGACGCTCACTCGCACGCTACAGAGTCCCTTTCCACAGAGAGAGTTTCGACATGACGATATGATAAACGACCCAGGGAGCCATTGTATGGTCAAATTATTGTCATTCGTCCTTACTCTTTGTTCTTGTAATTAATTCTTCGAACCTTTTGTGTTTTTCAACTCAATATACCGGGTTGTTGTTGTGGATTCTATGCACCAACAGTTCTATTATACACAGAGTTGCGGCATCTCCGAACATTCCGTCATTTTGTGGCCAATTTGTGGAGTCGTCGTAATTCTTTGTATATAGGAACTCTAGCACGTTGTGACCAAAGATGAAGTGATGAGTGTTGCGGAAGAAGGGAAGTGGATGAAGGGGAGTACCAGTCAGTTTGTTGTCGAATAGAAGTATTCAAATTATGCAGGCAAGGTCATCATATTCAGACAACAGTGCAGGACTCGTAGTGATGTATATAAGTTGGACAAATTTAGGTTTAAAAGGGAAATATGCAATAACTGGTTTTCTTAGAGTAGTTAACAAATGGAATAGACTTGGTAACCATGCGGTAAGCGCAACGGGTTGTTTTAATAGAAGATGAAATAACTTTATGGATAGGGATGATGGGTGGTAATGGACATGGAACTGTATATGGTCTCTTGCAGTTTCCTTCATTCTTATGTTCTTAACCACTTTGATACGATGATGCTTACGTAGGCGTCATGAGGAGCGTGTGGGTATATGGGAATCCCGGCGTCGACATCTTGATTATATTTATTTTGTATTTGTAGCTGAGTGACCCCCATATTGTGTGAACTGGCCTGATTTTATTTTCTGTGGTTATTAACATTTAGAGTGAAAGAGAACGAGTAATAGAGCTGTAACTTTATATTCTATAATGCGAGTATTGTGATGCATCATCGTACATCAGGCAGCAAAGGCTGCCCGCGAGAATTTGACTCATTTGAAGAGGTTAAGAATAAATTAAATAACTTTATGGATTGGGATGATAGGTGGTAAGGGACATGGAACTGCCCAGCATAGGCCTTTGGTCTTTTACAGTCTGCTCCATTCTTATGTTCTAATGTCCTTCTTATGGTGGTGTATGCTGCCTCAACCAATCGATTCTTTCTGGCCCGATGCAGCCGATGCCGGTTATCTGAGGGCCGTGGGTCTCCTGCAAGAGAGAGACCTCCTGGGAGAACAAATTGATGGGCTAATCTTTGTGCAGAGGACTCGAGAACAAAGAGGGGCAATAATTTTGTTTTCTCTAATTCATTCATTTGTTTCTGGCCTAGAAAGGGGAAGAAGCCTATTGGTAGAGATGAGGAGTTTATTTATTTGTTTATTCTTGCCAATTAGTGAGTTTAAGTTCTATTTTTTTTTTTCGTAGCCGTATAGGGGAAGGTAAATAGGTTGTTTAATTATTCATTATTATTATTATTTCTTCATATTAGTGGATCTAAGTTTTGTTTGTTTATCTGTTTACTTATTATTATTTTTTCATATAAGTATATCTAAGTTTGGTTTCCTTATTTGTTTATCTATTTATTCTTTTATTTTCTTATTTTATTTCTCGTTATGCAGCTGTTCCGCTCCCGGTTCTGCCGATGCTGCCGCACGGGACTTCTGCAGCGCCTCTCCCAGCGGAAGAACTCAAATTCACTGGTGTCCCTTCGGCGAGATTCGGCCAACTCGCAGCGTCGAGAGTCGGCCCGGTCACGCAAAGACTCAGCGACAACGGGCCTTTCCCAGAAGAGACGGGAATCAGACATGTCACTCCGTAAGCATGCTGCAGGTCTGCCTCCTCACCGGGAACCCGGGACCGTGTCCCTGAAGAGGGAGTCTGAGGTAGCTTCCCAGCAGAAGGAGCCTGGAGAGATGCCATGGAGGGAAGGGGACCTGCAGAGAAGAGAGTCAGAGAATCTACTACAGGGGACGGGGGATGCTGGAGAGCCCTCCCTACCCGCGTCCCAGAGGAAGGGTTCTGATGCCGCATCACTGAGGAAAGACTCTGGGAACTCCTCGCAGCTGAGTTCAAAAAGATCTTCGATGTCGGAGACGCCCCTTCTGGCCGATCTCGGGCTCGACCACCTGCGGTACCAGCAGGTCCAGGAGGAGGAGGAACACCTTCAGGAGAACTCCAAGCTCCTTCGTCAGGAAGGTAGATCTCGTGGTCTTCTTCTTCCTCCTCATCTTACCGCTCCTCTTCCTCCTCCCATTGATCCTCTTCCTTATCCTCTTCCTCCTCCTATAGCTTCTCTTCCTTCTCCTGTTCCTCCTCCTACTGCTCTTTTTCCTTCTCTTCTTCCTCCTACTGTTCCTCTTCCTCCTCCTACTACTCCTCTTCCTTCTCCTCTTCCTCCTCCTACTGCTCCTCTTCCTTCTCCTCTTCCTCCTCCTACTGCTCCTCTTCCTACTCTCCTTCCTTCACCTACTGCTCCTCTTCCTTCCTCTACTGCTCCTCCTCTTCCCCCTACTGCTCCTCTTTCTTCTCCTCTTCCCCCCTTCACCTACTGCTCCTCTTCCTTTTCTTCTTCCTATTGCTACTCTTCCTTCTCCTCTTCCTACTGCGCCTCTCCCTTCTCCTCTTCTTCCTCCTACTGCTCCTTTCCTTCTCTTCTTCCACTTGCTCCTCCTCTACACTCACGCTTGTGAGAAATCATGAAGTAAAATATCTGGTTTAGCTGCCATAATCAGTTCATATGGGCTTGGAGAAGATTTTGTTTTACCCATGTCTGTATTAACAGTGTGACAATGCTTGACTGTGGATATGAGGATAGAACGTTCTCAAGCTTGAAATATAGACTTCTTTCCTTTTCTGTAAGATTCCACAATGCCTCTTCTATAGCCTTGGTTGCCTACTTAAGTTCAATGACCGAACTGGAGATATTTTACTACATCGCCATGCATAGTGTTCTTGCTTATTATCAGAGTTCGTATAGACTGCATTCATTCATGTGTTCATCCTAAAACACTGAACTTGCTTCAGACTGATTAACCTTAGTGAAAAAATATAACAGGAAGAAGAAAAGTCTACATTAAGAATAGTGAAGAATTATTCAATTTGAAATGCATACTTCTGTAAAAGAATATATAATATTTTGAAGAATCATTTTCACAGAGAGTGTTGAATGATAGGTAATTTGTTCAGATCCATTTGGGAAGAAGCTCTCCTGCAAGGTAATACGAACAAAGTAGATGCTTGTTTTTCACCTAATCAAGATGGGATCACTCGTCAGATATCTTTTACTCATCTCTGTCAAATGCCAATTAAGCCGCATCCATGCGAGCATCCTGTAATGTCTGTAGACATTAGTGAGAATATTGTTTTAGGTGTAATTCTTGCTACCTTTGTCTACTGAAGACAAGTCAGCAAATTGTTTATGTTTGTCCTCTGCAGACAAAACAGCGTAAGTTGTATACAATTGGTAGCTAACAACAAGTCTAACTAAAGAAACACCATGTGAGGATGGAGCTTTATTAGTACATCATTTTGCTTGTTAGTGCTTTAACAAGTACTTGATAAAACTCTATCATGTGAGATGTCATACTTATAAAGGCTGTGTCCTTATATGGTGTTTTCCTTTGATAGGGGGTGAGTATCAGCAGGCACTGTGCGTGGTGTTTGTATGGTGGATGGGGTTTTGATAGATTTGACCATCAGGCAAGAGTGTCCCTTCATCTTCTCAGTACTCTCACCTCTTCTTAATAACTCCACACCTTTGGGTGATCACTAAGGGAACCTGTTACACCGAAGTTCCTTTATCTTCTTAGTACTCTCATCCATTCTTAATGACTCCACACCATCTGGCAATGGTAAGGAGAACCTGTCATTACGTTTAAGTTTTCACTGGTGTCCCTAGGTCTGGTGAAGGATGACATGAAGCCTGCTTTCCAGCCGACTTTCCTGGGCTCTCCCTTGACCGACTCCTGCAACCACCTCCAGAATGACATTCAAGCACCGAAGGGCATCCTTACTTTGATCAACGAGAAGGAGGAGGAAGAAGTGGAGAAAAGAGAGAAGGAGGAAGAGGAGGAGGAGCAAGAGGAGGAGGAGAAGAAGGACCCTTCAATGGTCCCTCTTCTCCTCTGTTCTTCATCGAGATCCTCTTCCTCTTCCCACTGTATCTCCGAGTCCCACTCGCAGGGTCATGTCTGCCATGGGTGCAGGGATTCCGGCACTGGGTCCTACTCCGAGGAGGAGCACTGGGAGGCCAAGCTGGTTACACCAGAGGAGCTGAAGCTGGATGATAAGGGTTAGGATTTATTCTTTTAAACATGACTCGGCGAAGGAAATCTATTCTATAGCCAAATTCAAAAGTTTGATGACAGTCTTGTGTAGTGTCACTTTCTGATAGTAGAGGACACTTTAGTCACTTTACAAGATTTAGTATAAGAATATATATTTAGATATTATATATGTATATATATATGTATATATATATATGTATATATATATATATATGTATACATACATACATACATGTATATATATATATATATATATATATATATATGTATATATATATATATATATATATATATATATATATATATATATACTGTATATATATATATATACGTGAAGGTGGGTGAGGAAGACATAAATCAGAATCCAAGTTTATTTCTGACTAGTTCGCACAAATAGGCTTCTTCAGAGAAATAATGTAATAAGGAGAAAACAAGGCGAACATATATATATACAGAGCTCACCCAGGACTGTCTCTGTATATTGGGGATTTAGTCCTGTTGTCCGTTACTGAGGGGTCTTTGTTCCGGTGGCGTAATGTCCTAGTTGTTGCTGCTATGGCTGCGATGGATTTTGTCCATTTGATGTCACCCGTTCTTTGGTTAGTATTTTCATTGGTAGCAATATACAGTGCTTCCAATACTTTCCTTTTCTGTTTTTTTTTCTTCTAGTATTTCTGCTGCCTTCCACTGAGGATTAGAGAAAAGGCTCAGCGAACACAGAGCGGATGTCAGATACCATTGCGACACTAGTGCTTTAGTTAATCATATTAAAGAAAAGAGTCTTTTACCGAAAAGGGAGGCAGCAGAAATACTAGAAGAAAACTTAACCAACAGAAAAGGAAAGTACTGGAAGCACTGTATATTGCTACCAATGAAAATACTAACCAAAGAACGGGTGACATCAAATGGACAAAATCCACCGTAGCCATAGCAATAGCAACTAGGACATTACGCCACCGGAACAAAGACCCCTCAGTAACGGACAACAGGACAAAATCCCTAATATACAGAGACGACCCTGGGTGAGCTCTCCGAAGCTCCTCACAGTACCCCGTATATATATGTTCGCCTTGTTTTCTCCTTATTACATTATTTCTCTGAAGAAGCCTATTTGTGCGAAACTAGTCAGAAATAAACTTGGATTCTGATTTATGTCTTCCTCACCCACCTTCACCAACCTGTCACAATGCCTCAACATCAATATATATATATATATACATATAAATATATATATATATATATATATATATATATATACATACATATATATATACATATATATACATATATATATATACATATATATATATATATATACATATATTTATATACATATATATATACATATATATATATATATATATATATATATATATATATATATTGGTAACCAGGAGAAGTGTAGCAAGAGTTAAGGATGTACATGTTCTAAGGGGAGAGAGTGGGGAATTTCAGATAACTTTTTGGTGGAAGGTAAGTTGATAATGGAGGATAGATGGAGAAAGAGGAAAAGGACAGAAGATAGGGAGGTGCTTAAAGTAAACTGCTTAAATGAGAAAGAAAAGGAGGAGTACAAGAAAAAGCTGAGAGAGGAGTGGGAGGGAGTGAAGGATAGAATAGAACTAGGAGTGGAGGAGGAATGGGGATGGTTCAAGGAGGGATTCACAAGGTGTACAAAGATGGTGTGTGGAACAACGAAGACAGGAGGAAATAGAAGGAAGGGTAGTGAGTGGTGGAATGAGAAAGCAAAGGTGGTAGAAAAGAAGAAGCGAGCATTCACAGATTGGTTACAAAATAGGACAAGAAAATCATATGAGAGGTACAAAAAAGAAAAAAGAAAAGAGAAGTAAAGCATAAGATAAAGGAGGCAAAGAGGAGAGCAGATGTGAAATGGGGTAAGATTATGACAGAAAATATTGAAAGTAATAAAAAGATGTTTTGGAAAGAAATTAAGAGAGGAAGAGGAGGCAGATCAAGTAGAGAAGAAAAGGTAAAAGGTGCAGATGGGGAGATGATAATGGAAGAGAAGGCAATAAGAGGAAGATGGGCAAAGTATTTTAGGGAGTTGCTAAATGTGAATGGATGTTAAGAGGAGATTGTATGGAGGAGTGATTGTGCCGACAGCAATGTATGGGGCAGAAACATGGAACATAAGATAAGAAGAGAGGAGGAGTTTTGAATGTGTTTGAGATAAGGTGTCTGAGAAGTATGATAGGGGTTGCTAGGCTGGTTAGAGTGAGAAACAAGGAGGTGAGGAGAAATGCGGGGATGGAAAGGGAGTTGAGAGATGAATTAGACACATGGAAAGAATGAGTGAAGAAAGATTAGTAAAAGAGGTGTGAAGGTAGAGGTAGAAAGGATGAGATGGATGGATGGGGTAAAAGGGGCGTTGGGAAAGAGGGGAATATATGTTGAGGAAGGACAGGAGAAGACAGAAAATAGGGGTGAATGGAGAATGGTTGTGTATGGATGATGCTGTGATGTATGAAAGGGAGTGGGTGGGGGATGGGTGGTGAGGGAGTGTTTATGAAAAAATAATTTGGCACAGTCCAAACTGATTTCTTCCCATCTTCTCTTTTCTGCATGAGGAGATAGGTGTGTGTGTGTGGGGGGGGGGGTCACCGATTTAATGAAGTGGCCTTGCTGTGTATGTGCTGTGTCTTGTGACACTGCTTCTGACCCAGGGCAGTGGATTAGATGCAGGGATGACCCATCATCCTGAAGGAGCCAAGATAAGAGGGAGGGAGGAGGGGTAGATGGGAGTGGAGTATGTGAGGATGGAATGTGTGGGAGTGGATTTTATGCCTTTGGTTTTTGGCTACCTCCCTTTTAAGGGAAGAAAGTCTTTGGTATATATATGTATGTATGTATGCATGTATTTACCTAGTTGTATTTACCTAGTTGTATTTTACGGGAAGGGGAGATATGCTCGTTGTGTCCCGTCTCCTTATCTCGTTTTGTCTAGCCTGTTTTTAAATTCGTGTATCCTTTTTGCACACACCACATTTTCATCTAACTTGTTCCAAACGTCTATTATCCTGTGGGGAAAGCTGCTCTTTTTCAGGTCTCCTATAATTGTCTTTTTTATTTTATTTCAGTGGCCTCTTGTATCTCTACTATCCCATTTTATAAGATCCTCTCTATAAATAATTCCCATGCCTTTCATGATTCTATAAATAGTTATCAAGTCTCCTCTTTCTCTTCTCTGCTCCAATGTCTGTGGTTCAAGTTTTGCCAGCCTCTCATATGATAGTTCTGAGAGCGTTGGTGCTAATTTCGTAATTGCTCTTTGTATTCTTTCAAGTTTTGTTATACATTTTTTATACTTGGTGACCACGTCGTCGCTACATACTCCAATCTTGGTCTAATCAAAGTGACTAGTATTTTCTTCACCATTTCTTCGTCCAGGTATGTAAATGCCACTTTGATTGTTCTTATCAAATTATAAGTTTCTCCAAAAATTTTGTTTATATGTTTCTCATGGGGCATATCATTCATAATAATGACTCCCAGGTCCTCATTTTCGACTTTTTTAATTTCTTCCTCTCCCAATGTATATGATACCACTATTCTTTTTTTGCTTCTTCCAAATTCCATTATACTACATTTTTTAATATTGAATTCCATCTCCCACTTCCTACTCCATTCCCATGCTTTATTGAAATCATTCTGCAGCGACTCACAATCGTCTTCAGTGTTCACTTTTTTCAATAGTTTTGCATCGTCTGCGAA
The DNA here is from genome assembly GCF_046742065.1 of Oratosquilla oratoria. Taxonomy (NCBI): domain Eukaryota; kingdom Metazoa; phylum Arthropoda; class Malacostraca; order Stomatopoda; family Squillidae; genus Oratosquilla; species Oratosquilla oratoria. The sequence continues at coordinate 41,202,993 of NC_134785.1, forward strand.
GCACATATAACTTTCAATTCCTTTATCCATGTCATTAATATATATATATATATATATATATATATATATATATATATATATATATATATATATATATATATATATATATGAAACTTGTTAACCCACTGTCGGAGAAAAGAAATCAGAAATACTAATTATATGTATATTTCCTTAAGTACGGACAAGAAAATTCAGCTGTGTTTCTCCACACCAGTAAGGAGGACCACCGCATGGATTGGGAAAAGGCTGAAATTATTTATAAATCCCAGTGTAGTTTTCGAAGAAAAATTATTGAATCCTCTCTCATTAAACACCTACCCAATTTTAATTTATCGAAAGGTCAATGGTCACCAGACTGGATCACATGGATGGCAGCAAACAAATTAATTATGAAAGCAGCAGGACAGATTCCCACATACCAACCCCAAGTAACCTGAGTCCCCTTGTCCGCGTCTCCTAATTGTTCTCTCCCTGTCCATATTTATACTTGTTAACTCTATTCCTTTGTATCATTCTGCTGAAGAGGACCACAGTCAGTGGTCGAAATATACAGATAATTAGTATTTCTGATTTCTTTTCTCCGACAGTGGGTTAACAAGTTTCATTTTACCAATGTGCTATTACATTACGCTGTGCTAATATATATATATATATATATATATATATATATATATATAATGTATATATATATATATATATACATATATATATGTATATATATATATATATATCTATATATCAAACATTATTGGGGCCAATCTGTTCCTTATAGAACTCCACCAATCATTTCATCCCAATTAGAATGTTTGTCTCTTATTACCACTCTCATTTTTCTTTCATGCAAGAAGTACTCCATCCACTTCAGTAGTTTGTTCTGTATTCCTCGTACAGTTTCTAATTTCTTTAGCAACTTCTTATGTGGCAATTTATCAAAAGCTTTTTTTAGGTCTAGGAATGCACAATCAGCTTATCCATCTCTTTCTATTAGTCTTAAATCAGGTTTGTTACACATGATCTTCCTTCTCTAAACCCAAATTGCCTTGGATTTAGTACATTGTTTTTTCCAGATACCTTACCCATCTAATTTTGATTTTTTCTATGACATCTTTTTCGTATTTTCTCTTTCCTTCTCTGCGCTCTTCTACATATTGATTTCTTTATCCAGTATATATTTTCCATTTTTCGGGTCTTTTGTCTTTCCTCCATTTTATCCAAGCTTTATCACTTTTGTCTTTTAACTCACTACATCTTTTGTTGTACCAACATTTTACATATCCCATTTCTTGTTTTTGTCTTGGAACATACTTTTCCACTCCTTCCTTATGAATTTTTGTCAAAAATTTCCATTTCTCTTCTATTGTTGTTTCCTCCTTGTGTATCCTTTCCCAGTCTGCTTTTTGAAAAAATTCTCGCATTTTATCATTTTTTTCCATACATGAATCTTCCCTTTCTATATTGTTCGTTTTTCCCATGTATTTTTCTTCATTTAGTTCCAGTTCAATTAATATGTGATCACTTCTACTTAGTGGTGTCTTATATTCAATCTTGTCCACTATTTCAGGTTCTAATGTGATCATTAGGTCCAGTCTCGATGGTTCTTTCTCATTTCTATACCTAGTATTCTCTTGTATCCATTGTGTCATTGTATGTTCTATAATCATATCAAATAGTACATTTGCCCATAGGTCATCTCCACCTTTCACTGTCATCTCTTCCCAGCAGATTTCTTTACAGTTAAAGTCACCCATTATAAGAATTCTTCCTCCATCTTACATTATCTTATTTAGGGATATCCTTGTGTCTTCTAACATGTTTTGGTGTTTTCTCTCTTCCCACGAAGCCGCTTTAGGAGGCATATAATTTACCACAAACATCCTGCTCTTCTTGTCCCTGTCCTCTATTTCCACCATAATGATTTTCATTCTGTTCTTTCCATATGTAACATTCCTCACATTTATATCCTTCTTAGTCAGGAACATAACTCCACCACCTTGTTTTATTACTCTGTTTCTAATTCAATAATTATATTTACCATGTCCTACATTGTTGGGTGGTAATGGATCTTTCAATTTTGTCTCTACAATTCCCATTATGTCAGGTTCTTTTTCTTTCAGGTAATCATTCATTTCATTCAAGCCTGTTATTAAGCTATCAATATTTGTGAAAGACACTTTTGATTTTCTGTTACCTCCATCCTGTTTTCTGTTTCCTTTCTGTTTTTCTCTCCTATGAATCATTTCCTCACTTTCATATCTACTACTCTCCAATAGAATTTCTCTTTGTCTAACTCTGTTCTGTTCTCGTTGTTTTGCTTAGCTTCTGTTCTTTTTGCTTTCTCTTCCTCTCTTTCCTCTTTATTCATCATTCTTTTTATCCATACCTGTTTGTACTGATCACTTTTTGGTAGTTTCCTTGTTTTTGATAAGACATTCTCTGTTGTCGTTTGTGACCTGAACTTAATCTTAATTGGTCAGGTCTTGTCTATGCTGTATTTCCCCAGCCTATATATTTCTTCAATTTCTTTCCCTATTTCCGGTTCACCTTCTTGAAATATTTTTAGTACCTTATTTACTTTTTCTTTCTCATCCCCCACTCTTGTACTCCTATTTGGATTATGCTTCTCTTCCATTCCTAATATACTTATACATTTCTTTTTAACTGCAAAGTCTCTTACTATATTCCCCTTCTCTCTCATCACTTTAATAACTGTGTCCTTAGTGTGTTCTTTCATCTGTTGTTTCCCTATATCTTTAAATAATTTTTTTTTATCCTCTTGCACTTTTTTCTAACCACTTACCTCTTTTGTTATGGACTCTTTATTCTCTTTATTATTCCTCTTTAATTCCTCACTCTCATCCTTTATTTCTTTTAACCGTCTTTTTAATTCTTCTATTTCTTTAGTTATGTTTTGATTTTTCTTCTTTAGTTCTTCCAATTTATCAACTCTTTGTGTAATTATTACGAGTTGGCTAAACCTAACCTCACATGATTCGTTTGATTTGGTTAGTTTTGCCTCTAGACTTGCTAATCGGGGGAGGTTGTCATGTCCTCCCTCATTAAATCCATAGAAATAATTATCTCCACTTTCTATTGAGCTGCTCTTATCTATATTTCTACTCTTAATTCCTTTACTTGTTCGACATCGGCTGTGTCTACACATCTTTTATTGTTTACACCCCTTTTGACGTTTGAGGCTTGTTCATCCCATTCCTCATTTCCTTCCATTTTCTTCAATAATTCCTCCCGTTCTCCTCTTTATTTTATCTGCCCACTACACCACGAGCTTTCCCCTTTCATTCTAATACAACACAGGTACTCCCTCGTCGCTGAAATTCACGAAAATTGCTGTTTTTTCGGAGCTCCAAGCTTGTTGTATTTTACGGGAAGGGGAGCTATGCTCATAGTGTCCCGTCTCCATATCTCGTTTTTATCTAGACTGTATTTAATTTCGTGTATCGTATTGGACACACACACCACATTCTCATCTAACTTGTTCCAAACGTCTATTATCCTGTGGGGAAAGCTGTTCTTTTTCAGGTCTCTTCTATAGTTGTCTTTCTTGATTTTCTTTCCGTGTCCTCTTGTATCTCTACTATCCCATCTTATTAGATCCTCTCTATCAATAATTTCCATACCTTTCATGATTCTGTAAATAGTTACCAAGTCTCCTCTCTCTTTTCTTTGCTCTAATGTCTGTAGTTCAAAATATATTTTTATCAGAATTTGTTTTTCCATACACAATTCTTCCCTTTCTATATTGTTATTTTCCCATGTATTTTTCTTCATTTAGCTCTAGTTCTACTAATATGTGATCACTTTTATTTAATGATGTCTTACATTCAATCTTGTCCACTATTTCAGGTTCTGATGTTATTATTAGGTCTAGTCTCGATGGCTCCTCCTCATTTCTATACCTAGTATTCTCTTGTATCCATTGTGTCATTGTATGTTATATAATCATTTCAAGGAGTGCATTTCCCTATAGGTCATCTCTACCTTTCACTGTCATTTCTTCCCAGCAGATTTCTTTACTATTAAAGTCACCCATTATAATTATTCTTCCTCCATCTTCCATTATCTTATCTAGTGTTATCCTTGTATCTTCAAACATATTCTTGTGTTCTCTCTCTTCTAATGAAGCCGTTTTAGGAGGCACATAATTTACCACAAACTTCCTGTTCTTCTTGTCCCTGTCCTCTGTTTTCATAATGATCATTTCCACTCTATTCTTTCCATATGTAACATTCCTCACATTTATATCCTTCTTAGTCAGGAACATAACTCCAACAATTTGTTTTACTTCTCTGTTTCTAATTCAATAATTATATTTACTATGTCCTACACTGTTGGGTGGTAATGGGCCTTTCAATTTTGTTTCCACAATTCCCATTATGTCAGGTTCCTTTTCCATCAGGTAATCATTCAGTTCATTCAAGCCTGTTATTAATCCATCTATATTTGTGAAGGATACTTTTAATTTTCTGCTACCTCCATCCTGTTTTCTGTTTCCCTTCTGTTTTTCTCTACTATGAATAATTTCCTCACTTTCATATCCACTACTCTCCAATAGAATTTCTCTTTGTCTAACTCTGCTCTGTTCTCGTTTTTTCCCTAGCTTCTATTCTTTTTTGTTTTCTTTTTCTCTCTTTTCTCTTTATTCATCTCTCTTTTATCCATACCTGTTTGTACTGATCACTTTTTGCTAGTTTCCCTGTTTTTGATAAGACATTCTCTACTGTCGTTTGTGACCTGAATTTAACCTTAATTGGTCTGGTATAGTCTAAGCTGTATTTCCGAAGTCTATATATTTTTTTCGATTTCTTTCCCTATTTCCTGTTTACCTTCTTGAAATATTCTTAGTACCCTGTTCACTCTTTCTTTCTCCTCTCTTATTCTTGTACTCCTATTTGGATTATGCTTCTCTTCCATTCCTAGCATAATTATACATTTCTTTTTATCTACTAAGTCTCTTGTTATATTTTCCTTTCTCTCATCACTTTGATAACTGTGTCATTAGTGTGTTCCTTCATCTGTTGTTTCACTATTTCTCTAAATCAAATTTTGCTATTTTCCTGATCCTTTTTCCAACCTCTTCTTCTATGGACTCTTTATTCTCTTTATTATTCCTCTTTAATTCCTCATTCTCATCCTTTACTTCTTTTAACTGTCTTTTTAATTCTTCTATTTCTTTATTTAGGTTTTGGTTCTCCTTTACTTCTTCCAATTTATCAACTCTTTGTGTAATCAGTGCAAGTCGACTGAACCTAACCTCCCATTGTTTGTTCATTTTTGTTAGTTTTGCCTCTAGACCTGCTGATCGGGGGAATTTGTCATCTCCTTCCTTATTAAATCCACGGAAATAATTATCTCCACCTGCCATTGCGCTGCTCTTATCTATGTTTCTAATTTTCAAATTTTTACTAATTTCTTCAACTTCATCTCTGTCGTCTGCGCATATTTTCTTCCATTTTCCTCAGTAATCCCTCCCCTTCTCCTTTTTCTTCACCTTCCCACTACACCACGAGCTTCCCCTTCTCTACTAATACAACACAGGTACTCCTCGTCGTTGAGATCCACGAAAATATGTTGTTGTTTTTTAGTTTCAATCTTCGTTGTCACTTCGACTGTCGTGTGTGTGTGTGTACATATATATATGTATATATATACATATATATATATATATATATATATATATGTGTGTGTGTGTGTGTGTGTGTGTGTGTGTGTGTGTGTGTGTGTGTGTATGTATGTATATCAAGGACTACTATTACACAGGACATGCACACCCAGATCCCTGTTTTCCCACTAGATCTATTATTTTTTTCTTTTTTTTTTTTTTTGCCTCAGTCTAGTAGTCTAGTGGTTTTTCGTCATAGATATCAAGAATCTATTATATTTTGAAGATCCTAATAAAAACGTTTAATTTTGCATTACGGAGCCAAATTCTTGGATCCAGATTTGGAGCCAGATACTAGATTGAACAAATTTGTGCCAAACACAGAAAAATAGTGCCAGATCTGGCACCAAAAGTGCTAAATTGGCAACCCTGCCTACTGATCACGCAACCATCCTACAAAGTACAAAATATAGCAGGCTGTCGCGCTCGCGTCTAAGTTTGTACCTGTTTTCGCAAAATGTTATTTTTCTGCATTATTTCTGTCTAATACTTCTCGAATTATTCCATGAAAGCACGATTTGTCATTGAGAGGTTTTGAAATTTAGCTATAATACATTCACACGTACAGTTACTATGAGTTGAATGTATATCATCATACGAACTCCATAGAAATTGTCAGTCAAATTGGCGCACTTGTTATTTGCATATAGTATGTTTGCGTGATTGATTGGTTACATTAGTATATAGATGGTTGCAGGACGGTTAAGGTTTGTATTATCCGAATTATTAGTTTGTACAATTTTTTATGTGCAGAATCGTAAAGAGCAATGCAACAGCAGTCTTGCCTGTATACAAGTGACGAGATTAGCTCATAGTTGTCTACTTGACTAACTAGTGATTGGTTGAGAAAGTTTGGATTATTGCACCATTACAGGCAGTGGTAATTAGTTTGATGTATACAGTTTTCTAACTTCAAAATGTTTTCATGTGTATGTTGTGTAATATAATTCGAATCTAGAAGATTTTTTTTTGTTCAATGTAGTAGTTTTTGGCAAGCTGTCTAGGTTTTTTTCATTTTCCAGAGTGACAGCACTGGTCCAGTGTGCTACTAGCAATGGAAGTGTTAAGGTTGTGTTACTCCGTCTTTCCCGCGTGGCTGCATTTAGAAGTGGATTGTATTTGTTTACATAGGTTCTTGCTGATTTTGTGTATTCAAAATCCCGAATAAGTGTGGTGTTGTGAACTGCAACGGTAATTATAACAAGGATAACAGGTGCCGGGTGTTTCGACTGCCAAAAGACCGTTATGAAAGACAGAAGTGGATTGATGTGCTGCCACCACGTAAGAACTTTGTTGTTGATTCTGACAGATTTTTCATTTGTGAGAAACACTGGGGTCCCATCACGCCTTCTATCAATTTGCCTGGTGGTTCTACGCGACCTGCGATCCCTCTCAGTGTCTTCAATGTCCCTGCTTCATGTCTGCCATCTTCAAAACCTGTACCTCGCCCGGCGAAGGCCGAAGACAAGCAACTGAGGCATTTTCTTCAGAAAGATACGATTACTTCATTTAATGCTTTTAGACCTGAACGTGACCTACAGCAGCAGTACAAGAACTTAATTATTTCAAGATCGGAAGAAAAGTTTGTGTGTCTGTTCATGACAGAAAATTTCAGTGAGTGCAGACTGTCTGTGATTGTCGAAAACACGCCCACGTTAAGTAGCCCACTGATCTGCCGTGCATTCAAGAAGGGCATTAGTGTACCACCGGGTAAGACACTTCTTCCCAACAATGGTTTGAGGTCGTAAGGTCAGTTCGCCGAAGCTGTGCGCGTAGCAATTAACTATGACATCCCGTTTGACAAAAAGATTGAGATTATTGTCACTCTTCTTCAAAACCCACACGTCAGCCTGTGTAAACACCGAGAATGAGAAGATGCTGGTATTTTTGACACGCCAGTTGGAACTTTTATCACAGGAACAGTTTTCCATGAATGGTTATTGTTTTGCTCTTGAATCATATCCCAAGTGTAGTTATGAGCAGCTCAGAGACTTTTTGGTGCTGCCAAGGAAACGCAAGCTGCAATACATCACTTCATCTATTGACAAGGATCAGGTGATGAGGGAAACATTTGCCAAATTGAAGACATGCTTTTTGCTGATGATGCCGCTGTCACCTCCCACAATGAGCAAGAACTCCAGCGCCTCATGGACAGGTTTTCCCAGGCCAGCAAAGACTTCGGAATGACCATCAGCCTAAAAAAGACCTATGTGCTGAGTCAGGATGTGGACACTCCACCAGCTATCTATATCGACGACTACCAACTCGAAGTCGTACACCAGTTCACACACCTGGGATCCACCATCAGCGACAACCTATCCCTTGACGCCGAGATCAACAAGCGCATCGGCAAGGCTGCTACGACCCTAGGACGCCTCACCACCCGCGTCTGGGAGAACCAGAAGCTGACAACGTCAACTAAGATGGCAGTGTACAACGCGTGCATTGTCAGCACTCTCCTCTACGGCAGCGAAACATGGACGACCTACTCGAAGCAGGAGCGCAAACTGGGTAACTTCCATCTGCGCTGCCTTCGCCGCATCCTTGGCATCCGCTGGAGTGACAAGATTACCAATGCCCAGGTACTCGAGCGAGCAGGTATTCCCACCATATTCACATTGCTAAGGCAGCGCAGACTTCGATGGCTCGGCCATGTGCGAAGGATGGAAGATGGACGCATCCCCAAAGACATCCTTTACGGTGAACTTGTCTCCGGCAAGAGAAACGTTGGTCGACCCCAACTGCGCTACAAAGATGTCTGCAAGCGTGACATGAAAGCCCTGGACATCAACACTGAGAACTGGGAAGAGGTAGCAGCCGACCGCAGCAAATGGCGCAGTGTTCTTCACAAGCAGCTGAAGTCTGGAGAGGAAAAAATTCTGGCCACAGCCAGTGAGAAGAGAGCCAAACGGAAGACACACACCCCAGCAGCCACTCCAACAAGCAGCAAATGCGGCCGAGACTGCCACTCCCGCATCGGGCTCACCAGCCACAGCCGTCACTGTCGCTACCAAAATCATGACTTTCTCCGGCGCAATATCCATAGTCGATATCGACTGACGGAGGCCTACTATATATATATGTATATATATATATATACATATATATGTATATATATATATACATATATATGTATATATATATATATATGCATATATATATTTAGTAGTCTCCAGTCATAAAGTGGTACATTGTGACGCGGGTCCGTAGAGGTGTCACTAAATTCCCTTGAATTTTTGATTGAATGAAACTTTTGCAGGTACTATCCAATGCGGAGTAGCCTACTGCCATGATCACTGACATGATAAAATCATGTTCGTCGTGTTTACAATACAAAGTAAAATATTGTCATGATAAAGATGTTGATGCTAGTCATACCATGAATATAGTGATAATGGTGACCATTTTCATAGTATTATTTATTTTTCTATCTGTTTATCTATTCGTTTTTTCATTTATTACTTATTTGTTTATTTACTCACTTATTTGTTTCTTAATTCTTAATTCCTAAGCTTCGAAAAGCCTTTCCAGATTATTTTGTTCCCAGAAGCTCTCCCAGAGTTTTTGGCTTCCAAAAGTCTTTCCAGACTCCTACTTTTCGAAAAGTCTCTACAAAGTTATTCGCTTCCAAATCCCTATCCAGATTATCTCGTTCCCAGAAGCCTTTCCAAAGTGCTTCTCTCTTAAAAAACTTTCCAGAATCATGTCCGTAGAGTCTTTTCCAATGTCCTTCGTTTCCAAAACCATTTAAAAAGTCCTTAGTTCCTAGAAACCTTTTCAAAGTCTTTCGCTTCCAAAAGTATTTTCCAGATTCCCTTTCTTCGAAAAAACATTGCATAGTCCTTCTCTCTCAAAAGCCTTTTCAGAGCCCTTCTTCGCCAAAATCATTTGTTAATGCCATGGCTTTGAAAAGCCTTTTCACAATCTTTTGTTCCCTGAAGCCTTTCCAAACTCTTTTGCTTCCAAATACCCTTCCATCTTGCGGTTACAGAGTTGACTATTCTCGCTTCCGTCTGACGCCACCAGACGATTTTATTCAGCTTAGGGGAGGCCCTCGAGGTATAATATATATATATATATATATATGTTGATGTATATATACATATATGATATATGTATATATATATATATATATATATATATATATATATATATTATACCCGAAGTAGCGTGACGAGTGGGGTGACCAAAAGAAAGATGTTTGGCGTAGGACAGCGGGAAGTAATGTTGCCCGTCGGCTGCTACGGAGCGAGAGAAGAAAAGCGGGTGAAGACGGGTGTACAGCAGTGGACCGCGCCAGGAGACCAGGAGGAGGAGCTGCAGCAGCCGAAGACCCGCCGCCGGCTTGAAGCTGGCAAGGTCCTTCGGAAGACCTCACCTCCGGGTCCACCCGCCGCCCCTCCAGCTGCTCTGCCCGGGTTCTCCTGCGTCGGGTCGTGGCGGGGGCGACGGGGGCTTACGGACCCAGGGCGAATCGAATGGATAAAGAAAAATAAACAAAAACTTATCGGACTCAACTGTGAATATGAAAATTAATGATGGAAAAAGAAAAATAACTAATGCCTCTTAAATAATGGCCTTATAAAAAAAAAAAAAAATTACGGCCAACAATACAGTAAAAAAAAAAAAAAAAAAAAAAAATAATAATAATAATAATAATAGATAAATAAATAAACAAATAAAAAAACACAAGAGGCCTGACATAATTCCAAAGATATTGTGATGAGCGTCTTCACCCTTTTCTTCCTCCTACTTCACGCTGTCTTTATTGCCAAACATTTTTTTTTTTTTTTCATTTTTAACTTAATTCTATGTCTTTCTTTTGGTACTCACCCCAATGTCCGCTGTCGGTGGCCTTGTCCCTCTTGTTGCGGCAGGTCAGGCAGTCCATCTTGTCCTGGGCCTGGCGAAGTCCTCTCCCGAAAGCTTCCAGCTTCTTCTTGATCAGTTGTCCGAATTTCATTACTACCGTACACGACCTGGGGAGGGGACCCGAGAGAGGTCGAGCCCCTCCTTCCCCCCCGGCGGGGACATCTCGTATGATCCCCCTGGGCACACACAAACACACACACACGTTGTTGCTTTGTTGTTGTTGTTGTTGTTGTTATTATTGTTATTGTTTCTTTAGTTGATTTGTTGTTGTTTTATTATTTTGTTGTTTTTGTAGTTTTGTTGCTCTTTGTTGTTGTGTTTCTGCTGTTGTTGTAGTTGTGCAATTGTTGTACTTTCTCCGATATGTCAATGTTTTTAATGAGATTCGGTGACCATACGGAAACAGCATATTCCAAATATGGACGAACTAACGATTTTTTAAGTCAAAAGATCGCGCAATCCCTCCTAGAATCTTATTTGCTTTCTCAGAGGCTGAAATACACTGCTTAGATTATTTGAGATCGTTACTGATAATTACGCCGAGATCCTTTTCACTATCCACTTTTGTTAACGAATTTCCAAATAACTTGTAATTTGGAATCAGTTTTGTGGCTCGCCGTTGTACTTTCTCCGATATGTCAATGTTTTTAATGAGATTCGGTGACCATACGGAAACAGCATATTCCAAATATGGACGAACTAACGATTTTTTAAGTCAAAAGATCGCGCAATCCCTCCTAGAATCTTATTTGTTTTCTCAGAGGCTGAAATACACTGCTTAGATTATTTGAGATCGTTACTGATAATTACGCCGAGATCCTTTTCACTATCCACTTTTGTTAACGAATTTCCAAATAACTTGTAATCGTACATACTGTTATTTTCACCTATGTGCATAACCTTGCATTTACTTGTGTTAAATTTCATCACCCACTTTTCAGACCACTGTTGTAATTTATCTAAACCTTCTTGAAAATATAATTGATTTAAGTGATCATTTGCCATTCCGCACAATTTTGTATCATCAGCAAATTTGGAAACAATAGATTTTAGTCCGTGGCCTATATCATTTATATATACTATGAATAGAAGTGGCCCAAGAACGGAACCCTGAGGAACTCCATTCGTAACATTTTACCATCTAGAAGTTTTGCCATTTAAAACAACTCTCTGCTTTTGATCAACCAATTTCTAATCCAACTTAATCGGTTACCATTTACTCCGTGTGAACCTAATTTAGTAAGTAGTCTTTCGTGTGGGACGGTATCAAAAGCTTTTGCAAAGTCTAGATATATTAAATCTATATTGTTTCCTTTGTCAACTCGAGATGACTGTGTTGTAGAATTCGAGTAAGTTAGTCACGCAAGAACGTTTTCGTCTGAATCCATGCTGGCTATCATCAAATAGTTACTTTCTAAATGATGTTCGATAGCATCTCTGGTGATAGTTTCCATAATTTTCCTACGATTGAGGTCAAGCTTATAGGCCTGTAGTTATTTGGTTTCTTTTTGTCACCTTTTTTGAATATGGGAGTAACGTTAGCTAGCTTCCATTCTATTGGGACATCTCCGGATATGATGGATTTTTTAATGATAATTTCTAATGGAACAACAATCTCATTTTTCATTTCATTTCTGATTCTTAGATGCCAACCGTCAGGCTCTGGTGTGTTATTAATTTTGAGTGTCTCTATACACCTTTTAATTTTTTCTTTTGTTATATTTACCGTAGTGAATAAGTTCACCTTAGATTTTTCAAAGGTTTCAGTTTAGAGTTCACTTTAAGGTGATTCATTTACGAATACTAAGCTAAAATAGTTGTTCAAAATATCACACATTCCTTCGTTTGAATACTCAAGGTGACCATCAGCAAATAATAGTGGGCCAATGTGATTCCTAATAACCTTTTTATCTCTAATGTAACTATAGAATTCTTTGGGATTCTCCTTGAATTTATCAGCGATATTCATTTCGTATGTCGTTTTCATTTTTTATTATTTTTTTTTTAATCTTTGTATTATTATGTAACTCTGATAGTCATTAGGTGCAACCGAGTACTTGTATATCTTATAAGCCTGTTTTTTTTTTGTTTTTTTTTCGAGCCTGATTTGGGGGACGTCTGTCCTTAAACGGGATGTAAGTATGAAGAATCTTAGTAAGCGTATTTTGAAATATTTCACACATCTGATCTACAGGTCTTTTGCTTAATTTTGCCTCCCATATGTGTGTATATATATATATATATATATATATATATTATATATATATATATATTATATATATATATATATATATATATATATATATATATATATATATATATATATCAAGGACTACTATTAAACAAGACGTGCACAACGAGATTCCTGGCTCCGCTAGCGGAGGCCATTGGTTTCTTTGTAACCTAACATTTTATATTGGACAAATATATCAAAACTAGAAACCTATCATTGTATATAGGACAGATATATCAACTATTGACTTATTCAATGCAGTATAAGTTAATATGAACTTTTATGGTGAAATAAGAAATAATTTTTAAGGCACTGTTATGCTTTGAAATACCAATTTTAGCCGGACTTAACTTGTATTATTGTATGAGGTTAGTAGACACTTTAAAAGAACCCAAGTTGCTATTGTTTTACATTTTACAAAATGGATTATAGTTAAACCTTTGTGATTGCAAACAAACAAAAATTCACACAAATAAACAGACATAGAAGCAAAAG
>NC_134785.1:41221269-41250824 GCF_046742065.1 Oratosquilla oratoria
CTTAAATACAATAGTATAGAAAACAGGAGAGGTCACTCAACGTAAATACGTAAGGATTATCTTACAAAAATAAAATGGGTGAAAAATTGAAACAGGTGATAAAATGTCACTCAACATAAATACATAAGGATGACAATTGACAAGGTGATAAAAGGACATTCAACATAAATACATAAGAAATATCCTACAGAGAAACAAAATATAAATGATAATAACAAGAAATAAGAATGGTGACAATTGACACATGTGATTCAACATAAATACATAAGGATTGTCTTACAAAGAAACATTTTTCACCCATTTTATTTTTGTAAGATAATCCTTACGTATTTACGTTGAGTGACCTCTCCTGTTTTCTATACTATTGTATTTAAGTTATTCTTTGTTGTGACACTATGTACTTTGAAAATGTCTTAATAGACGAAAACGTTCAGTATTCCGATCTTTAATTTCCTCGTGGTTACAAGCAAAAAAAAAAAAAAAAATATATATATATATATATATATATATATATATATATATATATATATATATATATATATATATATATACATATATATATATATATATATATATATATAATTAGATATAACATGAGGAGCTAAGATGAGAGGGAGGAAAGGATGGTGGGTGGGATTGAAATGGATGGGAGTGGATACTTGCCTTTTGACTTAGCTAACTCCCTTGTAAGGGGTGAAAAGCCCTAGGTATATAAACAGTTAGATATCACATTTGGGTATTACTAAAATGAAGAAACCTCTTGTACTGACATCTGTTACCAAATAAGGAAACCACAAGACTGTCAGGCCAAACATTGGAATCTGGCTATACAAATAGTCTGTTGCAAAAAGATATAAAAAGCTACTCTTTGCTTTTTTCTTTGTTGAGTGTTTCCAGTAGTTAGAGGATTTTATTGTGAAAACACTGCATAACTGCAACAGTACTAAAACACTTTGAAACATAGTAATAGATATATAAACACTGGATTACCTTTCTTCATGAGTCACACCCCTTCATCAATTTCTCCTCACTAAAAAGTAGATGGTACAAATAGAGTTTTGAGTGATGAAAGCATGACTACAACAATAGGATTCTTTTGTAGCTAATTTTGTAAAAGAGACAAGTGAGACATTAATGTTGATAATACATATGAGGCCTATGTCAGTACTTAATCTTCTAAGGAAAGTCAAATGAATACCTGGAAGTGAATTCTGAGTATTTGTGATCTTTTTTGGGACAAAGTTAGTCTTGCTATTGGATGTATTTATAAACTTTACACACCATTAATTTGTTCCTTTTATGACAGTGAACTCTGATGATGTAATGCCCAATGGCGTGCCCATTCCCATCTTCACCTGCGAACAATATACTCTTCTTCCACCTCAACACCACCACCCGGAAAAATCCAAGAATGACCTTTCAGAGGAACTCATCCTCTCTGTTACCAGGAGAACTTGTCGAAGTTTGCAAGGGAGTCCCTTCAAAGAAGCATCAGGAACCACCTTGCCCTCCTGCGGATGCACTAGCAAGACACGAGGTTAGAGGTTTTATGAGTTGTGGTCTTGAATGAATGAAAAGGTAGCAAGGGCATATGCAGAACAGACTTTGAAAATTTATTGATGCTGACCCTGAATTAAGAAGGAATTTAGAAGAAAATCAGTAAAACTTTGAGTGTCTGTTACTCATTATTTCCTCAAGGAAGAAGTAGTGTGTTTCTTAGTCTGCCTTTGTGTTTGGCTAGTTGCAATGAGTTGTGTAAAATAATTAATAATTCCTGTATATTTATTGTAGCAATGTTTATCTGTGTGAATGGAAACTCATTATGTAATCCCCCTGGTGACCACTAAACAGGTATATGATTTTAGTCTATGGTCCTTGTGCTCCAAGAAGTTTGTTCAGGGTGGGGCAGAAGCAGGAATTCCCCAAAGTGTGACATTGCCACTTTGACCACCAATTATCAGATTATCACTGACACTTGTCACCCAGTTCCACCTTGGCATGGTAACATAGGGAAATAGTGCTGCCACATGTCCTAAAATTTATTCAAGTCATTATATTATACGTATACCAAAGGCTTTTTTTCCCACTTACAACGGAGGTAACCAATTTTAAAATACCAACAGCATCTGGTGTTCCCATGTGGTCACCTAATCCAAGTACTAACCAGACCCAATCCTGCTTAACTTCACTGATTGGATGAGAAGCGGTGTGTTCAGAGTGGTATGGCCATTATAATTATAAAAAGGTATATTTGTTTTACTATACAGCTTCCTTTACTATATACAAAATATGGAAAAAATTATATAATAGCACATAGGTAGGGAAATAAGAGAGAGAGAGGGGCATGTACTAAGTTTGATATGACAGAATAACTCACAACATATGCCACAAGGACTATAGTTTTTATGAACCTACTGGAGAGTGACACAGAGCCAGCTCTGTGGAACCCCAAACTTGACTCTGAATTGGAGTTCTCTTACTTCATCTTTCTTTTTCTGGAGCAACCCTCTATGAGCATTCTATTTTCATTTTATTTCTTCTCGTTCTTCAAAATATATAGGTTAGAAAAATATATAGATTCTTATACAGTGTTTGCTAAAGCAAACTCTATAAAGAACACCAAGGTAAAGAATGAGTTGTGACATGATAACACTTTTGGAGACATTAATGCTTTGTGTATCCTTGATCCCATTCTCATTCTCTGTCCTCCTGCAGGTGTTAGTGAACATCCTAAGGGTGGAAGGAGCAGTTCTTGGGGCTGTTCGATGGATGTGGCCCCCAAGCACAAGAACCAGTTGGTTCCATCCACCCTGGCTGAAGACCTTGAGTGCATAGGTTCTTCCCGACTTGGAAGCTTGGCAATGAAATAGCTGACAATGGAGGACTTTTCGGTGTTTGAGCCATCTGTGAGAAGAGTTGCATTGGTTAGATGCAGGTCCAAAGAGAATATAATTAGGATGTACAAGGTAACTCAAAGAATATTTATAGGTTAACAGAGCTCGTAAACCACGTGTAGGTTTACTCTGCTCCTTTAAAGTTTTTGTTATCCAGCTTGACTCTCTATATCTGTTCTCCCTCCTATCAGATGGTTTTATTCAGCTAAAGAAAGAGCATAAAGGGTTGGCTGAAAGTTGGAACATTGTTCATGAGTTGCCCAACACAACCCTGAGGACATGTTTCTTTTGGCCAACTCCAGAAGAAGAAAAGATGGGAACTGTCCTGCATTTCAGAGATTCTGAGCTGGAGTGTTCATTGCATCTGCTTTTTCTTAAGCATCCTACCTCCCTCAAATGATTTAGCACAAGTCACACTTGTACATGTGGCAACCAAGGAAGTTAATGACTTACTCAGGGTGTTTCCCTTTTTATTGAAGTGGACTGTTAAAATCGAACTTGGTGCCTTGGTTGATATTCAGACAAGAAGACAAGTTTCTTTTGTTCTCAAACTCCAAGGTCTCAAATTCCAAGATGAACTCACAAGGTCTTGCTCTGGGTACCTTCAAGCTGAGTTCAAGTGTTGATATGAGACTTGGGTGCCTTGATAGGTCAAGTCCTTGGTAGTGTTCAACTCGGGTGACAGTGTTTAAAGTGACAAGGGGGTTTAAAATATTCTTTTTGTTGTAGTGATAGCATATCTGAACTGGGATTAAAGAAGTAATTGGGAAAGTGATGGGATGGAAAAAGAAGAGGGAAAAATGATAGAAGAAGGGAAGGAGTGAATTGGAACAGGTGGGAAGGGAGGGAAAGGGATGTTGTTAGATGTGAGCAGTTAAGATAGAAGGGAAAATTTATAGAAGAAAGGTAAGAGGTGGAACAGAAGGGAAGTAAGGGAAAATGATAGAAGAATGATTCTGAAGATAGGTTGAGAGTGGAGGAGAGGAAGAGTGTTGATGGGGTTGGGTGAATCAATTTTGGTGCTGATTATCCAAAGGTTCTTTTACTTTTTTGTACAAACTTTAGCTATAAGGAAACACTGTGTAATCTCTAGGTTCTTTCAAGTTAGGATAAACTTGACCACACGTGTATGTACCTGTTCTTTTCATGTGCAATGTCACAGTATATATGTATATATATATATACAAGAAGACCTGGACAAAATATGGGAATGGAGTCAGAGATGTGAAATGAACTACAATATTAAGAAATGTAGCATAATGAAATTTGGAAAAAGCAAAAATAGAATATCGGGTCAATATAAAATTGGAAACAAGGAAGTCAAAAAAAGCTGTAATATGGAAACGCCTCAATGTAACTAAAAGTATGAAAAGAATAGTGCTTTTTCTGGGTTTACAAGAGGAGGTAGAATACTAGGTAAAGGTATAGATTTAGAAAGGTAAATAAGGTCTAAAAATATTCTACTAAATCAAGAGATTACAGAACTAAGAAATGAAATTATAGATCTAAAACCAGAATAGAGGACAAAGTATAGAGAAATGAATGAATTGAAAAACAGAATGCTGAGACCAATAGAGAGTTTAAAGAATTAAACCAATAATTAAACATAGTTAAAATGAAAATGAAAGGGTGAAAATTTATGATACTAACAAAAACGAGGCTTTGAAATCAGAAGTAAAAGAACAAATACAAGCTGTAACCGAGAAAGTTGGAGATACCATAAAAGAGACAGATCATCAAGAAATAAAAAAGCAATGGAAAATAGATCAGGAAAACCAAAAAGTATCTTTTGAATTTTTTTTACAACAAGTGGAAGAAAATGCAAAGGAAACAGTCATTGAAGTAATTAAAGAGAAAGAAAATTGGGTTAGGGACACAGTTGATAAAAAAAAAAGTATATAGTAGTATATGGTATTAAAGAAAAGAACAATGTAGCTAGAGACTTAAGAAAAAAAGAGAAAGAAATAAAAGAAATTCTGAAAGAGAAACAATAGGAGGGACAAGAGATGGAAAAAGAAATAGAAGTGCATAGAATGGGATTATATTGTTATGAAAAAAAAAAACTCTAAAAATTAAACTAAGGTCTCAAATGATGGTGGAAGAAGTACTAACAAAAACAGCAAAGTTGGCAAAAAGTGAAAATTACAAAAATATATGGGTAAGAAAAAGGAAATGAGCGATGAGGAAAAAGAGAGAATGAAAAAGGGAAAAGGGAAAAGGGAATGAAAAAAAAAGGAGAACAGACCAAAAAGAACGATTATATATATATATATATATATATATATATATATATATATATATAAATATATATAAATATATATATATATATATGTGTGTGTGTGTGTGTGTGTGTGTGTTTGTGTGTGTGAGTATGTATATATATATATACTATAATAAAGTAGTAGCTTTTGTCTGCCTGTCTGTCTGTTTGTTTGTTTATTTGTTTGTTTGTTTGTACACAAGCTCCTCCTAGGGTTTTGGAGATAGACCCCCATAACCATACATATTCTGATACCCTATAACTCCAGGTACTTGGATAACTATAATTCATGAATAAAATATCATTTTGGCGAGGGTTAAGGGTTAAAGGGGTATGGTGGGGTGACACGCCACTACTGTAGTCTCCCCATCATAGAATTGCCATTTTTGTTACAAAAATTACTATGATTAAACAAACCATTGTATGTGCTCATAAATATTATTTGTATTTGTGAAATTAATGTTGCCACAAACTATGATAGCTGAAATGATTTCAGTACCGCTGCGCTGCGGTTCGTTACTTCAACTCTCGTGGGCGGGGTATTGTGTGTGTGTGTGTGTCTAAGGTCACAGCATTAACCATAGATCAGTCATATATGAACCCTGAGCTCCCTTGCGGAAAGGAAATAGCTGTTGATCATGACTCCGACGTAATCCAAGACCACGGTGAATCACATACACAGTTAAAAATAACTGAAATTATGATAATTGTGAATAGATACACTCATTTAAAAAAAATGTGTCATAAGGTAAATATGTATATATTTTTGGAGATATTGTCTCTTAAGAAACACATATTCACTACATTTAATGTTATGATTATATGGAACACCACTATGGTCATTCCACTCTTTTTGTAATGTTTTCTCTAAATGTGTAGTGGATGTGAATTTACTTACATGTTAAGAAGTTCTGCTTTTATAGTGGTATATGTTCAAATTGAGTATTATATCTTTTGGCATGAAGTGCTAATAGTATGTAATAATTGTGATTTATTTTCTTGGACTAAATGTTCTGGTTCTGAGAATGCCTATTTGTGGTCTGGCCAAGAGGCACCTGAAAGTGTCAACCTCTCCCATTTTTTATGATTGCCATTGGTGCTAAGAGTCATCACAATATATGTACTTACACACGCACACACATACACACACATGCACACACACACACACACACACACACACACACACACACACACACACACACACACACACACACACACACACACACACACACACACACACACACACACACACACGTCGGATTGACGGCGAAGATTGGAACTCCGGAAAAAACGCAATTTTCGTGGATTTCAGAGTACCTGTGTTGTATTAGTAGGGAAGGGGAAAGATCGTGGTGTAGTGGGAAGGTGAAGAAAAAGGAAAAGGGGAGGCATTATTGAGGAAGATGGAAGAAAATGAGGAAGGTGAGGAACGGGCCTTGGACGTCAAAAGATGTGCTGACGACACAGCCGAGGTCGAAAAGGTGAGCAAAGGTATCAAAAGTAGAAATATAGATAAGAGCAGCTCAATGGAAAGAGGAGATAATTATTTCTATGGATTTAATGATGGAGGAGATGACAACCTCTCCCGACTAATAAGTCTAGAGGAGAAACTAACAAAAAATTAACGAAGCATGGGAGGTTAGGTTTGGCCAACTCGCACTAGTTACACAAAGAGTTGATAGACTGGAAGAACTGGAAGAACTAAAGAAGGAGAATAAAAAACTACCTAAAGAAATAGAAGAATTAAAAAGACAGTTAAGAGAAGTAAAGGATGAGAATGAGGAATCAAAAAGAATAAAGAGTCCATAGTAAAAGAGGTAAGTGGTTGGAAAAAAGTCCAAGAGAATAACAAAATTGAATTTAGAGATATAGTGAAACAACAGATGAAAGAACAAACTAAGGACACATTCATTAAAGTGATGAGAGAGAAGGAGAATATAGTAAGAGACTTAGCAGATAAAAAGAAATGTATAATTATATAAGGAATGGAAGAGAAGCATAACCCAAATATGACTACAAGAGTAAAGGAGGAGATGGAAAAATAAACAAGGTAATAGAAATATTTCAAGAAGGTGAACAAGAAATAGAGAAAGAAATTGAAAAAAATATATAGACTGAGGGAATACAATATAGACAAGACCAGACCAATTAAGGTTAAATTCAGGTCACAAAGGACAGCAGAGAAAGTCTTATCAAAAACAGGGAAACTACCAAAAAGTGATCAGTATAAATAAGTATGCATAAAAAGAGAGACGAATAAAGAGGAAAGAGAGAAAGAGAAAACAAAAAGAATCGAATCTAAGAAAAAAAGTAAACAGAACAGAGTCAGACAAAGAGAGATTCTATTGGAAATAAGAAACAAACATTCTAATTGGGATGAAGTGATCAATGGAGTTCCACAAGGAACAGTTTTGGCCCCAATAATGTTTGCTATATATATTGATGATATGGAAAAAGGAATTGAAAGTTATATGTGCTTCTTTGCGGACGATGAAAACTGTTGAAAAAAGTAAACACTGTAGAAGATTGTGATTCGCTGCAGAGTGATCTCAATAAAGTATGAGAATGGAGTAGGAAGTGGGAGATAGAATTCAATATTAAGAATTATAGTATAATGGAATTTGGAAGAAGCAAAAAAAGAATAGTGGGATCATATACATTGGGAGAGGAAGAAATTAAAAAAGTGGAAAAAGAGGACCTGGGAGTCATTATTATGAATAATATGTCCCCTGGGAAACATATAAACAAAATTTTTGGAGAAATTTATAATCTAATAAGAACAATCAAAGTGGCATTTACATACCTGGACGAAGAAATGGTGAAGAAAATACTAGTCACTTTGATAAGACCAAGATTGGAGTATGCAGCGACGATATGGTCACCTAGAACAAAAAAATGTATAACAAAACTTGAAAGAATACAAAGAGCAATTACGAAATTAGCTCCAACGCTCTCAGAACTATCATATGAGGAGAGGCTGGCAAAACTTGAGCTTCAGACATTAGAACAAAGAAGAGAGAGAGGAGACATGATAACTATTTATAGAATCATGAAAGGTATGGAAATTATTGATAGAGAGAACCTAATAAAATGGTATAGTAGAGATACAAGAGGACACGAAAATAAAACAAAAAAAAGACAATTATAGGAGACCTGAAAAAGAGCAGCTTTCCCCACAGGATAATAGACGTTTGGAACAAGTTAGATGAAAATGTGGTGTGTGCAAAAAGGATACACGAATTTAAAAACAGGCTATATAAAACGAGATATGAAAACGGGACACTCACGAGCATAGCTCCCCTTCCCGTAAAATACAACAACAACAAGGTAAATAAACACACACAAACACACAGTGTGTGCAAATACTGTTCAAGAATTTAAGAACAAAATTGATGCTAAAAGACAGAAATACGGGTCACTACGAGCATAGCTCCCTTCCCGTATAATGCAACTAGGTAAATAAATACACACTTTCGTGAGTAAAAACTATCCTCTGGCACCTGTGCAATACCTGTTCAAAGGTATTAATGTGGTAACGAAGACCACGGGTTTACAAGAGCTCAACAACACATCTTACAAGTCATGTTTTTATCGTTGGTCTTCGGCACAAATCTGCTCCAGAACCTCAGCTTTATCAACATCTGAGGCACATGCCCTTGGGTCCAGTGCCATGCCTCCAGTGTCGAGGTACCCTGTTAAAGACCGACTGACTGAGACTGTGTGTGCGTGCGTGCGCGCGCGTGTGCGCATGTGTATGTGTGTTTTCCTCTCTTTCTCTCTCTCTCTGAGAGCTATACTAATGCCAACAGTTGTACTATTACTATTAGTACTAGTACTATCATTATTAGACTAGTACTAGTAATATCAGTCTTACTAGTTCTAGAAGTAATTGCTATAACTGGACTAGTATTACTAGTACTAATGCTAATTCTACTAGGGGGTCTGCAGAGGGGGATATATACAGTGGCGATTCTAGTACTATGAAAGTGGGAGGGCCAGCTGGAAAAAATATAAAAATAAGATATGCAAAAAAACTGGGGGGGGGGGGCAACCTGGGGGCCGGCTGAAAAACTGGGGGGGGGGCATAGTCCTCCCGGGCTCCCCCCTAGAATCGCCACTGGATATATACAAAAAGAAAAGGATTATCAAAGAAAGTAATTCTGTAATTAGCCAAGAGAGATTTTTTCAGATATTCTAGTTTTCTGTGACAGGAGTACCAACCTCATTTCTACCCCAAATGATCACATGATCTCCGTTTGTGAAGGACCTGGCAATGAATCCCATTGTACAAAAAGACGTTAGCCAGAAAACCATAATTGTGCCAAAATGAGCCCTGTGTTTATGTGCCCTAGACTTATTTAATGAATTATGCATTGTTCTTTTTCAATGGTGGGTAATCATAGGAAATGGGTGATCCTTCCTCCATGAGGTCAGACGACATGACATGACAATCAGTTGATCGAGGCAAACAAACCTATATGGTCACCTGATCAAAGTAAAGAACTCCTGTCATGATTTCTTCATGTGCCATATACATTATCTTCAATTCACGTAGATACGTCTAGTCACTACTTTACGTTTTCTACGCTTTTTCACGGTAAAAGAAAACAGTGTCTGCATCTTCAAGCCCAATGGCCAAATGTTCAGGCCTTTACA
This sequence comes from Oratosquilla oratoria, assembly GCF_046742065.1. Taxonomy (NCBI): domain Eukaryota; kingdom Metazoa; phylum Arthropoda; class Malacostraca; order Stomatopoda; family Squillidae; genus Oratosquilla; species Oratosquilla oratoria. The sequence goes on from NC_134785.1 coordinate 41,231,080, forward strand.
ACTTTACAAAGCAAGATTAAGCCACAGTGGTGAGGTACAGAGGCTGCACATCCCTCAGGGGAACTCAGTGGAGAGCCTTCTCAGCTGTGTCAATAATGGTCCGAATAACATTAAACATTCAAACAACTTGTCAATTTCTACAAATTTTGGCTCTGATAAGTCTTTTGGTGTATCCTAATGTATTTTTGTCTATATTTACCAATCAGATTTTGGTATCATCTCTGTATTCCTTATCAATAAATATTAAAATCTCCCCTGCTGGTTTATTTATTTATCTATTTATTTATCTACTTATTAATAAAACCTTTGGAAGAAATTTCAAGACTGCTGATATACCATTATGGTGCACCTGCAAGACCTGAAGCCAATGATTTATCAGTATTCAGTAGCCTGTCAACCATCTCGTCCAAACAAAATGGCCAAAAGAGGTGGCATATCCATTGTCAGGTCTGTCTTAGGATAGGGGTTATCTATGAATCAAACAAATAAATGAATATATGCACACCCTTGGGACCAGGTTCCTCCCGTCTACCTCTCATTGCACTGTGTACAACTCTCCCTCTGGAGTAAGTTTGAGTAAAATAAGTAACCTGACAATTTTGGGCAAAATCCGTGAGTCACTTTAATCTTTTTTTTTTTTTTTTTTCTTTTGTCATTTTGGTGACCTGTTCCGATTGGGCCACCATCTCACCCACAGGTGGAAGGCAATAAGGCCTGCTGTCGATTGCACTTGGATACCACTCAGGCAAGAGGTACGGGCGCTAGAGGCAGAAATGTGAAAAATCAGAAAATGTGGTAGTACGCCACGCTCACGTCCTTGGGTCCACCATACTCCCGTCTACCACACAGTGCACCGTGTGCGACTGTCTCCCTCTGAAGTAAGTTTGGGCCAAATTGGTGACCTGATGATTTTGGACAAAATCTTTTATTGTTTTTTTCATTTTTTTTTTTTTGTGACCTGCTCCAATTGGGTTATTATTATTAATAGTTAAAAGAAATGCCCATATAATTTTTTACAGTGAACACACAAGCCGAAGGCACAAGCTAAAATAAAATAAGTTGGAGAAAAACAGGACCCTACAAGCGTAACTGTTATCCTGTATATTACAACGCAGTAGACACGCACACGTACGCATATATATACAAAAATATTATACTCGACACTACATAATTGTATGAAATTCGTAAATATGCATCGCCTACTTAACTGACTATAATTCCAGTCAGAAGTGTCTGTATCAATTCTTTCTTCAGAAGCTTATCATTCTCATTTATGAAATATAATTATAGATACATACATATACCAAAGGCTTTTTCCTCCTTACACGGGAGGTAGCCAAAAAAAAAAAAAAAAAAAGGCATAGAAACCACTCCCACTCATTCCATCTCCTACACACTCCACTCCCCTCTACCCACTTCCCTCTCTCTTATCTTAGCAGCTCCTGGATGACGGGTCATCCCTGCATCTTGTCCACTGCCCTGGGTCAGAAGCAGTGTCGCAAGACACAGCACATCCACAAATAGGCCACTTAATTAAATTGGCGACCACCCCTCTCCGTCCCCTCATGCAGAAAAGGAGAAGACGGGGAGAAATCCCTTCGGGCTGCATCAATTTATTTCTCATACATACTCCCTCACCTCCCATCCCCCACCCACTCCCCCTCATGCATCATAGCATCATCCATACATAATCATTCTTCATTCACCCCTATCTTCTGTCTTCCCCCGTCCTTCCTCTTTCCCAATACCCTTTTTACCCCATTCATCCCTCTCATCCTTGGTCGCCCCCTCATGTTCACTCCTTCCACATCTGCCTTCCACACCTCTTTTACTAGTCTTTCTTCACTCATTCTTTCCATGTGTCCAAACCATCCCAATACTCTTTCATCAACCCTATCTTTCAACTCCCTTTCCACCCCTATTTTCCTCCTCACCTCCTCATTTCTCACTCTATCTAGCCTAGTAACTACTATCATACTTCTCAGGCATTTCATCTCAGAGCAAGGTATAAATAAAAAACAAAATGATAATGTAAGACATGATATTGAAACTCAAAATGTGTCAAAAAGAAATAATCACGAGTTTTTTAAAACCATGTACTTTAATGCTCGTAGTATTAGGAACAAATTTCAAGAAATACAGGCGTATGTCAAAAGCGAAAATCTCGATATGATAGGAATAACTGAGACATGGTTAAATGGTACAGAGTTCGAAGCTGAATTTAATATTGCGGGATTTAAACACTTTCATCGGGATAGAAACCACAAGAAAGGTGGGGGTGTTCTGTTGTATGTTAAAAACAATGTTCATGCTTGTGTTTTAGAGAAAGTTAAATAGGATGCATATGATAGTTTGTGGGTTGAGTTAACCCAAACAAATGGACAAAAAATGAATATAGGTGTAATATATAGGCCAAAGACATTATCATTAGCAGACGACAAACTGTTATTTCAAGAACTGTCTAGTTTCTGCAACCGGGATTTATTGATAGAAGTCGGTGAAACTGTTGCAAATAGCGATCACAACTTAATTAGATTCAAACTCCTAATTTTTTTTAGAATAGATATTGTGTTTCTAAAATACCCGATTTCAGTAAAGCTCAGTTCATAGGACTACGTCAGGAGTTTCAGCTTACAGATTGGGAAGCAAAATTAAACGAAAGATCTGTAGATCAGATGTGGGAAATATATCAAAATACGCTCACTAAGATGATTCATACTTACATTCCTTTTAAGGACAGACGTCCCCCAAATCAGGCTCGCCCAAAGTGGCTCGACAAAGAAACTGAAAAAAGTATTGCTAAAAAGAGACAGGCTTATAAGAAATATAAGTGCTCGGGTGCATCTAATGACTGAAAATTATGTATCAATACAGAGAGATTTAAAAAAGACAAAAAGAAAAAGAAAACGACAATACGTAATGAACATCGCTGATAAATCCAAAGAGAATCCCAAAGAATTCTATAGTTACATTAGAGATAAAAAGGTTGTTAGAAATCACATTGGTCCACTATTATCTAATGACGGTCAACTTGAATATTCAAATGAAGGAATGTGTAATATCTTAAACAATTATTTTAGCTCGGTATTCGTAAACGAAACACCTCAAAGTGAATTCCAAAAGTGAAAAGTGAAAAGTCTAGGGTAAACTAACTCACTACGGTAAATATAACAAAAGAAAAAATTAAAAGGTGTATAGATAAACTCAAAGCTAATAAAACACCAGGGCCTGACGGTTAGCATCCAAGAATCTTAAAGGAAATGAAAAATGAGATTGTTGTTCCATTAGAAATTATTTTCAAGAAATTCATCATATCCGGAGATGTCCCAAGAGAATGGAAGCTAGCTAACGTTAGTCCCATATTCAAAAAAGATGACAAAAAGAAACCAAATAACTAAAGGTCTATAAGTTTGACTTCAATCGTAGGAAAAATAACGGAAAGTTTCATCAGAGATGCTATCGAACATCATTTAGAAAGTAACCGTTTGATAAATGATAGCCAGCATGGTTTCAGACGGAAACGTTCTTGCGTGACTAACTTACTCGAATTCTACAACACAGTTATCTCGAGTTGACAAAGGAAACAATATAGATTTAATATATCTAGACTTTGCAAAAGCTTTTGATACCGTCCCACACGAAAGACTACTTACTAAATTAGCTTTACACGGAATAAGTGGTAGCCTATTAGGTTGGACTAGTAATTGGTTGAATGGTCGAAAACAGAGAGTTGTTTTAAATGGAAAAACTTCTAGATGGAAAAATGTTACAAGTGGAGTTCCTTAGGGTTCCGTTCTTGGGCCACTTCTATTTATAGTATATATAAATTATATAGACCATGGACTAAAATCTACTGTTTCCAGATTTGCTGATGATACAAAACTGTGCGGAATGGCAAATGATCACTTAAAACAATTAGATATTCAAGAAGATTTAGATGAATTACAGCAATGGTCTGAAAAGTGGCTAATGAAATTTAACACAAGTAAATGCAAGGTAATGCACATAGGTAAAAATAACAGTAAGTACGATTACAAGTTATTTGGAAATTCGTTAACAAAAGTGGATAGTGAAAAAGATCTCGGCGTAATTATCAGTAACGACCTCAAATCATCCAAGCAGTGTATTTCAGCCTCTGAGAAAGCAAATAAGATTCTAGGACTGATTGCGCGATCTTTTGATTTCAAAAGTCCATCACTCATGAACAAGCTATATAAAACGTTAGTTCTTCCACATTTGGAATATGCTGATCCGTATGGTCACCGAATCTCAATAAAGACATTGACAGACTGGAAAAAGTACAACGGCGAGCCACAAAACTGATTCCAAATATAAAGAATAAATCATACGAAAATCTGTTTTCCCTAAAAAAAAAGCGTAGACTCAGAGGTGACTTGATACAGGCCTTTAAGATTCTAAAGGGAATTGACAACATCAAAAGTGACCAAATTTTCACATTAAATGAGAATCCGACAAGAAACAATGGTCTCAAACTGTCCGGAAATAGATTGAATTTGGAAGTAGGTAGAAACAACTTTGCCAACCGTGTAGTTAATGAATGAAATAAAATTCCTGCACAGGTAGTGCAACGTAGTTCAATTCGAAGATTTTAGGAATCGTTTAGATAAACACCTAAGCAAGATGCTGTAATGCCTGTCATTTATTTTGTATTATTTGTTTTTGTTTTGTTATCATTTGTCTGTTTGATTTTCATTTACTATTAGTTATATGTCAATTTATTATTATTTACTATTTACCTGTTTGTTTATTATTTAACTATACTTATGCATTTATCTATGTATTTTATTTGTTATTTACATTATTATAGTTTTTATCTATCATTTTATTATAAATTTTTTTTTTCGCATCCGATCTAGATATGGACCAAACGGCATGCTCCGCCTTTGTAATCCTTTGATACATTCAAATTCCTCCCTTCTTCTCTTATGTTCCATGTTTCTGCCCCATGCAGTGCTGTTGGCACAATCACTATTTCATACAATCTCCTCTTAACATATCCATTCCCAAATGTCTATTTCTTATAACACCTTTTAATCCCCCAAGGCATTTACTCACTCCTCTCAATCTACATTCTACCACCACCCCCACCCACCCCTTTCCCGCCACATTCGCACCTAAGTATCTAAAACTATCCACCTTCCAGTCTCTCTCCCTTAATACTCACTTCCAATTTACTGCCACTTTCTCCCCTCGTACATCTCATCACCATACTTTTACCACATTTATCTTCAACTTTCTTCTTTCACACACCTTCCCAAACTCTGCCACTAACTTTCTTAATCCCTCCTCTGATCCTGCTACAAGCACAGAGTCGTCAGCAAACAACAGCTGGCATATCTACCACTTTTCTCCATTTTCTTTAACCATCTCCAATCCCTAACCCACTACCCTTGCATTCACCTCTCGTACCACCCCATCCATGTATAAATGTATTATATTTATTTATGATAATAAGTTTCAATTCAATTATAGCCGATTCGAATCTGTTACAGTTATCCGCGTATGTTTTTTCATTCTCTATGGTTCTGAAGGAATACGTGACAGAAAACGGAAAATTTGTACTAAATGTAAGAATTTTTAGTAAATAACAAGATCATTGGTCGTATTGCAAAACTATTTTAAGTAAAGGAAATTAAGAAGAAATTAAATCAAGCTATGGTGCAGTGGTAGCGTTTGCGGCCGCCACTACGGCAGTCCGAGTTCGATTCCCGATAGGGCTGAAATAATTTCAGTATCGCTGCGCTGCGAATTGTGTCCAACTCTCGTTGGAGTAACCATAGATCGGTCATAAATGAGTTCTCTTCCGGGAGGGTAATAGCTGTCGATTTTGAGTCCAACACGTGAACCAAAACCATGGTAAATCGCGCACACATGGCATGACGGCGCAGTGGTAGCGTTCACAACTGCTAATACAGCGGCCTGAGTTCGAATCCCGCACAGGGCTTAAGTAATATCAGTATCGCTGCGCTACGAGCCGTTAATCCAACTCTCACGGGCGGGGAGTTGTGTGTGTGTGTGCACGGAAGGTCACAGCATTACCCATAAATTGGTCACACACGAGCTCTCTCATCCGGGAGGGTAGTAGCTGTCGATAACGAGTCCAACACGTGATCCAAGACTATGGTGAATTACCATAGATATGGACCAAAAGGTCTCCTGTCGGCATGCTCCACCTTTGTAATCCTTTGTAATACGAGCTCTGAACTCTCATCTAGGAGGGTAATAGTTGTCGATCACGAGTCCAACGCATGATCTAAGACCATGGTGGTGAATCACAAACACACACATGGGTATTACATTGACAGAAGAGATCTCCTGATTAAAGATGGGAGGGCTTTAGGATGTCACGGGGGTAAATTAAGAAAGACCACATATCTAAAGGAAGTGAAGAAATACAGTATTCCATATAGATACCCAAAGAATGGAGTAATTCTATTATTATACCTATTCCCCAAAAAAGGATCCAAACAAGAGTGTAAAAATGATAGGGCAACAAGCTGTTTGTGTATAATGTCTAAGATGTCTACTACAATAATATAAATATACAACCGGTTAGTTCCTCTAGTGGAGAAAAAATAGAGTATCAGAGTGGTCCTACGAGTGGAAGATCTACCATAGACCAAATTTTTACTGTGTAGATGATAATGGAGAAATTCTTGGAGAATATAAACCATTTTCCAGGTTTCTGTAGATTATAAGCAGGCATACGATAGTGTCCACAGATACTCAAAGGGAAGATATAGGAAAATTTTGAAATATCAGAAGAATTGATAAACCTGAATCATGCTACATGGAAAATAACTTTTCAGTAAGGGTGGGCAAAGACATGACACCATACTTGAAAGTACTAAGTGGTCTGAGACAAGGATGTATCCTCTCACCAGTCTTGTTTATCTTGGCCTTAAGGGAACTGGGTAATTCGTAAGTGCGAGCACAGACGCGAGGGAGTAAGACTGGATAATTGTATTACAGTATAACGAAATTGGCGTACGCAGGTGATGTAGATGTGATAGGAGAAAACCTTGAGATTGCACAAAGGGTGGGTTAGTTTAGTGGGCCAAGGAAAAAGAGTTGGTCTAGAGTGCAAATGTGCAATCAACTACGATAATGGAAATGTCCAGGCAAAAGGATATAATTGAGGTAGTACCAACCGGAAATATGAGAATCGAGAGTGTGGAGAAATTTGAATATCTAGGTGCAGTGCTAACATCTAGAAATGATGTGGACAAGGAGATTAAAGAAAGGATGGGAGCAGGATCAAAAAGCTTGCATGCCTTGGGACCGGTCATGAAAAACAGAAACATCTTACGACGACCAAAATTACCGGTATACAATGTTTTGATAGAACAAGTAGTAACAAATGTGTATACATTGTGTATACATTGTGACGAATGTGGATAGGAGATAAAGGGAACACGGGATGAGGGAAATGCTTTTATTCCTGACTAGTTTCGCCTGAAGAAGCCACTCAGGCGAAACTAGTCAGGAATAAAAGTATTTCCCTCAGCCCGTGTTCCCTTTACCTCCTATCCACAGAACAAGTAGTATTATACTCGTATGAGTGTGAAAAATGGGTTCTAACGAAACAGCGAAAGAGGAAATTAAGGTATTTGAAAATGGGGTATTAAGGAAAATACTAGGACCTGTATACAATATTGAATTAGGCCAATGGAGGCGAAGACAGTGCAGAAATTAAAGGGATGACAGTGCAAACGTTTTATAACAGGAAGAGATAGGAAGAAGATCGCGATGGGCAGACCATGTGGCAAGAAGTAATCAAGAAATAAATCCATATCAAGTTTTAAACGGGACAATTGTAGGGAAGAGACCGCTAGGAAGACCCCGACACAGATGGAATGATAACATTATCCAAGATATCAAACACCTTGTGCAAAGCACAATGCGATGGCAGGAGATCGCCGACGACAGAGATCGATGGGTAGGAAATTAAAGTAAAGGCGGTCATTGGACGTCAGGCCAGAGTACCACAGAAATGAGTGTGATATGCTGGTACATGCGGGTTTGATTTTGTTCGTTGGAAGCCTGTGTTTATTTCCTACGTGAGGCGAGTCGAATTCACTTCCCCCGTAGCGACGCGACGGCCATCTGCGTCGCTCGTTGACTCGTGGAGGCAGTGGGTGGGTGACGCGTCTGGATGGGTTGGTTGCCTAGTTTACCAGCGCTTCTATGCTACGTCTGGGGATGAAATGGTAGTGAAGGTGCATATACATATTTTTTAATAAATTAATTCATATTCTAACAGTTTTAATACCTAACGACAATGATAAAAGGAACGGTATTAAAGTAGTACCGATTATAATGTTTATAATAACGGTAATGTTATTAATACCGATTATATATACATATATATATATATATATATATATGTATATATATATATACATATATATATATATATATATATATATATATGTATGTATGTATGCGTGTGTGTGTGTGTGTGTGTGTGTGTGTGTGTGTGTGTGTGTGTGTGTGTGTGTGTGTGTGTGTGTGTGTGTGTGTGTGTGTGTGTGTGTGTGTGTGTGTGTGTGTGTGTGTGTGTGTGTGTGTGTGTGTGTGTGTGTGTGTATGTGTGTGTGTGTGTGTGTGTGTGTGTGTGTGTGTGTGTGTGTGTGTGTGTGTGTGTGTGTGTGTGTGTGTGTGTGTGTGTGTGTGTGGTGTGTGTGTGTGTGTGTGTGTGTGTGTGTGTGTGTGTGTGTGTGTGTGTGTGTGTGTGTGTGTGTGTGTGTGTGTGTGTGTGTGTGTGTGTGTGTGTGTGTGTGTGTGTGTGTGTGTGTGTGTGTGTGTGTGTGTGTGTGTGTGTGTGTGTGTGTGTGTGTGTGCAGTATATACAAAAGCAATTGCATATGCCTTTGAGGTTTATTTTCATTTCATCTGATCAGTATCAGCATTTGCCCCAAATAACTATACTCATTGAGTTCAACCTGCTCAAGATTTATGATATTTGCTTTATTAGGAACTACCTAACTTTGCCAAACTACACACTATACCCTGATATAACTAACACCGTATCAACTTAGTTCACTTAGCTATACTAAATCTGGTTTTACGTAGTTGTCCTGCGGTGTCTTTCACCTGCTCATAAGACGACTATGGTCACAACCAACGTTCCCTCTAAGCCAGCGTTTACCAACCCCCAGGGGGTTGCTGAAATCAATTATAGGGGTTGCTAGGAAGTGATGCAGAAAAACATCACATTATATGTATCATTGATTACCTAGTTGTGCACATTTGACTTTTTCCATGCTATTTTATTTTTGTAGGGTGTTCTTATTTCTTCTACAAACAATATTGTCAATTTGTTTCAGTTCTAAGGAATCAAGAAAGTAAATCATCAAGCTGTAAACTTCACTTTCTTTTATTCTCTTAATAACAAGATGGAGGTGCTGGACTGCTTAGACATGATAACATGGGGTGCTATGGTCGGAAAATGTTGAGAAACGCTGTTCTAAGCTGTGCGCATGTGCGCGAGCACGTATGTTTTACAACCGGCGCACCTAAAGAAACTTGTGCACACAAGGTTTTCAAATTATGTTAAAATCCATTCAAGAAAAAAAAACCCCACCCATACATCAATTTGTAAATTCCCTAAAAATATGGCAACTTGCCAACCGCCAAACCAATAAATGCTTTGGTGGAGGTAATAATTATGTTATACAAACTTTAAAATTGTGCGTATTTGCTTAAATGATCAAATGGCGAGTCGCATGGGTGCGCATCACATGCTTTTCGGCGAAGGTAAAGTTTGCACATAAGCAAATTTCTGCGCACACTCACCGCAAAAAAATAGAGGGAACATTGGTCACAACTAGCGCATACTGGCTCCCAAATACGTAAAAGATTTTCCTTGATGGATGATCGTAGCGATTAATATGATTTATCTCATAATCGTGGACAGAAACATTAATTTTCCCGGATATGACACACTCCTCTGCTTATAGATGCGCTTGCAGGAGAGACGGAGAGATATGGGAGTGCCATTTGTTGATGGATGAACCACCCAGGCACTAAAGTGGCACTCACATAAGTGCTATGAAATGCTGATCTAAGGCCTGGAGCTGTGAGTTCTTCTCAAGACGTATTATTTTTTCCCCCTAAATCTGGAGGACGTAACTTTCCCTTAAATCTGGGCTTCATTACTTTCCCCTAAATCTAGGGTACATAAATTTCCCTTAAAACTGGGGTACACTTCACCTAAATCTGGGGTACCCATTTCCCCCCTAAATCTAGGGTACATAACTTTCCTCTAAATCTGGGATACACTACTTTCCCCTAAACCTGGGGTACGTAACATGGAATCTATGAATTACGTTTTTGCTGTTATGGACTGCTGTTTACCGGTGCTTCTATGCTGACTCCATGGATGGATTTCATAGGGTCCGTTATGGATAGATTTTTTAAATCTTATTTTCATTGGCTGGGTACCTCCTTTGTAAGGAGGGAGAAGCTTTTGGTATCTAGGTATAGAAAGAATTTCTATTATCTCCTTTCTGCTTCTACAATGTGGTTTGTATGCTGTTGCATTCTCTCTCTCTCTCTTTCTTTCTCTCTCTTTCTCTTCCTGATGGGGATCCGACCATAGTTTTCACCAGATTCTTAAATGGGTCTGCCAGCGAGAGAGAAACAGACAGACAGACAGACAGACAGACAGACAGACAGAGAGAGAACCACTGGCCTAAATGCTTAAAAAATGAATAACAGCCACCCGTATGTTTTTCTCTTACTTTTTTCAATCCGACGAAGTTTTCAGCAGATTCTACTTTGGTGTCCATCAGAGGGAAAAAAAAGTTGCTGAATTCAATTTTAAGCTAAATCCATATCCACACGAACATGATGTATCTGTTAAAATCACCGAAAAAAAATTCTTTAGTTTACAAAAGACAAATTTATCTCGTAATTGGACTCGCCCCATCTGTCTGCAGAAGATAAAAACCGAACACTTTATTGGTTTGTTTTCTGTAGACAGAGGCGATGAGTCCATCATTTAGGACCAAGAAAAACAACTCATAGAACATAAAGAAATACTATATGAAATGTGGATAAAAAAAAAAACATAAAAAAAATCTACAATAAGACACCAAGAAAACAAGAAGATTCCTTTAGATGTCGATATAAAGATTTTTGCTCCTCATCTACATCTACAGTATTCTCGTTTGTGCAGCAGACATTATGGGAGGATGGTCATATAAGATTCTTGAATATAAAGATGAAGAAGACTGCAAAAGGCAGTTCCATGTCCATTACTGTGTCATCTCCACCCATAAAGTTGTCTAACCGTTTCTTAAAACAACCAAGAGTTTCAGCGCTCCGTTCCATTCGTTGACCACTCAATTGGTAAACCAGTTCTTGTCTATTTCCTTCTTAAATCTAAGTTTGTCAATTTTGAATCCATTACTGCCAGTCCTGCCCTGTTGTCTTAATATGATAACCTTGTTGGCGTCACCCTTGTTAAAGCCTTTGATCTATTAGATCACCCCGCACTCTGCGTCTTTCCAGAGAGTAAGTTAAATTTCTTAAACCTGTTCTCGTGAGAAAAATTTAGTCATTCTCCTCTGTACTGATTCTAGTGAATTTATATCCATTCTATTAAACGGAGACCAAAACTGTACCGCATAGTCAAGGACGGGTCTAACTTGGGTTGGTATCGCAGTCTTTTGACTTCAGAAGTCCACCTATCATCAGTGAGTCATATATCACCAGTCCGCCCACATATAAAATACGCCCTTTACGTGAAGTCCCAAATTTCATTAAAGACATTAATGGGTTGGAAATAATACATACCATAAAAACCATTTCAATAAAAATAACGAAGCGTATGAAAACTAGTTACCACGTTTGAAGCTAAAGAGAATTAATAACATTAGAAAAATCACACTCAGGCCCTCTTCATACAAGCGGTTTGAACCGCGCAGAAATCGCGGCATTACAGTCAAGGAAAAACTGCGTAATTGTGTGTGAACGCCTCCTTTGACATACATTGTAACTAAACCGCCGCTGTTGAAACCGCTAGTGTGAACAGGACTTAAATACTAACCGAACGAAAAACAATGGCCTCAAGCTGTTAAGACGGAGATTTAACATGAAAGAAAGTGGAAAAAATCCCCAACCGCGTCATCAATGGTAAATTTGAACATATTCACTATATTATCATATTCCCCGTCTTTTTCGATATGAAAATTGGAAAATATTTAGTAGTCTACGTACCAAGAGTGGGAGGGTGCACTGAGATCTGTGACGGCTGAGGGATCACGTGATGGAATGGATGTACTAAGCTTGATGGATGAAAAATAATGATGGAGATGAATTACCTCGCCAGAATGGAAAAATGTGATGGCGCTAGGCGAGTGATTCAAAGCTGGGGTGATGTGCTAGAGGACAAAGTATAAGAAGAAAGATGAAAGAAAAAAAAAGGTATGAGATTTCAGATATAAAATTAGAACGGGTATACTGTCACTGGTATAGACGGGGATGGAAAAGGTAGGTGGTAACAGAAAGGGTAATAGAAAAACGAAGTGATCACAGACTGAACTAAAATGGGAAGGTTGAGGAAAGAGGAAAGGAGGAATGAAGGTGTGAGAACGAATTTTGGATTATTTTGGTTGTGATCGAGGAAAGAATTGGAAAGGGTGGTTTGAAGTAAACACACACACACACACACACACACACACACACGCACACACACACACACACACACACACACACACACACACACACACACACACACACACACACACACACACACACACACACACACACACACACACACACACACACACACACAAAGGATTACAAAGGCGGAGCACGCCGACAGGAGACCCTTTGGTCCATATCTAGGTCGGATGCGAAAAATAATAATAATAATAATAATAATAATAATAATAATAATAATAATAATAATAATAATAATAATAATAATAATAATAAAAATAATAATAATAATAATAATAAAATGATAGATAAAAACTATAATAATGTAAATAACAAATAAAACACATAAATAAATGCATAGGTACAGTTAAATAATAAACATACAGGTAAATAGTAAATAATAATAAATTGACAAATAACTAATAATAAATGAAAATCAGACAGACAAATGATAACAAAACAAAAATAAATAATATAGAATAAATTATAATCATTACAGCATCTTGCTTAGGTGTTTATCTAAATGATTCTTAAAGCTTCGAACTGAACTACATTGCACTACCTGTGCAGGAAGTTTATTCCATTCATTAACTACACGGTTGGCAAAGTTGTTTCTACCTACTTCCAAATTGAATCTATTTCCGGACAGTTTGAGACCATTGTTTCTTGTCACACACACACACACACACACACACACACACACACACACACACACACACACACACACACACACACACACACACACACACACACACACACACACACACACACACACACACACACACACACACACACACACACACACACACACACACAGACTGCAGCAGATCCGAGGTGAATACACACACACACACACACACACACACACACACACACACACACACACACACACACACACACACACACACACACACACACACACACACACACACACACACACACACACACACACACACACACACACACACACACAGAGAGAGAGAGAGAGAGAGAGAGAGAGAGAGATAAAGCTCACCAGCCTCATGTTGCGTTCTAAGGGGCTCTGACGGTATGATAGAAAAATATTGATTTTTTTTTATATCGACTTGATATTTTTACATTATAATTGAATTCTTATTTTCCATATTCCATGAGCATTTGAACGATGTATGTCCGTCCCTTCATCCGTCAGTCAGTATGACGTCATGATGACGTCAGAAATGTTTTCCTATCTTAATACTTTACCTAGACTAACCTACTTTTGCATGTAGAATCTCAGATACTATACAAACAGCGTGTAATTTAGTTTTTTCTAAAATCTTAATAGATCAAAATGTACATAGGTCATAAATTGCATGACTCTGTGACGTCACACCGATAGCGTTTTTCCGATAAAATTCCCTCTAGCCATATTATCTATAATTTTATCAAAACTTACACGAGAAAGTCACAACCCTCATGTATTAGCGTGGTAAGTTTGAAGAAAATTTTTATATTTTTCGAAATTTGACAAATATTTGAAACCGGAAAATCGACTTAAGCACATGAATCTGTTTTCCCTAAAAAAGCGTAGCCTCAGAGGTGACTTGATACAGGTCTTTAAGATTCTAAAGGGAATTGACAACATCAAAAGTGACCAAATTTTCACATTGAATGAGAATCAGACAAGAAACAATGGTCACAAACTGTCCGGAAATAGATTCAATTTGGAAGTAGGTAGAAACAACTTTGCCAACCGTGTAGTTAATGAATGGAATAAACTTCCTGCACAGGTAGTGCAATGTAGTTCAGTTCGAAGCTTTAAGAATCATTTAGATAAATACCTAAGTAAGATGCTGTAATGATTATAATTTATGTTATATTATTTGTTTTTGTTTTGTTATCATTTGTCTGTCTGATTTTCATTTAATATTAGTTATATGTCAATTTATTATCATTTACTATTTACCTGTTTATTTGTTATTCAACTATACCTATGCATTTATTTATGTATTTTATTTGTTATTTACATTATTATGATTTTTTTTTATTATGATTTTTTTTTTTTTTTCATCCGACCTAGATATGGATCAAAAGGTCTCCTGTCGGCATGCTCCGCCTTTGTAATCCTTTGTAATCCTTTGTTTTGAGTAATCGCGATTCAAAGTTTTCAGTGAGATGTCTGAACTTTTTTGTACAACATACTTTGGTTTCGTATGTTATGACTGAAATTATTTTCTAATATAACCTTCTAAAAATTTCTGTATATAAATTATACCCAAAGACTTTGTTTATAATAATATTTAGAATAGAAATAATCCTTTTTCACTTACTTAAGTATCTATTGAATGTTGCAATGGTGAGCCTTTTTTTTTTTCTCTCTCTCCTTCCTTTCTGTGCCTTTATCAGCTTTTATGGGTAAAAGCCTCACTGTTGGGCTGCCGTCACAGTATCAAATCATTGATAAGGGTTATTTTTAATCAGCAATGGGCACCTTCCCTTATCACCAAACAAGTGAATGCCACCCATTGCAAAAGGTTTATCTAATCAAAAAGCACAAATTTTTGCAAGAGTCTGTTCGACAACTAAGAGAAAAAGATGCTAAATGGCACTAGATTTTCACACACAAAACAAAGGGAAATATCGAGAAAAAGACACGCAGAAAAGAGCTGTATTTTGGCATGTGTAGGGTTCCTTCTTGCATGTGGCTAATACGCCCATTGTCCCTTTAAACCTACTTAGCACGTGTTAGCGAGCTCCAACGGGTAAAATTACTTTTCCTACGTATTTTTTAATAGTGTTGGAATGTAAATCCATGCAAAATAAAATTTTCGATTTTTTGAAAAAAAAAAAAAAAAAAAAAAAAAGGCTTAAGACCTATGTGTTTAATTCTGTATGCCTCTAAATCAGCGTTTCTCAACCAGGGTTCCCGGGAACCCTACAGTTCCGTAAAAGGTCCAAGGGTTCAGCGAGAACAAGTGAGATAAGCTAATGCCCTTTTGATTTTTTTCATTAAATTTCATATACGTTATATAATTAAACACGCACGACACATTCTTGATTGTTGTAATAATGTAATATAGATATCATCCTATCTACCTATTACTACGATGAAAATAAAATGAGAAAGATATGGTATATGTATGTGTTTTCTTTTCTTTTTTTTGCGCAGGGGTTCCTTGAGAGATGCAATTTATTCTAAAGGTTACGCAAGGGTAAAAAGGTTGAGAAACGCTGCTCTAAACAGTTAAACTTAGCTAAGATAAACCTCTCTTGTAGCCAAAACTCCAAGCACATCTCATTTACAAAACTGATCAGAGGTTTGAAGAAGTCAATCAAATATGTACGGCCACTGATGACCTTCTCTTGAATGATTGAATCATCTTTCTCGTTAATGATCCCGCGGCTGTCAAAGACCTGACTAGTGGTCAAATCAGACTACAGCAAGTTCGATGAAATCATCATGCAGTCCTTGATATCTTTATATAATGTAATAGAGTATGAGGATAGTGGCATGGGTGCTTCTTAAGAACATAAGAATAAAGGAGACTGCAAAAGACCATAAGTCCTACGCTAGGCAGTTCCAAGTCCATTACCACCTATCATCCCCATCCAAAAAGTTCTCATCTTTAAGAACAACCAGTTGTTTCAGCGCTCACTACTAGATGGTTACTAAGTCGATTCCATTCGTTAACTACTCTGTCGGAAATCCACTTCTTGCCTATTTCCTTCTTAAATCTAAATTGTCCAATCTAAATCCATTACTGCGAGCCCTGCCTTGTTGTCTTAACATGATGACCTTGTCTCCATCACCCTTGTTAAGGCCCTAGACCAATTTGAATACCTCTATTCTTGGTACTGTAGAAAACGGCCGTGTGAGACCGTCCGTTCCGCTGACAGTTTTGATCAACTCATCGATTCCTCGATTTGGGATTGACCTTGGACTAAGGGGCCTGCATCCGGCTTAAGGTACATTTTGCTCGGTGCGATTATCGCTCAACGATGATCATTCAGGGCCCAATGATGATCGTCAAACGATTGTCTAGAGTACTAATTATTTGTTTTTATCCACTCTAGCGGCATTCGTTCGAAACAAAACAGCCCATTTTTTTTTAACAAAGAATTAGTGCTCTAGACAATCGTTTGACGTTCATCGTTGAGCGATAATCGAACCGAGTAAACTGTACCTTAAGGGGGGTTTACACGGTGATGTGTGAACGTGTGAACGGGGTATTTGGTTGTCGAACACGTTGTTCGACAACCAAATACCCCGTTCACACGTTCACACATCACTTTAAACACGTGTCTGTCGAACCGCGTTCGACGAACCGTTAGACCGTGTAAACCCCCTCTTAAGCTCCATCCACACACGCATACAGTCTCTGCAGATACAAACAAAAATATCGATCTCGGTGACGAACTTACCACCTTTGTCTGCAGAAGATAAAACCAGCAAAGTGTTTGTGTTTGTTCGCAAGACAGAGGGTGAGTTTGTCATTAAATAATATTCTCTCTTGTGTCCTTAGACATTGTATTCTCATGTAGAGGCATTAGAGATCGAGACTCGTTACGGTTAACACCTCCACGATCATTAACGATCCATATACCTAAAACAAAGTCTTTTGGGTATTGGATATTTGCAGTCACTGTACGAGTAGTGTAATAAGGTTATTGGTTGGGAGATGAATCACCTTGGTTCATCCCATTTGTCACTGGGATCTGACCAGTTCGCGCAAGAAAAAATTACTGTGTCGACAACCTCCACCGGATTTTTAATAATCGTCCCATTGGTTATTAAAATGATCATTCATCAAGAGATGATCTGGCAAATAGTGTTTTGACGCTCTCATCGTGATCGTTGCAGTAGCCGCAGTCGTCGCGATGAGGTTTTGTGACCAAAACATCCAATCACAAAACATTTACATTATCATTTTTGGCTGAGTAATTGTTCCAAATCTAACCCAATATAAACTAACCTAGAACCAAGCCTAACTTTCTGTAGAAGACGTTTTGGAGGACAAAAGTGTAGATATTTTGGGAGTAGACAAATTAGGAGGTTCCCTGCCTTGAGAACTTTACTCTTCTTGTCGACAAATTTCATTTACCAAGGGCAAAACCTACGCAAATGTTGAGTTCAGACTCATTACGTATAAGGTTTTCGCTGTAGTTGCTGTTGTATACATTTCACTCTAGATAAGTTTTTAACCTTTCCCGACCTCAGTATCCTTTGTAGTCAGGTTTAGGTAGTGAAGCAGTCCACATACATCCAAGGGCTACAACTGCTACATTACATTAGAAGCAGACTTTTGCAGGACCACGGGACTACAATTCTTACATTGCTACAAGGGGCACACTTTTCCAGCACCCGCTAACACCTGGCCATAGGAACTACAGCTACAACAATACTACAAAGAGTAGACCTTTCCAGCACTCCTGAATCGGGACTACAAATACTACATTACAACAAGGCGAAGACTTTTCCAACACTCCCTAAAATCTATCTCAGCATCCCCAGATTTAAAAAAAAAAAAAAAAAAAAAAAAAAAAGTCTAAATGTCGCCATGAAATTTTCTGGTAAAAGAACCCATCTTTACTTGTTGCAACCCCAAAAGATGGCGATTAAAATCGTCTGTGACAACGTTGTTGTGCACTGGGAAACGTACTTGATGACCTTCAACTTTCAAATGGACCATGAGCCCAAAATTTATGCGCAGTGTCCAAATTAATGGTATTCTTCAGACACCCAGGCACTATTTGGCCATGGTAACCAACCATCTATAAAGAAAATATAAATATTGAACTCATTTCCCATGAGCTCTGTTGGCAGAATAATGAACACTTCAATTGGTCTCAATGGGGCCCCTTCCTCTGAGGAGTCTTGAGATGACAAGTCAACTTCAATATAGGAATAAATAACTAATGAAAGCTGATATAAGACATGGATGGTTGAGCAATCCCATATAAAATTCAATTCAGTACAATAATTTTACAGCTGAATTGGTTCAATGTAATGTAGTGTCCTCTCTCTCTCTTTCTGTGTGGTCACACTTGCGTTGCCCGTGACACTTGAAGGTCATCTGATAGAGTATTGGCCCTGGTCTCACGCCATTTTTTATTTTTATTTTTTTTTCTGACATAGCGTACCTTTGCTGTATTTGGTTTAGGTTTTGTTTGATAAGTAGAAAGGTGCCGATAAAGTCTGTCTATCCACAAAGGATATCGGGAACTGATACTTGGCTTAGCTGTTCTGATACATTAGGTACCAATAATGCCTTCGGTCACAACTAGACTCCTACGCTTCGGAGAGTCCTTCGCAAGAAGGCACTGTCCTCTCCACCTCTGAGGGGAGAGGTCCTTGACATTAAACCGAATCAAACGGAATCACGATGGTGTAATGTATAATGAACCAAACTCAAAGGATTACAAAGGATTACAAAGGCGGAGCATACCGACAGGAGACCTTTTGATCCATATCTAGGTCGGATGCGAAAAAAAAATCATATCAATAATAAAACAATAAACAAAAACCATAATAATGTAAATAACAAATAAAATATATAAATAAATGCATAGGTATAGTTAAATAATAAACAAACAGGTAAATAGTAAATAATAATAAATTGACATATAACTAATAATAAATGAAAATCAGACAGACAAATTATAACAAAACAAAAACAAATAATATAAGATAAATTATAATCATTACAGCATCTTACTTAGGTATTTATCTAAATGATTCTTAAAGCTTCGAACTGAACTACATTGCACTACCTGTGCAGGAAGTTTATTCCATTCATTAACTACACGGTTGGCAAAGTTGTTTCTACCTACTTCCAAATTCAATCTATTTCCGGACAGTTTGAGACCATTGTTTCTTGTCGGATTCTCATTCGATGTGAAAATTTTAGTCACTTTTGATGTTGTCAATTCCCTTTAAAATCTTAAAGACCTGTATCAAGTCACCTCTGAGTCTACGCTTTTTTAGGGAAAACAGATTCATGTGTTTTAGTCAATTTTCGTATGATTTATTTTTGATATTTGGAATCAGTTTTGTGGCTCGCCGTTGTACTTTTTCCAGTCTGTCAATGTCTTTA
>NC_134785.1:41261324-41263824 GCF_046742065.1 Oratosquilla oratoria
CAGCTTCAGCAACCACCCAGGGAAGATTATTCCACATTGATACCGTCTGGTAGCAGAAGCTATTTCGCTGCGCCCCGTACACTCCGTCAACGAGACGATGTCGGTACAGTTGCCTACTGTTCCTACGACTACACCAGTCCAAGGGCCTGAAGGATACTGGAAGCATCTCCTCATGATATTGATTGAAATGCTTCCAAATATTGATAATGTCCTCTCTTCAGCGCCTGAACTTCAGCGTTGGCAGGTTTAGAAATCGAAGTTGGTCCGGATGGTCAAGATTCTGGAGTCCATCCACCTGTTTATTTACTTGTAATTGAACTTGCTCGTTCTTGTTTGCCAATCTTATATGTCTGGCCGACCAGGCAAATTGCGCATATTCCAGGTGGCTTCGGACAAATGCTGAAAAGAGGAGATACGAGAAGACACGTCGGATAAGACCCATCATGGAGTTGGCTTTTTCGTTTTGCTGAAAATATGTAGTTCAAACTTTAAATTTGTTCCCAATTACACCAAGATCCTTCTCCTCATCTACATACTCGAGTTCTTCTACCTAGATTTTGTAGTTATGTGTATATATAATATTTTCGAAAACTCCTATTATTACTTTGAACTTAGAAGTGTTAAATCGCAGAAGCCAATCCTGCCCTATCCAGGTCACCCTGATGTTCATACGCATCCTCACGCTTGGTTATTTGCCAAGAATTTTAGTGTCATCAGCAAACGCATATGAGTCAGAGTGAATTGATGCAGGCAAGTCACTTATGTAAATGATAAAGAATGTGAAGCCCAGTGGAATTCTGCTTGATAGTCTAAATCTGAATGACCTTTCGCTATTCACAACAACTGTCTGGTATCTTCCAAGAATAAATCTTCTAATTTATGCGAAAACCTTTCCTTGAATCCCATAACTTTCAAGTTTGGATATTAATCGCCGGTGCGGGACAGTATCAAAAGCTTTAGCATAGTCTAAGTATACCATATCCACTATGCCATCTCCATCCACTACTTCAGCACAGCGATTAAAATAGTGCAATGGCTGTAGGACAGTAGAACGCCCGTGTATAAAGCAGTACTGTCGTTGGGAGAAGGAATTGCTGGTAGTAAAGTGGCCTAATACAGTTTCACATCTATAGGATTCGAGGATATTATACAGGATTGATGTGAGACTTATCAGTCAATAGTTTGAGATCATTTTCTTCGAACCTTCGATACTTATACAAAACAGAATGATGATAGGTCCAGCAACATAGTCTGAGATTACTTTAAAGATCCTAGGGTGTATATCAGCTGGGCCGCAGCTCTTGCTAATATTTAAGTTTCTTAACATTTTCATAACACTGAATTTCAGTATAGTTCATCAACGAGGTTATCGATTGTATGCAAGTGATTTGGGATGTAGGTCCAAAGAGTTCCCTAGTGTAGACTGAAACAAAGTGTTTCTGTAAAATTTGCTTTTTCCTTGTCACCATGACACAATGAGTGATAATTTTCAGGATTATCCAAAAGGGGTGCCACGCCCGACTTGGTTTTCAGTTTGAGGTTAAGATATTTACAAAATACCCTATGGAGTGTGTAGAATCGTAATCTTGCGATCCAGGGTTCGAATCCCAGGAGGATAAATTTCGCTTTTTTTTTTTTTTTTTTTTCTAAGTGCGTGTCGCTTTGTTTGTATACTTGGTGCAGATAGTTTGAATAAACTATTACCCTTGTTGAGACTCGAACTATGGATTGTGTAGGATCGTAATCTTGCGATCCAGAGCTCGAATCCCAGGGGGAGTATTTTTTTTAATGTCTTCATGCGCGTGTCACTGTCCACGTTCATTCGTCGTCCTGTCATGATGGGAGACTAAGATTCTACATTTGGCAGCTAGAGGGAAAGAAATTCCCACAAAAGTCTATAATTACTTTTTTAAAGTCTTTGTGAATCACGTGTGTTCTACAGATGTGAATCTCTGATTAAGTTGCAACAAAGCTTTCAAATATTCTTTGTGAGCCATTACTACACGTCTATTCTACATAGGTGGATTTTTCTCGATAAATTCAAGTCTAAGTGAAATACAACCCTACCACCGTATTCTAGGGTGTTTCAAGTGCTTCTAAGTTTTACCTACGTAGGCTAGATAGGCTATATAAACAGCTAATGAATGCAGATTTCTAATTTAGAGTTTTACAGTAACTTACGGATTTCGACTACTCAATGATCGAATAGCATCTTTCATGGTGGTCACCGTGACTCTAGTCGACATGACGTCATCGCAAGGCATTCCGAAGAAAAAGGACATAAAAGACATTAAATACAGTATTCTGTGTGAAATTAACAAAAGCAGAATTTTTCAATAGCTGAATGCTACGCTACCTGAAAACAGGTTGTAGAACAATGCATTTGATGAATTGACAAAAGTACATTTTCTTACCTAATTCGAGCATATTGAATTCAAATCTGAAATCATATTCTCTTTAAATGCTACAGATGTTTCGTAATGTCAATAACTAATATTAT
>NC_134785.1:41278824-41281324 GCF_046742065.1 Oratosquilla oratoria
AATAGAAATTATAAACATACAGAAGGAAGATTTATGTACAACAAAACGGATTTTGTGAAACTAAGAAAAAAATTCCAAAACACAAATTGGGATAAATTCTCTAAAGAGGAAACAAAGATGGAAGACAAATAGAAAATATTCAAAGAAAAATACATAGAAAGAATTAACAAATATGTACCAAAAAAGAAATGAAAAGAGAATGTTGGTTTAACAAAAGGTGTAGTGAGGCCAGAGACAGGAGAGACAAAACCTGGAAAAATGGAACAATATATAGAAAAACATCCAAATGGCAAACATATATAAAACTTAGGAACGAATATATGAATATACACAGGAAAGAAAAAAGAGATTATAAAAGGGATATTACAGACAAATGTAAGGATCAACCTAAACTCTTTAACAGATATATAAATGAAAAACTAAAGGATAACCATGAAAAAGTGAAACTGCGTGAAGGAGATAAAGAATATATAGATGACACAGACATGGCAGAAGTTTTGATCAGACCTTTCAGGTCTGTTTTTACAATTGAGACCTCATAATCTTGGGAAGATGGACAACAAGAAAGATCACCCATGATGAAAGAAATATAGATAACACAAAAAGAAATAAGAGACCAAATAAAAAACTTAGATATCAGGAAATTGCACGGACCAGATGGAATTGCAAATTGGATACTGAAAGAGTGTATGGACGAACTGACAGATAAACTATACAAGATAATTGACTTCTCACTCAAAGAGGGAAAGGTGCCGCAAGATTGGAAAGATGCAAACGTAGTACCAATATATAAAGGAGGAAATAGGGAAGATCCTACAAACTTAAGATCGGTATACCTTACAAGCACAGTAGCAAAAATATGCGAAAAGGTCATCAGAAACAAATGGACCAAACACTTGGACGAAAACAAAATAATAAACCCCAAACAATTTGGCTTTAGAAGTGGAAGATCATGCACCTTCTTGGATTTGCAGAAGGCATTCGACAAAGTACCACACAAAAAAATGATAAGAATAATTGAAATAGTAGGAGGAATTCAAGGTAAACTGTTGGAATGGATGAAGGATTTCTTAACTGGGAGAAAATGAGAGTGGTACTTAGAGACAAAAATTCGAACTGGGAAGATGTGAAAAGTGGCGTCCCACAAGGCTCTGTTTTGGCTCCTTTAATGTTTGCCATATACATAAATTATATGGGTGAGGGAGTAAATTGTTACATGAACTTTTTTTCTGACAATACCAAATTACTCAAGAGAATAAGAACAGGAGAAGATTGCAGATCGCTGTAAGATGACCTGGACAAAACATGGGAATGGAGTCGGAGATTTGAGATGAACTTCAACATTAAAAAATGTAGCATAATGGGATTTGGAAAAAGTAAAAATAGAGTTTCGGGACGATATAAAATTGGAAACAAAAAAGTAAAAAAAAAGTCGACTCAGAAAGGGTCCTAGGAGTAATCATCTCAAGTGATTTGACACCTGATAAACATGTGAATAAATTATTTGGAGGGACTTTTAACTTATTAAGATCAAATAAAGTGGTCTTCGACTACATAGATGAGGAGATGGTTAAGAAAATAGTTGTTACAATGACAAGACCAAAATTAGAATATGCTTTAACAATGTGGGCACCTAGCACAAAGAAGAACATAAGAAAATTAGAAAGAATCCAAAGAACAGCGACAAAAATGGCACCTACACTGTCAAATCTGACATATGAACAAAGATTGGGAAATTACATTTGTCAACACTAGAACAGAGAAGAGAAAGAAGCGATTTGTTGACTATTTTCAGAATTATGAAAGGGATGGAAATTCTCGATAGAGGCGACTTATTAAAGTGGGACAGAAGAAAAACAAGAGGACACAAAAAGAAACTAAAGAAAGACAGTTACAGAAGAGACCTGAAAAACATATAGCTTCCCACAAATAGTTATCGATGTCTGGAACAAACTGAACAGAGAAACAGTGAATGCCAGAACTATACACGATTTTAAGAATAAGCTGAATGTGGAGAGATACGAAAACGGGTCACTACGAGCATAACTCTCGTCCCATAAATACAACTAGGTAAATACACACACACACACACACACACACACACACACACACACACACACACACACACACACACATATGTGTGTGTATACATACATATGTATATATATATATATACATATATATATATATATATATATATATATATATATATATATAAATATATGAGTGGAAAGGTGGTAAGGAGATTGAGGTTGAACCAAGAACACTAATGTAATCTAACGTTTGGACTTTAAGTTTTCTGAGGAAGAAGAAAACGTAAAGTGGAAACATTAGATTATATTAGTGTTCCTGGATCAACCTGAGTTTCTTTACCACCTTTTCCACTCATTTGCCACTACTTCAAACGGTATATATATATATATATATATATATATATATATATATATATATATATATATATATATATATATATATATATATATATATATATATATGTATA
>NC_134785.1:41283824-41288824 GCF_046742065.1 Oratosquilla oratoria
CAAATGTGGAGAAGTTTCGCTTGATGAAGCTTTGTACACAGACGCAGAATATAACCTCTAAGTTATTTATGCATCTCGGATTGGATGAGGAAGGGACATTAGTAGGGCAGGTTCATTTAAAATCTTTCTAACTACAAGTACGAAATAAATTAAGGGGGGGTGCATTATTGAACAGAGACATGTTCACTATTGCACCCCCTTTAATTCATCTAATTCTTGTGGATAGAAAGACTTTAAATGGCACCCTGTGGTATGTAATGCCTTTATTCATCATTGTAGATTTAAATGTTCAAATAATCTTTCTCTGGTCATCCCTGGAAACCGTCCCGAGAACACCTGGGGGATTGGAAACCCAGGGTTGGTAACCCCTGGCTTAGAGGCTACATTCTGCATCTGTGTAATTCACAAAATTTGAACAAGCGAAACGTTGTACATTTAGTAAATATTCCATCTTCACATGATGTCAACGCTTTTTTTTCACAAACACAACTGCAAAATGGACAAATAAATGTGAACATTTTCTCAAAAAGACGTGTTTCGAACATCAAGACTCGCGAAAAAAGCTTTCAAGGCTTCATGTTCTGGAAAATGATAACGTGAGGCAAAGCAAAACAAACACCACAAGACATAAAAACACTTGAAAGGGTCACAGGCACACAAGGACACCAAAAGACGCGGACACAAAAAACACTCAAAAAAGAACACTGACACAGGTACACACGAACACCGAAAGACTGACAGGAAGCTCTCCGAGGAAATGTCTCCATCGTCTCCGTATACTAACCTGTATCGCATCTCCTGCTCCAGCTCGTTCTCCAGGGTATTGGAGCCTCTCTCATCCACTCCAGTGCCTGAGTGGCTCTTCCCTGCCGAAGGCTTACTCCCGGTCCTCTTTCTGCTGCTCCTGCGAGTAGGTCTTCCGCCACTTCGTGCAGGGGGACGTCCTTCTTCAGGAAGGTCATGATCATTGGGAGAGAGCCTTTCGTTCACCTCATCGCTATTCTTCTCCTCTCCAAGGCCCTTCTCGTCCCCTTCCTCCGGTCTCCCCCTTCCGGAGGGGCGCGCCCTCTCCCCGTTCCTGAATGAGGAGGATTTCTTTTTACGGCCAGTTCCTTTTGTTCCTCCGGCGCCGGATTTCGGGTTGGAGGAGTTGACGCCGGCGGAAGTGGCCGGGTCTGGTCCTCCCGGAGAAGGGTTGTTGGACATCGAGGCCTCCATTACCTCAGCAACCGCTGCGGTCATGTTGTCCTCATCCCAGAGACATCACCAACAACTTATTGGGACAGCGCAGCGGGACGGGTTTCTCCCAGCTAGGTCCTCGAATTTTAGATTCAAATGTTAACCACTTTTAAATCCTGTTAACTGATAAGGTCATTTACCGACGAATAAGTCCTTGTATCATGTTTTCAGTCACATTTTGAATAATGTTTGTGAAGTTTTGTTTTATGTGTCAGAAGCTTTTCTTTATGTTACACAAAACATAATTTTCGAATACGACAGTTTTTTTATCTTTGATTTTTGTTCTCTGTCAGAAGAATCATTTCATTTATGGTGGAGAGTTCCTGATTAAGTTGTCCGCACATTCGAATTCATTTGTCTATTTATTTTGTTATTTGTTAACTTATTTATCTATCAATTTATTTGTATTTACAATTTAATTTATCATAGTCACTGATTCAACTGTGCACACACTAGAATCTCTCCATCTATTTGGTTGTCTATTTAATTACCTATTTATTCATTTATTCATCTATTAATTTATTTTCATTATTATTTTTTCCAATCAAATCACTCTTGTAGTCTTACGGTCTCAGCTTCTTTTGGCCTCAAAGCTTCTGGGAAAAAAAAAAAAAAAAAACATTATTTATCTACTTATTTATTATATATATATATATATATATATATATATATATATATATATACATATATATATATATATATATATATATATATATATACATATATATATATCCTGACTGTTTCGAACCTGTCATCCAAAGTTTTGGACAATAATACTTTATGTGCTTTAGGCTATGGGTTATCTTTTGCTTACAGTAAAAAGATAAATCCTGTTGATATTGGGATGTCTCTTTTTAAATTTGAAAAACATTCGAGTGAAAATAGTGGTTTAATTAGGGTTTAATTTATGGTGCTATGCTTAATTGTAAAGATAACACATTCCCTAAAAGATTTGTTAAAGCCTTGTTAACTTTAAAGAAAGACACATCTCTACGCATAACTAAAGCTGATAAAAACAACACCTTGGTTATTATGGATAAAAGTGATTATGACAACAAAGTATTTGATCATTTACAAGATAAAAACACTTATTCTGAACTTAACAAAGATCCTAGTGACACAGTTAATAAGAATTTCCACAAAGAATTAAGAACATTACTTAAAGGTAGAGAAAACTTTATCAAATATTTCTCTACACAAAATCCTTCAACACCTTATTTGTATGGGCTTATTAAAGCTCACAAGCCAATCATCCCATTAGGCCCATCATCAGTTCTGTAGGCTCTGTAAGCTATAAGCTTTCTAAGTGGCTTATGACAAAGCTTTCTCCATTTGTAGGTACTATTTCTAACTCATTTATTCAAAATAGTGAAGACTTGATTAAAAAGGTTAAATCTCTCAACATTGATTATCCTTACAATTTAGTTAGTTTCGATGTTACTGGGCTCTTTACTCATGTCCCAATTCAAGATGTTTTAACCTTTCTCCCAAATATTCTAGGTAACAGTATTGATGGTATCCCTTGTAATTTTTTTTATAAAATTAATAAGTCTGTGTGTAAATAATTCTTCTTTTGTCTTTGAGGGGAAATATTACACACAGACCTTCGGGATGGCTATGGGGAATCCTCTTTCACCGGTTTTAGCTAACATCTACATGGAATATTTTGAAAAATATTTATTACCAACTATTAAAGATGAAAAAGTTATTTGGTTCAGATATGTAGACGATGTTTTGTGTTTCTGGCCTAATAACCTATCTATTGATGATTTCCTTATTAATCTAAATTCACTGGTACCCTCCATTAACTTCACTCTTGAAATAGAAAATAACAACAGCTTGCCCTTTTTAGATGTTGAAATAATTAGAGATAATGGTAGTCTGAAAACAAAAGTCAATAGAAAACCTACCAATATTGTTTCCTATGTTCATTTTTATTCCAATCACCATATCAACCTAAAATGATAAGTTTTTATTTCCATGTACTTGAGAGCTTACAGGATTTCAGATCCTGAATTTATTGATGACGAAATTAGAACTATCCGGAATATTGGGGAAAAGTTAAAATATCCCACTCATATTCTTAATCAAGGTCACAATACCGCCAAGAAACGCTTTTACAAAGCATGCAATCAAAGACAAGGAAACCATAAACAACTTAATAAACTTGTTCTTCCTTTTCATGAAAGTTCTCTTAGTATTGGCAACTTATTTAAGAAATTGGATATCAAAGTAGCTTTTGAATATGACCACACCATTAAGGAAACTTTAATAAAGAACAATTATATTGCACAAACTGGGAAAAACTTGGAAACAAGGATTTCCCAACATAAACAAGGATTTCCCAACATAAATATAGTGTGAGATCTGCCCAGGAAAATAATGCGCTATTTCAACACAAAGCATTATACAACCATCATATTGATTGGCCTAAGGCAGTGGTTCCCAAAGTGGCCGATATCGACCCCCAGGGGTCGATGAGACCATCCAAGGGGTCGACAAATAGCCAAGGGGTCGAAAGGGGGTCGATGAAACCATCTACGGGGTTGAAAGGGGGTCAGTAGATTGCTATGGGGTCGAAAGGCAGTCTTTAAAATTAAATGGTTAGCATGAAATGATCCTGTTCTCTTCCTGTACTGAAAGAGTGAGAATAATCAACCAACCAATATCTAAACTTAAAGAAAAACTATGTCAGTTCACTCTGAGTCGAAAATCCTCCCCATTCTGTGCATGTAGGGAGAATTTCACATACACCAACCATATCGTGAATGAACATCAAGATGACGAGCTTGTGTAATAATAATGGCTTGAATATTACTTATTGTAATGTAATAAAGAATATATAACAAATATTTATTCTAAAACACTTATGTTTATATATGTGAAAGTATCTGTATCATTATTGGAACGCCGTCGCCTTGATGAATATTGTCATTTAGACCTTTTATAACGGATCAGAATGATGATAACACTATTGATAACTAGAACTATGATAATAACAATAATAACAATAATAGTAGTAATAATAACAATAATAATAAGGATAATAACAGCTGTAATAATAATATTATTAGCATTAATAACAATAACAACACCAATAATAATAATAAACTGACATAATTCGTGAATTAATAGTTTCGGCTCTATAGAAAATCTTAAACTTTACTAGGGGAATGATGAGCTGAAAAGTTTGGGAACCCCTGGTCTAAAACAAAAACATTAGGCACCAGCAGCTCCATTGATAAAATCAGAGAATACAAAGAGAAATTGGGAATAATCACGAAAGAAAAGCAACACAATGACTTAAACGAAGAAAAGGACTCGTCAATGTAAGATACTCATTAGAAAGATTCTCACTGCTGGTTTTGTGACAAAACTCTTCACCGTCTCCCTGGAAGCGTTAGAAAATGATCGAAATCAGGACCAAAAGAATCTCAAGCAGAAAGCAGTCTTGACAAAAAGTATTCTTGTATATCCACCGGGAATATATACAGTATATTATTGCAGTATTTCTCAACCTTGGAAGCTTCGTGGATCTCTTGATACAGGATTAGATAGGACATAGTCAATTTTTCTATTCATTTAGTGACACAAACGTTATAATATGTTATATGGATCATCGCCACATTCTAAGAAACGTAGC
Source organism: Oratosquilla oratoria (assembly GCF_046742065.1). NCBI lineage: Eukaryota > Metazoa > Arthropoda > Malacostraca > Stomatopoda > Squillidae > Oratosquilla > Oratosquilla oratoria. The sequence continues at coordinate 41,288,707 of NC_134785.1, forward strand.
TAGGCAAGGAAAAATAAGAAGGGCACATTATATAACCATGAATTATATATATAGACATATATATATATATATATATATATATATATATATATATATATATGTATATATGTATATGTAT
>NC_134785.1:41303824-41318824 GCF_046742065.1 Oratosquilla oratoria
CTAAAGAGAGAGGTTATGAATTTGAGGAAAGATTTCTTCGAAGTAAACAAAAGGTGTAATTTAAAGAAAAAGAATGCTAAAATAGACAATTAATTGAGTGAATTAAAAAAACTAATTGAGGTTAAATGTGAAAGTGAAAGGATGGAAAACAAAGATACCACCAATAGCGAAAACTAAAATAAATAAAAAATAAATAAAAAATAAATGATGAAATACAGGCAATGTCTGAAAGAATTGAAGAAAATTTAGGAGAGGAAAATTTGCAGAAGATTAAGAAATAGAGTGAAAACAAGGAAAACGAAGTGATAGCTTTTAAAGAAATAGTACAACAGCAAATGCAGGAGAATACAAAGGATGCAATTGTTCAATAATCAAAGAAAAACCAAATTGGGTTGGAAATACAGTGGATGAAAAAAAGTGTATTGTCGCATATGGACTAAAGGAAAAACATGGCATGGTTAGGTGTTTGAGGGAAAAAGCAGAAATAGAAATGGCAAAACCAATTTTAAAAGAAGTACAAGACGGAGACAAAAAAATAGAAAAGAAAATAGAAGTATATAGATTGGACAATATAGAAAATAAATAAATCGACCTCTAAAGATAACGTTAAGGTCACAAATGGTAGTAGAAGACATACTAGCAAAATCAGGAAAATTAGCAAAGAGTGAACACTAGAACAATATATGGATAAGAAGAGAAATGAATGTTGAGGACACTAAGAGATGAAGCTAAACAAAAAACGCGAAGAGAACGGCGTTCTGTTGGAGAGTCTTAGACATGAGGCTGAGAAAATGGTATGCTCGGGTAAGCGAAACGAAAGAAACAGAAAACGAGATGGAGAAGAAAAAAGATTAAAGTGGCTTATACTAACATAGACGGATTGATCTCAGGATTAAGTGAACTAAATGATTACCTGTCAGAAGAAAAACCAGACATAATGGGAATTGTAGAGACTAAATTAAGGGGTCCACTACCACCAAATAGTGTTGGACATGGATTATGTAATCATTGAATTAAAAATAGAGACGAGAAACAAGGCGGAGGAGTCATGTTTCTGGCCAAGAAAAATGAAATGTGACGAAGGTTACAAAGGGTAAAAACAGTGTAGAAATGATCATAATAAAAGTTGAAGACAGCGACATGAAAAGTAGAAAGTTTTTTATGATTTATGTGCCCCTAAAAACGTGCTCTTGGAAAGAGGGTGAGCCTTCAAAAATGTTAGAAGATACAAGGTATTCATTTAACGAGATGCCGAAGTATGGGGGTAACCTGGTACTTATGGGAGATTTTAACTGCAAAGAAATCTGTTGAGAAGAGATGACAGTGAAAGAGAGAGAGAACCTTTGGGGAAATGTATTATTTGGCATGACTATAGAACATACAATGACACAATGGGTAAAAGAAAATACCAGATATAGAGGTAATAAAGAACCTTCGAGATTAGACTTAATATATACAACATAACCTGAAACTGTGGAAAAAAAATAATCTAAGACACCATTTGGGAAGAGTGATCACATATTAATAGAATTTGAACTAAAAGAGGAATTATATATAGAGAGAAATGATAAACATAGAAAAGGAAGATTGGTGTACAACAAAACGTTCTTTGGGAAACTTAAAATGTTCTTTCAAAATACAAATTGGAAAAAATCTACAATGAAGTGGAAGGGAAGTGGATTATTTTGATGGAAATGTATAAGAAGGAGTGGATTAATACGTACCAAGACAGAAACAGAAGGTGTATAATAAGTGCTGGTTCAAAAGAAAATGCAGTGAGGCGAAAGATAGGAAAGGTAAAGCTTGGAAAGATGGAAAAATGAAAAAAAAATAAAAAACGGTAAGTGGCAAATATACATCAACCAAAGAAATGAGTATGTAAAAGTGGCCAGAGAGGAAGAAAGAAACTACGAAAAAGACACCAGAAAAAAATGTAAAGATCAACCTAAGCTATTCTATAGATATGTGAATGGTAAACTTAAAAGTAAACAGGAAATGGTGAAACTACGTCATGGAAATATAGAGTAGACAGAAGATTCAGAAATGGCTGGAATCATGAACAATCACTTCAAGTCGGTTTTCACTAGAGAAAAAATACAGCACTGGGATGAAGGGAATAAAGTGCCCCCCCCCCCAATGCGGGAAAATTATGGATCAATTAACAAACCTTGATGTCAGGAAATCACATGGCCCAGACGGAATGGCAAATTGGATATTAAGTGAATGTAAAGAAGAATTAGTAAACAGGATATATAATGTAAAAAGTTGCTCATTCTAAGAAGAAAAATACCAAATGACTGGAAAAATGCTAATATTGTTCCAATATATAAAAGAAGGGAAAAAGGAGCCAAAATTTGTGAGAAAGTTATTAAGAACAAATGGATAAAACATCTGGAAGAAAACAATATAATAAATTCGAGACAATTTGGATTCAGACAGGGAAGATCATGTGTTACAAATTTAATCTGTTTCCACTCAAGACTAATAAATATAATACAAGACTGTGCTTTCCTAGGCTTACAAAAAGCCTTCTACAAAGTGTCACATAAAAATTATTGAAAACAAATGGAAAACGTAGGAGGGATACAAGGCAAACTACTAAACTGGATGGAGGATTTTTTGCATGGAAAGAAAATTAGGGTAGTTCTCAGAGAAAAGAGTTCAACTTAGAGGGAAGGGATTAGTGGAGTTCCACAGGGATAAGTATTGGCTCCAATAATGTGCTATTTATGTGAATGACATGGAAGAAGATGTGGAATGTTACGTGAGCTTCTTTGTAGACGACGCTTAATTGCTGAGGTAAGTCAATAATGAAACGGATTGTGAATCACTGCAGAGACCTGAACAAGGTTTGGAAATGGAGTCAGAAGTAGGAATCAGACTTCAACATCAAGAAATGTAACAGAATGGGATTCGGAAAAAGTGAATATATATACATATATATATATATATATATATATGTATATATATACGTATATATATATACATTTATATATATGTGTATATAATTATATATATATATACATTTATATATATTTATATATATATATATATAATTATATATATATATATATATATACCGGTATATATATATATATATATATATATATATATATATATATATATATATATATATATATAAGGACACTACAAAATCGGAACGAAGTAAAGTGGAATCTGAAAAAGACCTGGGAGTAATCATCACAAATGACATGTCCCCTGATAAACAGATAAACAAAATTGTTGGAGAATCCTACAAATTGCTAAGATCAATAAAGGTGATCTTTACCTATTTGGACGAAGAAATTGTAAAAAATAAAATAAAATACTAGTCACACTGATAAGGCTTAGACTGGAATATGCTGCGACACTATGGTCATCCAGTACCAAAAAGAATATAAAAAAGATTTAATGAATCCAGAGCAACCACAAAGATGGCCCCAACACTTTCGAACCTGTCATATGAGGAGAGATTGTCAAAACTGAATTTACCGACTCTGGAACAAAGAAGAGGAAGAGGTGGCCTGCTGACCATCTACAAAATCATGAAAGGCATGGAAGTCCTTAATAGAGAGGACTTATTATATTGGGATAAGAGAAATACAAGGGGACATAAGAAGAAACTAAAAAAGGACAGCTATAGAAGAGACCTGAGAAAAAAAAAGACAGATATCCACTCAGATCGGTGGATCTCTGGAGCAAATTGAACGATACAATAGTGTGTGCAAAAACAATACACGAAATTAAGAGCAAACTAGACACTGCGTGATACAAAGACGGGACATCACGAGCATAGCTCCCCTTTCCGTAAGATACAACTAGGTAAATACAACACACGCACACGCACGCACGCACACACACGCACACACACACGCAGCACACACACACACACACACACACACACACACACACACACACACACACACACACACACACACACACACACACACACACACACACACACACACACACACACACACACACGCAAGCACACACACACACACATACATACACACACACATACACATGCACACACACGCACACACACACGCACACACGCACGCATGCACACACGCACGCGCGCACACACACACACACACACACACACACACACACACGCACACACACACGCACGCACGCACGCATGCACACACGAATCCCACACAGAGAAAGAGAAAGAGATAGAAATAGAGAGAGAGAGAGAGAGAGAGAGAGAGAGAGAGAGAGAGAGAGAGAGAGAGAGAGAGAGAGAGAGAGAGAGAGGGAGGGAGGTAGACACAGAGAGAAAGAGAGAAAGAGAGAGAGAGAGAGAGAGAGAGAGAGAGAGAGAGAGAGAGAGAGAGAGAGAGAGAGAGAGAGAGAGAGAGAGAGAGAGAGAGAGACGGACACAGACGTAGAGAGAAATATATGTCCTTACGATTTATATAAACATCTATATATCTACAACTATTCGTCAGCAAATATGTGAAATCGCTGGCGAAAATCTGGGAAATTTATGTTAATTCGTGTTTGTGTCTCACAGCAAAGAATGGTTGTGTGCATGGGGGGGAGGAGGTGTGATACTGCAGGAAGACGACAGTCTTTGCGTGTTATCTTGTTGACGTTGAAGAATGCATGTCTACTATTGCATTTTTATTTATTATCATTGTTACCATTATCATTGTTTTATCAATATCATTGTTATAATACTTAATAATTATCATCATTATTATCATCACTATTATTACTACTATTACTGCCACTATTACTACTACTATTATCATCATTATTATTACTACTACTATCATTACTATTACTTAATACTATTACTTACTATTACTACTACTATCATCATCATTAGTATCATCATCATTAGTATCATCACTATTATTACTACTATTACTGCCTTTATTACTACTACTATTATTATCATTATTATTACTACTACTATCATTACTATTACTTAATACTATTACTTACTATTACTACTACTATCATCATCATTAGTATCATCATTATCATCATTATTATCATTATTGTTTTCATTATTATTTCTTATTATTATTATCAATTATTATCAATTATTACTATTATTATTATTATTATTATTATTATTAATTATTTTATTATTAATTATTATTATTAGTTATTATTATTATTATTATTATCAAAGGATTACAAAGGCGGAGCATGCCGACAGGAGACCTTTTGATCCATATCTAGGTCGGATGCAAAAAAAAAATCATATTAATAATAAATAAAAACTATAATAATGTAAATAACAAATAAAATACATAAATAAATGCATAGGTATAGTTAAAATGATAAACAAACAGATATTACTATTATCATTATTATTACTATAATTATTAATACTACTATAATTATTATTACTACTATAATTATTATTACTACTATAATTATTATTACTACTATAATTATTATTACTACTATAATTATTATTACTACTATAATTATTATTACTACTATAAATTATTATTACTACTATAATTATTATTACTACTATAATTATTATTACTACTACTACTATTACTACTACTACTATTACTATTATTACTACTATTACTATTATTACTACTATTACTATTATTACTACTATTACTATTATTACTATTATTACTACTATTACTATTATTACTATTATTATTATTATTACTATTATTACTATTACGACTAATTAATTACTAATTACTATTATTACTACAGTTATTATTACTAATTACTATTATTATTACTTCTAATTACTATTATTACTAATTACTATTATTACCACTATTACTATTATTACCACTATTACTATTATTACCACTATTACTATTATTACCACTATTACTATTATTACCACTATTACTATTATTACCACTATTACTATTATTACCACTATTACTATTATTACCACTATTACTATTATTACCACTATTACTATTATTACCACTATTACTATTATTACCACTATTACTATTATTACTATTTACTATTATTACTATTTACTATTATTACTACTTACTATTACCACTATTATTACTATTACCACTATTATTACTATTACCACTATTACCACTATTACCACTATTACTACTATTACCACTATTACTACTATTACCACTATTACTACTATTACCACTATTACTACTATTACCACTATTACTACTATTACCACTATTACTACTATTACCACTATTACTACTATTACCACTATTACTATTATTACTATTATCACTATTACTATTGGTGTTATTGTTGTCATTATTATCATTATTATTATTATTATTATTATTATTATTATTATTATTGGTATTATTGTTGTTATTGTTATTATTATTATTACTATTATTATTATTATTATTATTATTATTATTATTATTATTATTATTATTCGTATTATTATTATTATTATTATCGTCATCATCTTCATCATCATTATTTTTTTCTCTTTTTGAGAGAGAGAGAGAGAGAGAGAGAGAGAGAGAGAGAGAGAGAGAGAGAGAGAGAGAGAGAGAGAGAGAGAGAGAGAGAGAGAGAGAGAGAGAGAGAGAGAGAGAGAGGGAAAACGAAAGGGGGCGATATGATGAGAATATTTTGGGAATATTAACCAGCGCTTCTTTCCGTGTGTGTGTGTTTGGGGGGTGGGTGGGGCACTTTCGCGACGAAGAGGTAAGAGGAGTCATAGTGAGAGATTTAACCCATTAAACTCCGATGACAAGATTCTTGTCATTTGGTCAAATAAAACAAAATATCATAAAACACCAAAATGTTTGATCAAACACCAGAAAAATATGACGTCCGTCCTCGCTTCGCGAGCGAAGCGAGGACTGACGTCATATTTTTCTGGTGTTTGATCAAACATTTTGGTGTTTTATGATTTTTTGTTTTATTTGACCAAATGACAAGAATCTTGTCATCGGAGTTTAATGGGTTAAGGAGGGAGAGAGTGGAAGTTGAATGTAATTAGGCTTTTTCTATTTTATTCTATTTACTCGTTTATTTATTCATTTCTCTCTTTTTTGTGGAAACAAATATCTAATCATAAAAGAATGAATGCGTGACAGGGTCCGTAGGGATGTTAAACAGATTCCTAAAATATGGACTGCATTAAACTCATAGTCAATATCCAATAGGGGGGACGGAGGATGGGAGACAAATAGGGGAAAGTTTTTAGAAAGGGGAGAGGGGAAGGAGGGGAGGAGGGGGAGAGGGAGGAAGTGGAGGAGGAGAGGGAGGAGGTGGGGTAAGTGGAGGAGAAGAGGGAAGAAATGGAGGAAATGGAGGAGGCTAGGGAGGAGGTGGAGGAAGTGGAGGAGGAGGAAGTGGGGAGGAGAGGGAGGAAGTGGAGGAAATAGAGAGGGAGGCGGTGGATGAAGTGGAGGAGAGGGGGAGGTGGAGGAAGTGGAGGAGGAGAGGGAGGAGGTGGAGGAAGTGGAAGTGGAGAGGGAGGAGGTGGAGTAAGTGGAGAAGGAGAGGGAAGTGGTGGAGGAAGTGGAGGTGGAGAGGGAAGAGGTGGAGAAAGTGGAGGAGGAGGAGAGGGAGGAGGTGGAGGAAGTGGAGGAAAAGGAGGACGAGAATGAGAGGGAAGATGTGGAGGAGGGGTAGGAGGAAAGGGACGAGAAGAGGAGGGGAGAAGGGGAGAGGGGAGGTCTATCTGGGGGGGGGAAAGGGGCCAAGAATGAGGGTCAAGAGGAGGGGAGAGGGGGAAAAGGGAGAAGGGTGTGGCGCTTGTGGCAAGCAGCTTGCAAGTAACAACAAAGAGGTATCTGACGACCTTGTGACAGTCGCAGTATGTTCAAGAACTAGCAACCACTTAAGTGGGGAAACTCCCCCCCCCTCCCTCCCCCGTCTCCCCTCTCCCCCTCCCCCTCCCCCTTCATTACGGCCAATGCTTATTATTTGTAAAACCCCAAAAGGGGTTACTATGGGCACAAGAAGTCATTTAAGAGCGAGAGTAGGCACAATGATATTAGAGCTAGTGTCAGAGTGAGGGAGAATGAGAAAGAGGAGACAGAGAGGAACAGAAAGTCTTTTAAAAACGAGAGTAGGATCAAGAATAAGTATTTGAGTTGGGGTCAGAGGGAGGGAGAATGAGAAAGAGTATAAAAAGATGATCGAAATGTCTTATAAATGTGGGAATAGGAGGAAGAATGTTTGACTTAGGGTCAGAGCGAGGGAGAGTAAGAAAAAAGAGACAGAAAGGACCAGAAAGTCTTTATCGGGCAAGCTATTACGAAGACCATCTGACCTAGAAAAAGAGAAAGATGACTCACGGAAGGGACACGAAACGTATTCCGCCGAGATTTTGTTGGAACGTCTTCTGTCGCCTCGTTATGACGGTTTCCTTGTTTTAGCTGCGCAGTTGTGTGGTTGTTAATGTTTTTGTGTTTTGTTTTGTTTTTATTTTTCTGATTTCGTTATGAACCGCAGGGTCGTCTCCTGTCTGTCTATTGCTTTGTCATTGAAATTCCTGAGAAAGCTTGGGGTAAAATACAAATAATCTGAGAGACGATAGTCTTCTAAAAGAAAGAAAAAAAAAAGAGAGAAGCAAGGAAAAAGAAAAAAGAAGGCAAGAGAGAGAAAGAAAGAATAAAAAGGAGAAAATGAAAGAAAGAATTAACATAAAAGAGAATACATACATGATGTAACCGGCGTAAAATAAAATAAAAACACTTAAGAAAAGATAAAATATTTTAAAAGATAGAAAGAAAAAAAAAGAGAAAAAAGGCAAGAAATAAGAAAGAAAGAAAGAAAGGGAATGAAAGAGAGAAAGATAGAGAGATATAAAGATAAAATTACTAAAACAAGAAAAGAAAAAGGAAACATACATGACAGACCTGATTAACAAGCAACGCAGAAGTACGGCAATGACGGACAAAAAAAGAATAATATATAGATAGATAAACTATCCAAGAAATATGATCTTGTAACTTATGCTGCTATTCAATCTTATTTGCGTTTGGGACTCAAAGAGGTTAAGAAATATTCCCCGCATGAGAGGGTAGCCTAGACAAAGAAATGAGACACGTACAAAATAAAGAGGGAGAAAAGAGGAGAGAGGGAGAGATGAGAGTGAGGGATGGGGAGGAAGAGAGGGGGAGTGAGGGGAGAGAGGGGAGAGAGGGGAGAAGGGGGGAAATGGGGAGTAGGTGAGAGAGGTAGAGAGGGGAGAGAAGGGAGAAGGGGAGAGATGGGGAGTGGGTGAGAACGGTAGGGTAGAGACGAAAGGGATGGAGAAAGGAGGATATAGAGGGAGAGGGAGGGGAGAGAGGGAAGAGAGATAGGGAGCGAGGGGGAGAAGGGAAGAGGGAGGGGGAGAAGGGGAGAGGGACGGGGAGATGGGGAGAAGGGGAGAGGGAGGGAGAGAGGGGGAGAGAGGGGAGAGAGGGAGAGTGGGCGAGGGGGAGACATAAAAGGACAATTTATTCCAAATGTCTTGGAGGTAAAAAGGAATCACGAACTAAGGCGCAGTCAGGCAAGCCTTTGTCCTACCCGAACCTTTGCGCCCGAGTCTTCTCTGGAGCTGAATGAAAGGGTCTGGCCTCAACCAGAATAAAGTCATTAAAATAAACACCTCCTCCTCCTCCTCCTCCTCCTCCTCTTCCTCCTGCCCCTCCTCCTTTTCCTTCTCCTCTTCCTCTTCTTCTTCCTTTTTCTCCTGCTTCTCCTCTCCTTTTTTTTATCCTCCATTTCCACCTCACCCTCCAACTCCTCCTCTTCTTCCTCCTCCTCCTCCTCCTCCTCCTCCTCCTCATCCTCATCCTCCCCTCTCTTCCTCTTCCTCCTATTTCTTTTCTTTTTTTTTTCTCTGCTTGTCTTCCACCTCGAAATTCTCTTTCATCCTCTTCTTCCTCGTAGTAATGGATTTAGATTGGACAAATTTTGGCTTAAGGAAGAAATAGGCAAGAACTGGTTTACCAACAGAGTTGGTTAACGAATAGAATAAACTGAGTAAGCATGTAGTTGTTTTAGGAAAAGATTAGATAACTTTATGGATAGGGATTACAGGTGGTGAGGGACATGGGAATGCCTAGTGTAGGCCTTATGGTCTCTTGCAGTCTCCTTTATTCTCATGTTCTTCTGTTCATAGCAACTGATAATATAACCAACACTGGTTAACGAATGGAATAGACTTAGTAAGCATGTAGTGACCGCTGAAACTATTGGCTGTTTTAAGAGAAGATAACTTTATGGGTGGGGATGACAGGTGGTGAGGGATGTGGAACTGCTTAATGTAGGCCTTATGGTCTCTTGCATTCCCCCCCCCATTCTTATGTTCTTAAGAGAAGATGAGATAGATTTATGGATAGGAATGATAGGTGGTAAGGTACATAAAACTGTCTAGTGTAGGCCTTATGGTCTCTTGCAGTCTAGACTCCATTCTTATGTTCTTTCTCCTCCTCTCCCCCCCCTCCCAATGCTTCCCTCTCCCTTCTCCTCCTGTGTGCAATTCCCACTTTCTTTCCCTGTTTTCTTTCTCCATTTTCATACCTATCCGCCTTTCCATTTTCTCTACACACGAATCGCAGTCGTGGGTTCGAGTCCCGCACTCCTCTCCGATTCCCAGCAGTGACTATTTATTACCTGACCCCCAACAATCCTCCCAAAGCGCACATACAATATAGGCCAAAGGTGACGGCATCGGCCACAGTTACTCAGCGCCTCCTGGCGTAGTAGGCTCCTCGCTTCCTCCTTCTTCCTCTTCATCCTTCTCACGTCCTCCTCCTTCCTCTTCCCCCTTCTCTTCATTCTTACTTCCTCCACTTCCTCCTTCTCCTCCTCCTCCTCATTTCATCATGATCATCCTCTTCCTTAGTTCCTCCTCCTCTTTCCCTTCCTCTTTTTTTTTTTTTTTTTCAGCGAACCACACCCACAGGCGGATCCAACGGGGAGAGCTCCTCTCCCTCTTCCTCTTCGTTCTCCTCATGTTTCTCCTCCTTTCCTCCTCCTCTTCTTTTTAAGAGGGTAACAGAGAGGAGAGTTAGAGAGTGAGTTGGAGACTGAATGAGACAGAGAGAAAGAGAGAACGTGAGAGAGAGAGAACGCGAGAGAGTGAGAATAGAGACCAAAGGGACAAGGAAGCAAAAGTCTGCTCTTAGTTCATTTTCCCGTGAGTTTCTCACCTCAAATCTCACGTTCGAAAACTTAATCTCTGACCTCAATACTATTCATAATTACTCACGCGAGTTAGGATCGATTGTTATACAGACTTTTATTCTAAGTCCTTCGTGACAGTTGATGAAGATAAACCGAATGCTAAGCCTGTTTTGATAACCTAGATTATTTTTTACACAAGTTTATAAAGCGTCATATGAAACACAATAATGAAACATTTCAATGCATGAAAACCAGTTTCAGCTGCCGGGGGCTCTTTGCTTAGGTAAGAAGGGACTATGCCTCGCTGCACTGTGTTTGGACTAAGCAATTTGGCGGATTGGAGGGTGACCTTTTATCCAGAAGTTGCCGAGATTTTTTTTTTTTCTACACATAAGAATGGAGGAGAGTGCAACAGACCATAAGGCCTACACTAAGCGGTTCTGTGTCCCTTGACACCTATCATCCCCAACCATAAAGTTATCTAATCTCTTAAAACGGCCAATTGTTTCAGCTCTCACTACATAGTTACTAAGTCTATTCTATTCATTAACCACTCTGTTGGTAAACCAGTTCTTCCCTATTTCTTTCTTAAAGATGTGTAATATGGTATGTGGTCAGGTAACTAAATCCACTAACTAACTAACTAAACAGAAGGCACACTTAACCTTCCAGTCAATTTAACTAAACTACCTGGTGCTCTTTACATCAAAACATGGACTTAAAGGCCAATTTCTCAAGCAAACCCTCAGATTCCAAAACAAATCTAGACCTTGCTGCCTCTACGCATACGGCTGAAAATACTTAGCATGTGATCTTTTAGACCAGTAGTTCTCAACCTGGTGGACGTTCGGAGACCCAAGGGAGTCAAAACAAGAATTTAGTAAAGGGGCCATGACCTGCCGTTACAAATTATACATTTCTATATAGGGTGAAGAATCTGAATATATATAAGAAAACCCATCCCCCTCTGTCCTTGCGGAAGAAATAGAAGATGATTACGATTATCGACTTTGTAATAAACCAAGGGGTTTCTCTTCATCAACATTTCATCATCATTATCATTTTTTCTTTTTTCTTTTTCTTTTTTGGAGGGGTGGGCTTTGGGAAAAAATGAAGGTGACCCACACGAATGTTAGGATTTCATGAAAAGTGTGTGTGTGTGGGAGGGGGGGGGGGTTGAAAAAGGTTGAAAAACACTGATTTAGCCCAAGAAACCTTTTTTACAAGTAAATATTTACCTTTTTGCTCAAACACACGATTGTGGTTTGTGTATATCTACACGAAATCGTTTGACCGTAGACATATTTCTCATCAAGTTTTATGATCGCCCAGGCGTGATTCCATGACCAAGTTAACTTATTCTGGACAAGATTCTATTGATTTATTGATTTGACGTCACACGAAATCTAAATCGTGTCTGAAATCCAATCCTCGAGTTGTGATTACAAACGAGGAAATGAAATTAAGTGAAGAATAGGTGATGACTCAAACCACAGGCCACGCTCCTGAACTGAAGCGAGTTGTGGACCTTGAAATTAGAACAGAAGAACATAAGAATGAACTGCAAGAGACCTTAAGGCCTACACTAGGTAGTTCCATGTCCATTAACACCTATTACTATATAAAGACAGCGGAGTAAGACTCGTAGTAATGGGTTTAAGTTGAACAAATTTAGGTTTAAGAAGGAAATAGACAAGAATTGGTTTACTAATAGGGTGGTCAACTTAGTAAACATGTAATGAACGCTGAAACTACGGTTGTTTTAAAAGAAAGCTAGATAACTTTATCGATAGGGATGACTTACACTGGACACCACGGTCCTGTACGGAAGAGAGTTGTAGACCTTGAAATATGAACAGAATAACATAAGAATGGAGATGACTGCAACGGACCATAAGGCCTACACTAGGCAGTTTCATCTCCCTTACCACCTATCATCTCCATCCAAAAAATAATCCCATCTTATCTTAAATCAGCCGATAGTTTCAGTGCTAACTACATGCTTACTAAGTTTATTCTATTTGTTAACCCCTCTATTGGTTATATTATCAATTGCTATAAATAGAAGAACAGAAGAATAAAGGAGACTATAAGAGACCATAAGGCCTACACTAGGCAGTTCCATGTTCATTACCACCTATCATCCCATCCACAAAGTTATCAAATCTTCTCTTAAAACAGCTAATAGTTTGAGAGCTAACTACATGGTCACTAAGTCTATTCCATCCGTTAAACACTCTGTGGTTAAAACTGTTCTTGCCAGTTTCCTTCTTAAACGTAAATTTGTCCAATCTAAATATATTACTACGAGTTTTACCCTTCTGTCTTAATATGATGACCTTGCTTACATCACCCTAGTTAAAACCCTTGACTCATTTGAATACCTTTATTAGATCATCTCGCACTCCTCGTCTTTCCAGAGAATGTAAGTTAAGATACTTAAAGGTGACGGCACACTAAGCATTTCTCGCTAGCATGCTACTTGCTTTTGCTACTTCGATTGAGTAAAAACGACTTTGGTTACGATCTTTTGTTTTTCAAGTTTCCAAATGTCAAATTACTCTTGGGTCATATAGTGAGAAGCTTAATAATGAACTAAGAGAAGTTAAACCTAAAATACGAATGTAAGACACATTGTTGAAATGTACTTACGGAAGTCTAGAATATTGTAACCAAAGCTGTTTCTACTCAAACGATGTAGAGAACGCAATTAGCATGCTCCTAATGTGTCGCCACCTTAAGCCTATCTTCATTTGAATACCTACGGACCAGAGCTACGCAGGATTGTTTTATTGGCTGAAGATTAGTTTCACTCAAAAAGAAAAGAAAATGCTGATCATTTCACTTCTGTTCTTTCGTTCTGATCCTCTTGAATTTCTTCTTTACCATTCAGAGAAAACTTATATACGAGTGAATATAAAGACGTACATATGCACACACACACAAACACACACACACACACACACACACACACACACACACACACACACACACACACACACACACACACACACACACACACACACACACACACACACACTAAACTGGAACTACCAACCCTTGAACAAATAAGAGAAACAGGAGATCTACTGGCCATTTACAGAATCATGAAAGGCATGGAGGTTCTTGACAAAGAAGACTTGTTAAAGTTGGATAAAATAAAAATAAGAAGACATGAAAAGAAATTCAAAAAGGATAATGGTGGATGTCTGGAACAAATTGGACGAAACAATAGTGTGTGCAAAAACCATATAAGAATTTAAGAACAAATTAGATGCTGAGACGGGTCACTACAAGCATAACTCCCCTTCCCGTATAATACAACTAGGTAAAACTAGGTAAATACACACACATACTCTGTACACACACATACACACACACAAAATCACACATATACATACATGTACACACAAAATGAGTCACACAAATACGCACACATATGCACACGAACACGGAAAGGATACGCAATAAAACAAATAAGATTATACAAATCTGAACATGAAATTTGTGTGGGAATAACTCCCTGATGACAAAATCACAGTCTTCTGCCTCTAACTCGACAGTCTTGCTATTGTAGACCCTGTCTTCTGTATGTATTAGAGGTTATTTTTTTATGTTTACTTGTCATATGGACTTGCATACCATTATACGATTTATTGTGTTAGCATTAAGGTCGATTTTCGAACGTCATCACTTCGTGACGAAGAATACATTAAATGCGTGATCACCTATCTGTCAACATCTTCATGCCGATGACGTCATCTTTCATTCCAGGCATTCAAATCTGTCACATCATACATCAAAAAGATTGAAAATATATCTTCCGTTGTTGTGTTTGTTGTATTGTACAGCATTTTTTAAAGATTCACTTAAACAACATGGACATTCGTATGAGATTTACAAAAAAAAAAATTATTT
>NC_134785.1:41326324-41328824 GCF_046742065.1 Oratosquilla oratoria
GCTAAACTCGCTCTCTCTCTCTCTCTCTCTCTCTCTCTCTCTCTCTCTCTCTCTCTCTCTCTCTCTCTCTCTCTCTCTCTCTCTCTCTATCTCTATCTCTCTCTCTCTCTCTCTCTCTCTCTCTCTCTCTCTCTCTCTCTCTCTCTCTCTCTCTCTCTCTCTCTCTCTCTCTCTCTCTCTCTCTCTCTCTCTCTCTCTCTCTACCGTCCCCTCCTCCCATCACCTTTCTGCTTGCATTATTTGCACGGCCAGTCTTGAAAAGGAAATATATATATTTCTTTCTGAAATGAGACTTGAAGATGAAAGAATTTTTTTAACGAGAATTGCAGAGGAATAAAATGGTTATTTTTCTGAATTGAGTCTTGAAAAGGAAGAAGAAAATGGCTATATTTCCGCCATGAGGATTGTGGAAGAAGAAGAAAATGGCTATTTTCCGCCAAGAGCATTGCAGAAGAAGAAGACAGTGGCTATTTTCCCGCCATGGATATTATAGAGGAAGAAGAATTTTTTTTCCGCTATGATATTTGAAAAGAAAGAAGAAAATGGCCATTTTTTTTCCGCCATGAGACTTGAAACGGAAGGAGAAAAAAGTAGTTGTTTCTCCGAAATAAGAATTGAAGAGGAAGAAGAAAATGGCTATTTCTCCGCCATGTTTCAGGGGATAAAAGCCCCCATGGAACCAATCCCGCGATAGCAAACGCTTCTATTCTTGGCGGTAACATCGTGCATATATACTGTACATAGAGGTGGCAAATAAGAGCAAGAGAGTAAATGATAATAATAATAATAATAATGATAATAATAATAATGATAATAATAATAATAATAATAATAATAATAATAATAATAATAATAATAATAATAATAATAATAATAATAATAATAATAATAATAATAATAATAATAATAATAACAACAATAATAATAATAATGATAGAAATAATAATAATAATAATAATAATAATAATAATAATAATAGTAATATAATAATAATAATAATAATAATAATAATAATAATAATAATAATAATAATAATAATAATAATAATAATAATAATAATAATAATAATAATAATAATAATAATAATAATAATAATAATAATAATAATAATAATAATAATAATAATAATAATAATAATAATAATAATAATAATAATAATAATAATAATGATAATAATAATAATAATAATAATAATAATAATAATAATAATAATAATAATAATAATAATAATAATAATAATAATGATAATAATAATAATGATAATAATAGCAATGATAATAATGATAATAATAATAATAATGATAATGATAATAATACATACATACATACATACATATACCAAGGCTTTTTCCCCCTTCCAAGGGAGGTAGCCACAAAAGGAAAGGCATAAAAACACTCCCACCCATTTCATCCCTAAATACACTCCACACCCCTCCCACCCTTCCTCTCATCTGAGCACCTCCTGGATGACGGGTCATCCCTGAACCCTGCCCACCGCCCTGGGTCAGAAGCAGTGTCGCAAGACACAGTACATCCACAGCAAGGCCGCTTCATTTAATCGGCGACCCCCCCTCTCCGTCCCCCTTTGCATATAAGGAGAGGACGGGGAGAAATCCCTTCGGGCTCCGTCAAAATTTACTCACACATACTACCCCACCCCCACCCCCCCGCCTATTCCTCCTCATGCAGTCACAACATCATCCATATACAACCATTCTCCACTCACCTCTGTCTTCCGTCCTCTCCCTTCCTTCCTCAACAGACATTCCCCTCTTCCCCAAAGCCCCCTTCACCCCATCCATCCACCTCATCCTAGAACGTCCCCTCATGTTCACTCCCTCCACATCTGCCTTCCATACCTCTTTTACTAGTCTTTCTTCACTCATTCTTTCCATGTGTCCAAACCATCCTAATATTCTTTCATCAACCCTCTCTCCCAAATCCTTTTTCACCCCTGTTCTCCTCCTCACCTCCTCATTTCTCACTCTATCTAGCCTAGTAACCCCCACCATACTTCTCAGACACCTCATCTCAAACACATTCAAACTCCTTCTCTCTTCTTCTCTTATGTTCCACGTTTCTGCCCCATACAGTGCTGTTGGCACAATCACTCCTTCATACAGTCTCCTCTTCGCATCCATTCCCAAATGTCTATTTCTAATTACACTCTTTAAACCACCAAGGCATTTACTCGCTTCTCTCAATCTACATTCTACCTCCACCTTCACTCCACCTTTTCCTGCTACACTTGCACCCAAGTATCTAAAACTATCCACTTCCTCCAGTCGCTCTCCCTTTATGTTCACTTCCAGTCTACTGCCACTTTCACCCCTTGTACATCTCATCACCTTACTTTTACCCACATTTATCTTTAGCTTTCTTCTATCACATACTCTCCCAAACTCTGCCACCAGCTTCCTCAATCCCTCCTCTGACCCTGCCACAAGCGCAGTGTCGTCCGCAAACAACAGCTGGCTCACCTCCCACTTTTCTCCATTTT
>NC_134785.1:41333824-41338824 GCF_046742065.1 Oratosquilla oratoria
TAATAATAATAATAATAATGAATAAATAAATAAACAATAAGTAAATAAGATAAAAGATCGCTAACCCCCACCCCACACAGAAAAAAAGTAAATAAATAAATAAATAGATAAATAAATAAATGAAACCAAATAAATCAATGAATAAAAAATCTCAAATCAGATACTGGAAGCCCAAGACACCGTCTGGTGATCTCACGTAACTAGTCATGTTAATGAACCTTCCACGGTTGTTTTGATTAATATTCATTGTAGTTAAAATCTTACTACTCCCACGGGTATTTTGATTAATACTCATTACTCATTACAGACAAAAGCACACTCACTGACTGTAATGTTTTCTTTGTATTATCTACACCTACACGACATCATTAAAACAAACAGCTTCATTTAATAATAACCACAGGATATGAAACAAAAATGAGACAGTTTTCAAATAATGTTATATTTCATACTGGCCGGATTTCTTTTAAATTCTAATGATTACAAAACAAATAGGTGGTGAGAGGAATTGTTGTTGAATACAGCTCACAAAAATTATTTCAAATCAATGGGAGGAGGAAAGAATGTTCAAATGTGGGTTATTAAAGATAACATAGAGAACACGAAGAACAGAAATAGAACACACACATATGCACACACACACTCACACTCCCGTTAATATGTGCATACATGTATGCATACATACATGTATGTATGCATGTATGTATGTATGTATGTATGCATACATATATGCATGCATGTATGTTAAGTATGGTATGCATGGCATTATGTATGTATGTATGTATGTATGTATGTATGTACGTATGCGTCACGCTTGTATAAATATATATTTACACACATATATACATACATACACAAATACATGCATGCATGCATACATACATACACACATACATGCATAAGTACATACATACATATATACATACATTCATACACATATACATACATACATACATACATACATACATACATGCATACATACGTATGTACGTTCATACGTACATACATGCGGTGATAAATTAGTTCTTTACAATACGAGGACCGTTGGCTGAGGTTATTGGGCTCGGGTTTGCAGTCAACGAGCCTGGAGACAGCCAGTGTTACATTTATATTCACAAAAAACACATGAAAACTTACGGACAATCAAATCTGACCAATGACATATCATAATAACGATGCAAATAAATAGTTTGATATTCTTGTCGTATTAATACAATATCCCTTCAAAAATACAATCTTAAAAAGCATAAGGAAATATTCGTAGTGTGCCAGGTATGAATGTCCCTAGAACTGCATGTGTACTGTTATATACATAAATATACTCCACATGTTTTTTGTACACAAACAAATATCCAGAGAATCATGGAACATTCAATGAAAAGATTTGGATTTTTTGTGGTTATTATTATGTACATGTAATTCTGAAGACAACTGATTCTGCCCCATTCATACATAGTTATATATCTTTAATCATTTCTTTATATATTTTTCTATGATACATTAGACCCCCCTCTATCATTAAAGCGAATGTATTCGTAATTCTAAATTGTATAAATATGCAGCCAAAAGAAAATATGCAAAGTGGGTCAATTCAGTAAAGCTGATATCTGAAATTCGTAGACTTGCACTTGGTAATACAATAATAATAAATCATGATAATTATATAATGTAATAATATAATGATAGACCATAATAAATGTATAATGTAAAAATATAGTAATAAATCTTAATGATGATATAATATCGTATTATAACAATACATGATAATAATTATATAATATATGATAGTAAATCATAATAGTAATAATATAGTCCTGTGATAAGAAATCATAATGATAATGTAATAGAGTAATATGATAATAAATAATTAAATGTATTCAATATCGCAGCAGAATTGCTACTGACGCCATCTATGAGCTGACTGGAACAACTCAAGTGTCGACGAACTTTTGAACTTAAAACGTTATCACACTGGACTTTCACAGGCTTCACCAGCACCGACCGTTGAAAGTTCGTTTGAGTAAAAACTACTTAGATTAAAGTATTTTATCTTTCAAATCTTCAGATATAAAGTTATCTTTCCGTCATGTATAGCAAAGAGATTGTAAACCTGTATGAATGTTAGAGATACTATTGAAATGTTCTTAGAGAAGTCTAGATTTCTGTAAGCGAAGTCGTATTTTAGTTATTCAAATGGAAATTGGATGTAGGATGTCGAAGTAAAAATAAATCAGTGTGATAGCCCCTTTAGCTGTGCAAAGGGTACTAACCTAGGCCTCTAAATAGCCACAAAAATAATTTCCCAAAATATATGTGTATACTTATTATCTTGATATGAATTTTTGTGATTATCAGGAAGACTCAATGCAAGATAAACATATGAATAATCTTATTAAATTGATATAAATTTCCGGAGATTGTTACGAAGACTAAGCATAAGTTGTATTGTCCTCTGCAATGATCTAACCTATGTCGGGTCATTTCATATATAAACATGACACAATAATAGTTAACATATATATACACCATTCAAATATTGTTCAAGATATTGATCGCATAAGGGATTGATGTTATGGGAATAATTTTAGTCGACATATATTAGAATACTGACACTATAGATATTGACAACAATAATGACCATGAAACGATTATTTAGAATTGTTAGTCAGTCGCATGGAAGAAGAATTGAGGAGAGTGGCGGAGATGGGAGGAAAAGGGAAGGGGGAAGAGATGGAAAGGGAAAGGGGAAATAGATGTGGGGAGAAAGAAGGTTTTGGAAGAATTATATGAAAGAAGACTATTAAGAGTCAAAGGATTAATTAAGGATTTGTGTGTACCCAGTGATTGGAACCATAGACGTCATAAGCGAAGTTTTGGGCCTTATCCGGGAACCGAATCACAGCCTACGGGCGTGAAACTATTGCTTGTTTTAAGAGATGATTAGATAATTTATGGATAAAAATGACAGATGTTAAGGGACATATAACTGTCTAGTGTGGGCCTTATGGTCTAATATGGTAAAGTGGTACCGAGGATGAGGCTAGATACAAACACAGGGGCTCTGTGTCTCCTTTATTCGTCTACTGTGGTTGTAATGCAGCGAAATAGTTATTTGTGAACTAGGGGAGGACGAATTACCTTGTTTGCAGGAGTGAACGCGCTGCGTTCGTGGTCTGTGACTACTCTCTGGTGCCGCCGCATGTAATGAGACATATCCAACCAGAACAACCCGCTGTTTGCCGGGTCGCTAGGACGCCTCGGTCCAATCATCTCCCAGAGCAGCAACCACGTGACCCAGCCTGCGTAGCGTGGGGTGGAGCCTGCACCGCTGGGGCATGCTGGGCTAGACACCGCACGACTCACGGTGCCAGCTGAGGCCCGCTTGGGCAAAACGTATGGCGGAACAAAGGGACAATGCAAGTAGGCGCGTCAACTCACCACACTAGAACATAAGAATACAGGAGACTGCAAGAGACCATAAGGCCTATTCTTGGCGGTTCCATGTTCATTACCACCTGTCATCCCCATCCATAAAGTCGTCTAACCTTTTTTCTAAAACAATCGATAATTCTAGCGCCCACTACATTGGTTACTAAGTCTATTCCATTCGTTGACTACTCTATTGGTAAACCAATTCTTGTCTAATTCCTCCTTAAATCTAAAGTTGTCCATTTTAAAGCCATTACTGCGAGTACTCCTATGTTGTCTTAATATGATGACCTTTGGGTCATCTTTGTTAAAGCCTTTGATCTACTTGAACACCTCCATTAGATCACCCCGCACTCTTCTAGTCTCCTCCATTTCTTATGTTCTTATTGAATATTGTTCTACGATGAACATACAAAGGGGCATCACAGACATACCTTGGTTATCATATTTTTTTTTTAAGTTTGTTTGATAAACACAACTACACTAGGTGAACTATTTCATTTTGTTCTTGTTCTTTTCTCACTGTTCACTGAACCTTGGAGAATATTTCTTCTATGTCTAGTCAATGACGAATTATTAAGGACACTTAAATGTGACCCATTGAGTACAAAGAGTAATAAAGATATATCCATAGTTGTTGAACATCTGGTAATATATATTCATATATATATATATGTATGTATGTATGTATGTATGTATGTATGTACATATCATAATGTCCTTGAAACTAGTGATATTTTGTCAAAACAATGATGATATGTTTTTATTTTTATACCATGGGTCAGATTTGGGTGTCCGCAGTGATACATTCACCACAAAAAATAAAAATAAAAAGTATATAAAAAGAAACACACACTACATACTCAATGCGCACACATTTTCGTTCAACGTCTCACAACTTTTCGCTCACTTAGAGTCCCAACACCGGACATTGCACGGTTGGAAATGTTTCCCATATTTCTGATGATGACAGTTTTGTTCAATGACTAGAATTTTCGGTCACTCATCCATAATCCCTGCACCAGGATACCAAAACACACACGAAAGTTCAAGAAAAAAACACCATACATACATACATACACACACAAATATATATATACACATATTTTATATACATGTATATATATATGTATATATATATTGAAAGGGGGAGAAGCGTAAAACCAGACTCAAAGTGGGAGTTTTAATGCCCGACGTTTCGGTCCTAGTCCTAGGACCGTCTTCAGGGGTATGAAAATATATAGTGCTCAAATGAGCTTATTATACTGACGTGGTTGGAATTGGGAGAGGTATTCCGCGCTGCCGGAGCTGTCCAGTACGAGTACCGGACGACGAGTACCGGACGACTGGACCACCTTACATACCCAATTGTGCATACATTTAATTTTACAGAGAATAAATACTATACAAAAAATACAATAAAGTAAAATAAAATACTATAAGATGCAATCAAATAAAATAGAATAAAATAAAATGCCACTTGTGCCACAATTGAAAGTGCACTACGCACTTGCACGCAAAGGAAATAAATACAATAAAATAAAATAAAATGAGGTAAAATAAAATAAAAT
>NC_134785.1:41343824-41346324 GCF_046742065.1 Oratosquilla oratoria
TGAATAAATAGATTAATAAATGAATGAATGAATTAACAATTACTTAAATAAATAAAAGTAGAATGAAATAAGAATAATAAGAAATAAAAAAGAAATATGTTTAAGAAATGGTGAACTGAGTGACAATAAATCACTCTTCTTCTTCAGACTTGTACCGGTTCTGTTCATGAAAAAGAAAAAGAAAAAAGTAAAGAAAAATATATATTAGATAAAAAATGATGAATTGAGTGAAAATAATTTTCTGTCTTCCTCCAAGCTCATACCACAGTTCTTTTCGCGAAAAATAAAGAAAAAAGAACAAATATGTTAACTTCTAAACTTCTTCTCCCCCTCAGTACTGCTATCCCAAGGCAGGACTCGCAGTAAAGGATTAATAAAATGGACAGATGTTGGTTTAAGAAGGAAACAGGCAAGAACTGGCTTACCAATAGAGTGGGTAATGAATAGAATAGACTTGGTAACCATATAGTCAGCGTTGAAACGATGGGTTGTTTTAAGAGAAGATAAGAACTTTATGGATAGGGATGATACGGAAATGCCGAATGTAGGCCTTATGGTCTCTTGAAGTCTCCTCCATTCATATGTTCTTAAGAGAATATTACATAACTTTATGGATAGGGATGACAGGTGGTAAGAGACATGGAACTGCCTAGTGTTGGCCTTATGGTATCTTGCCGTCTCCTCCATTCTTATGTTCTTCTGTTCTTAAGAAAAGATGAGATAAAATTATGGATAGGGATGACAGATGGTAAGAGAAATGGAACTCCCTACTTTGGGCCTTATGGTCTCTTGCAGTCTCCTCCATTCTTATGTTCTTCTTCTGTGCATAAGAGAAGATTAGATAACCAACCCTACAGACTGGAAAGTGAATTCGCCCAGGGGTCGGTGTTTGCTCCAGCTCTTTATAACATCTATACCTCCGACTTTCTTTCCACCTCAGCTACATGCTGGCTATGTTGTCCTCACTGTGTCTGCAATAGATGCCAAAGAGGTGGAAAGAAAAATCCCTGCTAACATGGACATCAACTGCCGGTACTTGAAGAACTGGAGACTGAAACTGCCTACCATCAATACAGTATTTTCACTCTTTCGTTAAAAAAATGGCAAACTACCAGCTCTAGGTGCGGCTTTGCTCAGGAGCACTCCTCAATTTTGACCCAAATCCCACATACTTTGGTGTCATACTTGACCGCAGTCTTACATACAAAAGCCATCTTGCCAAACTGAAGAGAAAGGCCAGTGCCAGAGTTGCCCTCATTAAGCACCTAGCTACTACCAACTGGGGTGCTTCTTTCAACACCCCCAGAACCTCGGCATTGGCACTTGCCTTTTCAGCGGCAGAGTATTGCGCCCCAATTTGGACGTAGAGTGCTCACACTCGTAGAATTCACGTACCCCTTCATGATACAATGAAGGGATACCTCTTCATGATACAATCAGGTTGCATCCGCTGTACCCCACTGAGTCACCTACAATTACTGTCTGGGATTCAACCACCACAGGCTCGTCGTAATGACATCTGTAGACGTCTGTACTAAAAGGCTAGTCAGCCAAAACCAAATTTTGCATGATGTTCTGTATGAGAAAGAAGTCCCAGTCAGGTTTAAGTCAAGGAAAACTCTGCGCCCATTTATGGAGAACCTGGTAGCAGAAGGCTCCTTAGATCCAGTGGTACCTGAGAGGCTAGAGTCGTATATAAGGCGCTTGGTCACCTCATCCTCCAGGCAGCAACCTTCCCAGAAAACCCTGGGTACAGATAAATAGGCTACGCACAGGTACTGGCCGTTTTGCAGCAAACATGAAAAAACTGTGAATCCCTGACCTTTGTCCGTGCAGTCAAATATAGACCCAGGAGCATATCCTGAATGAGTGTGACATGACAGGCCCTCCCTGTCAGTTAAAAGACTTACACAACCCAGAACTATACTCCATTCCAGCGTTTCTCAACCAGGGTTCCCCGGAACCCTAAGGTTCCGCAAAAGGTCCCTAAGGGTTCCGCGAGAACAAGTGAGATAAGGTAATGCACTTTTGATTTTTTATTGAATTTCATACACGTAATATAATTAAACACGCACGGCATATTCTTGGTTATTGTATTAATGTAATATAAACATCATCCTATCTAACTTAATATTACGATGAAAATAAAATGAAAAAATATGGTACATATATATATATATAATACATATATATATATATATGTATATATATGGTGTATATATATATACACATATATGTGTATATATATATATATATATATATATATATATATATATATATGTTTTTTTTTTTTTTTTTTTTTTTTTTTTTTTTTGCGCATTGGTCATGCAATTCATTTTAAAGGTTACGCAAGGATAAAAAGGTTGAGAAACGCTGCTCCATTCCAATAAGAAATTACACTCGGTTCAGTTGGTAGTCCTGCAGACTCCTACAGGCCCCAGCGACACGCAAATTCCTCACATTCTTTCAGAAAATATTATATTTCTCCATTTTGTTAATT
>NC_134785.1:41351324-41353824 GCF_046742065.1 Oratosquilla oratoria
CATAATACATCTCTGACGAAGTCCCACCTTTACCTCGAACCACTCACTCTCTCCATTTCCAACCCTAACACACGCTCTACTACCTTCGTAAAAACTCTTGACAGCTCCTAAAAGCTTTCCTCCTATCCCATATATCTGCAATACCTCCCACAGTACCTTCCTGTCTACCCTGTCATAAGCCTTTTCCAAATCCATAAAAGCCCAAAAAACATCCTTACCTTTTCCTATAGCTTTTTCACATATCTGTCTTGCCACAAAAATCTGATTTATGCAACACCTACCTGTCCTAAACCCACACTGTTCCTCAACAATTACTTCCTCTATTCCTCTCCTAATCCTCTCAATCAAGATCCTCCCATAAGCCTTCCCAACTACAGTTAACAACCCGATCCCCCTGAAAATACTACACTCATAGTTGTCCTCCAGTCCTCCGGCACTCTACCCTCTCTTAAACAAACATTAAATAACCTCACCAGCCAGTCCACCATCGCTGTACCTCCTTTTTTCAGATATTCTGCATGATATCCATCCAACCTAGATGCCTAATCTGCTCTCATCATCTTAACAACTGCCTTCACTTCATCTTTATTTCTCCTCCATTTTCCTCACTCATCACGATCATTTTCTTAGCACTTCCCATTGCAATTACCTTTCTCTCCCTATCCTCCTTCACATTTAGCAACTCCATAGAATACTCTGACCATCTTCCTCTTACTGCCTTCTCTTCCATTATCATCTCTCCATCTGCACCTTTTACCTTTTCTTTTCTAATTGATTCGCCTCCTCTTTCTCTCTTAATTTCTTTCCAAAACATATTTTTATTACTTTCAAAATTTTCTGTCATACTCTTACCCCATTTCACATCTGCTCTCCTCTTTGCCTCCTTTATCTTATGCTTTACTTCTCTTCTCTTTTCTTTTTCCCTCCTCCTATTTTGTAACCAATCTGTGAAAGCTCGTTTCTTCTCTTCTACAATCTTCTTTGCTTCATCATCCCACCACTCACTACCCTTCCTTCTATTCCCTCCAGTTCTCCTTGTTCCACACACCATCTTTGCACACTTTGTGAGTCCCTCCTTGAAACATCCCCATTCCTCCTCCACTCCTAGTTCTACTCTATCCTTCCCCTCCCTCCCACTCCTCTCTCAGCTTCTTCTTGTACTCCTTCTCCTTTTCCTTCTCATTTAAGCAGTTCACTCTAAACACCTCCCTACCTTCTGCCCTTTTCCTCTTTCTCCATCTATCCTCCACTCTTAACTTACCTTCCACCAAAATAATATTATCTGATATTCCCCCACTCTCTCCCCTTAGAACATGTACATCCTTAACTCTTTCCACTCTACTCCTGGTTACAAAGGATTACAAAGGCGGAGCATGCCGACAGGAGACCTTTTGGTCCATATCTAGGTCGGATGCGAAAAAAAATCATAATAATAAAAAAATAAAAATAAAGACTATAATAATGTAAATAACAAATAAAATACATAAATAAATGCATAGGTATAGTTGAATAATAAACAAACAGGTAAATAGTAAATAATAATAAATTGACATATAACTAATAATAAATGAAAATCAGACAGACAAATGATAACAAAACAAAAACAAATAATATAAAATAAATTATAATCATTATATAGTCCATTAACGCTCTTTCTACCACCCTCCCATCCACTACCCTCTACCATGTATACTTATGCTTGACTTTCTTAACACTGCATTTACTATCATCAACTCTCTTTCGAGACACATCTCCACCATCAAATCTCTACTACGATTCTTTCCTGGAACTCCATACTTCCCAATCACACCGTCTATTGGTTCATTTCCTATCCTAGCATTATGGTCTCCTAATACCGCTACATTGATGTTTCTCCCTAATCCCTCTATGCACTCATTTAAATCTATCCAAAAAGCCTCCCTTTCTTCTACACTCCTCTCAATACCAGGCCCATATGCACTTACAAAAATCCATATCTCCCTTCCCAGTTTCACCTTCATCCACATTAACCTTGAAGAAACCTCCTTCCACTCCACTACACATTTACCTATCTCTTCACTTACTAGTATAGCTACCCCCTTCTCTCTCTGGTCCTCTATTCACTCCTGAGAACCTCCCAGCTACACTCCCAAACTCACACTCGCCCCCTCCCTCTCAACTTAGTTTCACTCAAATCCAACACCTCCATCTTTCTTTTCACAAACATACTGCCTATTTCTTCCCTTTTACCCTCATCTGTACCACGTCCACTCACATTAACAGACCCAAATCTTAGAGTACTGGTTGGAAAACTCCTAGACCCTCTTATGCCTTTACTTTGTTTAGGAATGTTCCCTGTGGGGCTACAGGGAGAAGGATGCCTAGTCCTAATCTCCGTCCCGTTTTTGTCGCCTCTTACGATTCAAGTGGAAATACTTGGTGGCAGTATTCTTTCCCCTCACCACAGGGGAAGATATAGGGGACATAGGGAAGACATAAGGGAAGACATAGGGGAAGACAT
>NC_134785.1:41358824-41361324 GCF_046742065.1 Oratosquilla oratoria
ACCCTGAAGATGACCATTTGTAATAGTTGAAACAGCTGTCGGTAAAATGAATCAACATTCTGAAGCCTTTTACTATTTCCTACAGAGTTTGAATTATGAAGAAAAAAGGAAATACAGAGAGTTAGAGAAATGTTCTCTTAAAATCATTGACGCCACTTGTGCTTTAGCATTTAATAGGAATTGTTTACGAGAAAGACTGCCCAAAACATATATATATGTATATATATATATATATATATATATATATATATATATATATATATGTGTGTGTGTGTGTGTGTGTGTGTGTGTGGGTGTGTGTGTGTGTGTGTGTGTGTGTGTGTGTGTGTGTGTAAAAGTTCACTATTAACCCACTATTGGAGAAAAAATTACGGAAGTACAGGGAAACTGTATATTTCGACTACTATCTGTAGTCCTCTTCAGCAGAATGCTTACAAGAAGTTAAGGTACAAGTTTATATGTGGAAGTGAGGGGTACATAAAAGGGGATGGGGGAAAGTGAGGGACTCAGGTTACATGCCCTTGAAAAGGTTGGGTCAAGGAAGGACAGTTAGTGGTGTTTTGCCCGACCGCTCTTGACATTATTTTATTGACCGCTAACTTCGTAATACAATCAATAAAATAATGTCAAGTTCAGAAACACTGGAAGTGTGATTAACAACAACAAAGGCCATTGTGGTCCAAAAGTCACAGCGAGGACGCCAGCTAACATTAAAGACGTCAGGGACCACTTGCAACAGTCGCCCCGCAAGTCCACCAGACGACTGTCACAGGAAGTGGGCATTTCCAGGATATCTGGGCGCCGAATCATTCACAGTGACCTAAAGCTATTTCCTTACAAGGTTCAGATTCTTCAAGCACAAACCGAAGCCAACAAGACTGAATGCTTTGAGTTTGGCCAAACCATTAGTGAGCGTATTGAGAATGACCCTCAACTTTTGGACTGTCTTCTCTTCAGCGACGAGGCGCACTTCCATTTGAGTGGGCATGTGAATAAGCAAAACTTTAGGTTTTGGGCCAATGAACAGCCTCATGAACATGTTGAGAAACCTCTGAGTGTAGAAAAAATAATCGCCCCAACACAACGAAAGCAGATTTACATGAAAACCATGTTGTATACCAATACAGCTGCAATAGTGAGGAGTGTGGACCTCACTCTTATATTGGTATGACAACAACAAAGCTTACAAGACGCCTGACATGCCATTTGAGTAACGGATCCATAAGGTCCCACCACACTGCCAAATTTAACAGACCACTAACAAGAAAAGATCTGGATTACAACACAACAATCATTGACAGAGAAAGAGATCCCCGAAGGTTGCTACTCCTTGAAGCACTCTATATTCAAGCAAAGCAGCCATCAATTAACATCCAGGTGGAAGACCTACGGGTCTTGCCATCTGTCAAAAGAATGAGTGCTAAACGGCCAACGAACCCCATCGCCTCGCCCACTGGGAGAGACCCCTCCGCGAGTGAAAACAACACACGCTCATTGGCTACCATTCACCAATGAGCATCCAAATTTCCCATGATACAGGGTCCATGAACCGTACATCACATATATAATCTACACAGGAAACTTGACATTCGCCCTGGAAGATGGAACAAGAGAGTTCCGAAACGTCGGCCAATATAAGAGATCTCCTAAGCAGACTTACAGAAAATGATAAGTCAAATATTCGTCGTATAGAGACTATACGCAAGAAGATAATCAAAAATGAATCTTCAATAGCTTTTAACCTCGTCTGCCTGCAAGAAAATATATATATATATATATATATATATATATATATATATATATATATATATATATAACGTAGAAACCACGGTTGGAGTAGAAAAGACTGGAAACGGGGAACCTATATATTTCGATTGCAAACTGCAATCCTCTTCAGTTTGCAATCGAAATATATAGATTCCCCGTTTCCAGTCTTTTCTACTCCAACAGTGGTTTCTACGTTATTGACAAATGTGTGATTACATTTTTCACCTGTAATATATATATATATATATATATATATATATGTATATACATACATATATATATATACATACATATATATATACATATATATATATATATATATATATATATATATATATATATATGTACAGGGAGCTCCAAAAAAGATGTAACTACTTTGATCGGCTATAATAAATCTGTTGGGGCGCGCACGGACTTTTCCTTTTCAGATTACATAGTCAACCATGTTGGATTTGTTAACATGTCTTTGTTTCTCTTGTTTTCCAGATTGTATTCAAAATGTACACGCTAGAGCAGTTGAAAATCGTCCAACTCTGGTATGAAACCAAGTCACCCGCAGAAGTCCGCCGTCGGTTCAACACACACCAGGGTCACAAATCTAAGTCTGAGTGTGCAGCACTTACAAATTTGAAAATACAGAGGATTGTGCAGCTTTTGAAAAGGAGAAAACCCTGGATCACGTCCACAAGGGAAGAAGTGGCCGACGACCGATCATCACTCCTGAGAAGAGGGA
>NC_134785.1:41366324-41386324 GCF_046742065.1 Oratosquilla oratoria
ATAGACAGTCCCATGTCACCACTTTTCATTCCTATCCATACAGATATCTCATCTTCTCTTAAAACATCCAATTGTTTCAACGCTCACTACATGGTCACTAAGCCTATTCCATTCGTTAACCACCTGTTGGTAAACCAGTTCTTGCCCATTTCCTTAAATCTAAATTTATCCATTTTAAATTCATAACTACATGTCCTGCCTGACGTCTTAATATGAATACGTTGCCTGCATCACCTTTGTTAAAGCCTTTGACCCATGTGAATACCTCTATCAGATCACCCCGCACTCTTTATTTTTCCAGAAATTGTAAGTTAAGGTACCTAAAGGCGTTATTACACTGGGTTGTTTTTCTTCCGACAGTTGGAGTAGATTTGCAGCCCACAACTTTCGGGAAAATCTGATATGCTGGAGGGAAATAGATTTCCTCCAGTATATCAAATGACATTCTATGTAAAATATTGAGAAAACAAAATAGTTTACCCTAGTGATCTTACGGCGAAAAAAAGTTCTTGGGGTGGGCGGTACCGCCGATGAATCGGAGGTCGGAGGAAAAATAGCCCAGTGTGATAACCCTTAAGCCCGAGTCCAACACCCCCTCTTGTCTTCTTACCTCCCTGTCAACATCGAGGAGCACATCCGGACAGACATTATTCTCCAGATCCTGTTGAAGGAGCATGTTCTTCGGAGAACGGCAGAGTTCGCTGGTCCTCTCGATCTTTTGGAGGTCTTCGTTGGTCCTCTGGGGATGGTGGTGGTCGTCCAAGCGATGATGACCACCGTTAGCAACCTCGCTGAGCTGCCCGTTGCTCACATTGAGCCTCTGAAGGTTTTGGACGCCCTGGAGTGTCTTATGGAGGGAGATCGGTAGCGCCTTATCGACCTGCTGTTGCAGCTGTAGTTTCTGTTGTTGTTGTTGTTGTTGTTGTTGTTGTTGTTGTTGTTGTTGTTGTTGTTGTTGTTGTTGTTGTTGTTGTTGTTGTTGTTGTTGTTGTTGTTGATAGTTGTGGTGGTGGAATTGATGTGATGTTGAGGGTGGTGGTTTGTGTGAGTCATGTCGAATTAGGAAAGGAGATGTGGAGGCTGTGGAGTGATTTAGTGGCGGGCACGGAGAAACGGAGTTGGAAGAGCAGACAGAGGAAGAGCTGAAAAAAGGGTTCAGTGGGTTGACAGGTGAGGTGTTCGGGGAACAGGTTGTGGCTCCAGGCACCTGAAAGAGAAGAAGGAAGAGGAGGCGGCGGCTGAAATTCGGTCATTATCGATATCAAGTAGCGTATAGTTTTGACATCGATTTTGAAATTGGAAAATGCATTACACGTGTCACAGGGGATAACAAGAGGCTTATTTTCTGAAACATGGTTATTCTAAGCATGCTCCCTATACATACACATACACATCTACATACACTCACGTACACATATACACACATATACATACATACATATACATACACATATACATACACACACACACACACAATCACTGTCACGTACCCAATGTCTACGTTTTAATTCATTTTCTTTCTTTCTCGTGGTGGTTGTAAGTTGTCTGCAAGCACGCACCTTTTACCCCCCCCTTATCTGTCAGCTGTGTAGACCAGTTGACACACCAAGAAGGTCAACATGGTCAGATCAGCTACTGTTTTTTGTTGCCCTTGCCCTCAGGTCAAGTAAGCCGTGAGCGTTAGCATAGGGGGCGTAAATTGCCAAGTTGTATTTTTGGTTATGTTTCTTTTCTTAGTTTGTGTACTTTTTCTTTGTGTAATGTAACCATCTACTTAACACAGTTACCATATGTCAGTACGCTGCGACGTACTCCGAATATTTTATTGAAGTTTTTGTATCTAAATTGTATACGTATGGCAACAATTTCCATCGTCGGCAGGCTGGCTGGACATGTGCATCGCGCATGTCGAGTTGCCGGTTAAGTATCTTGTTCTCTTTTTATTTTCTTTGTGTTAGTATTAAGGTTTTTATTATTATGTACATAATATTCTTGTGTGTATAATTTAATGCTGTGTAAGTGGTTAGGCTACAAGGCTGTCATTCAGAGTGGTATAGGGAAAACTTTCTATTGTTGTACCCTTTGGCTCCAGTGACCTATCATGTCATTGGTGAGCCCTTTAAAGAGAGGCTCAAGATAGCAGGGGCACCCCAAATTACCCCTGTCACTGGGACCGAGGGCCGAAAGAAGATTAAAGCAAAGAAAAGGAAGTCCAAGACTCCCAAGCCTGAAGATCGGGGGACAGGGTCACCTAGCATTCCCCCACCCCCCATCACGGACGAGGGCGACAGTACCCCCATGGATGAGGTTGACAGCTTTCCCGGGGATGAGAACGACAGCGCGATCTCATCCGAGCTCGCCTCACCAAACACCCTCCCCCACCACCCCAAATGCGACATCCGCAGCCAGCACCATCACAAAACTGAAGGCCACTGTCGAGTCCCTGCAAAGGGACCTAGCCCCCAAGCAGCCAAACTCCTGGATGGGATCTTCGTGATCCTCAGCTCAATTATCGAAATCACCAAAAATGACGTGCTTGAAATCTTACAGTGGAATTGCAGGGTGATCAACACCATCCGGGACCTCCTACTGCAGCCCCTAGCGGAGAGCTCCTATCAGGTACTAGCAGTACAATCTCTCCACACCCAACTCTACAAATTACCAATCCTGCCAGGGTTTCACTTCCCTCCTGTCTCCGTGACAGACGACACCGGCAAGGTGCGCACCGCCACATACGTCTCCAAAGGACTGGCTGCCCACCCCGGGTCGTTTCTGGGCCCCCCCTTGGAAGAGGGCTATGGGAGGGGGGGGTGGTAGCCTCCGTCACCGTACAAGGCGACCGATCGATACACATCCTTAACTACTACAATCCAGTTACGACGTGCCATTTCGAGTGGCTAGATGCCCTCCATGATGGCTGGATTGTGGTGGGCGATTTTAATCGGCGGGACGCCCTCTGGGAAGACGGATACCCCCACTCCTCCCCGGAAATAACCTCCCAATTAGACGCAGCCGATGTTGTCCTCCTCAATGATGGAGGACACACTAGGCTGCCTGACAACCCGAATTATAGCACCTCCGCCATAGACCTCTCCTTCGTGTTCCCCAACATCGCGGGAATCACCGAATGGGCGGTCCTGGACGACCCATTATCCTCCGACCACCTCCCCATCACTATCACCGTATCCCTCAACCCCACAATCTCCCCTCCACCTTCCCATGAAAAATTCAACCTGGGAAAAGTGGACTGGATTGCCTACCAAGCCCGTCTAGTCGACGCCCACTTCACACGCGACCTCACCCGCCCGGTAGAGGAATTAAACTCCCTCTTTACCGACACTGTGCTCGCGGCGGCCCAGCTGGCTATTCCTGTGACTGCCATCAGTCAGGGAAGGCGTGGCCATCCCTGGTGGACGGACGACTGCAAGGAAGCTGTCGAACGAAAGAAACTGGCCTACCAACGGTACATGAGGGAAGGCTCGGAGGCTGCCTATACTGCAATGAAGTAGACCAAAGCTACGTGTAAGAAGACCATAGCCAAGGCTAAATTAAATTATTGGAAGAACAACAAGGAGGATACATTAGATCTCACGGAAGCGTGGAAGAGGTTCAAAGTGATAAAGAACCAATACAACCCCCCCCCCCCGACGGTAACCTTAGGGCCCCCGACGGAAGGGTGCTGCACACGGCCAAGGATAAGGCGGCAAGCTTCCTGAGTCACTTTGCAAGCGCGAGCTCCTCAACCAGCCTTTCCGCTGAAAAGCGAAATTTCCGGGCGGCCCAAGAAGACCAAATGGACCTCTCCCCCCCCCCCCCCAAAGGCGAGGACACAAACCTCACCCTCTTCGAGCTGAGGTGGGCCCTTAGGGTCACAAAACCCACCAAGAAGTCCCCAGGGGTGGACAAAATCATGTACCCTCTACTGCGGCACCTTCCCCCTCCTACCAACGAGCCCTACTGGCGATCTACAACAAATGCTGGAAGGAAGGGGTGGTGCCAACAGCATGGAAACATACAATCGTGGTCCCCATCCCCAAGGCGGGCAAGAAGAGGGACCTAGTGGAAAATTTCAGGCCCGTGGCCCTTACCTCCCACGTAGGAAAGGTCTACGAGAGGATTGTCCTAAACCGCCTCAGCCACCATGTGGAAGCAAACAGCCTCCTCCCGAAGCTTCAAGCTGGTTTTAGGAAGGGGAGAAGTGTCACCTATCACGTCGTGAAACTCTCCAAGCACATCCGGCGATCCCAAAGGCAAAGAAGAGTCCTTCACACGTGCTTCCTGGACATTTCCAAGGCCTTTGATACCGTTTGGCACGCCAAACTCCTCTGAAAACTGAAATCCATTGGGGTCTCCCTAGCAATATTTGGTTTTACGAAGTTCGGTGGAGAGGGACGCCTAGCCCACAAGCCAAAATCGACATGGGGTCCCCCAAGGCTCCGTCGTTGCCCCCTTCTCGTCACTTTGCTGCTAGCGGGAGTGGGGAAGGGGGTACGAAGCGATACAGTCGTCACAGCCTACGCGGACGACATAGCCCTCTGGAGGAAGTCGAGGCACCGACGGCCATAGCAGGACTCGGCAAACCATCAGGCGGAAGTAAGGACATTCCAAGAACAGGTGGACGTAGTCGTGAACCACCTCTCAAATCTTGGCTTCACCCTCTCTGCGACCAAGACGGTATACATGCCTGTCCACGGCATAGGCCTAAACGGAAGACAGTACCCGGAGTGGAACCAAATCACGGTCTGCGGCACGGCTGTGAAACCCGCAGCCTCCGTCCGCTACCTCGGGGTTATCTTCCAATGCGACGGACGGTGGAATAAACACCTGCAACAAGTCTGCCCTAGTGCCCAACGGGCCCTCAATATCATCAGGGCCATCCGTCGGGAGAAATGGGGTCAACGCAGGGAAACCCTGATTCCTATCATACAAAACCTGGTGCGCTCCCACCTCCTCTTCGGCGCCCCTGCCCTCCACGACCTCCCCAACACGGCTGTGGAAAATATGGCACGGGTGGAGTGCCACGCGCTCCTCCTGGGGCTAGGCCTATCACAAGGTGTACCTCAAGCCCAAGTGTACAATGAAGCCGGCCTCCTACCACTGTGGCACCGCCTAAAGAGGGACGCATGTACCTATCTCTTCAGCTCCGCGAGAGTACCAAACTCCACCGACGAGGAGATGTATGAGACCTGGAACTCAGCCTCCACCCCCGTACCCATCCATGGCCTTCCCGTCTCAGTGAGGGAACTCTGCAAGACGGCCAAAATACAACCTGGCGAGCGCCGACGAATAGCCCAATGCCAGGTAGACCCTTTCCCACCGTGGGCCCTTACTCCTCCTGAGGTGGAGCTAGACCTCCCAGGACTTAGCCGCCGAGACGACCCCCACATGCTAGCAGCATGCGCAAGGGAGATGATTACTCTGAAGTACCCCAATGACTTTCTGGCATACACGGACGGATCGGTGCTAAGCGACGGCCGCACAGAAGCAGGCATCTACCTGCAGGACACCAAGGAAACCTTCTCTTTGAAGCTCCCCCCAACCACCATCCTCACGGCTGAGCTCATTGCCATCCGTGAGGCAATACGAAAAACCATCGCCCTATTTCACCTGCCTACGCAAGCAACGGTGTTCTCGGATTCAAAATCCAGTCTGGCAGCCATCCAAAATGGAAACTGCACGTCATGGCCCGACATCCTTAAAGACGTCCTGAGCCTCTTAACCGAGGCCAACAGACTGGGCGTCCTCCTCCGATTCCAATGGATCCCCTCACATGTGGACCTCCACGGAAATGAGATGGCAGACAATGCTGCCAAGCTAGGTGCTTCATCACCTGAAGACAGCGTCATCTCACTCCAGCCCTCAGCAAATGACATCTTCCGGAAGATTGACCTTGCTGCCTGGGACCTTTGGAAGTTGGAATACCACTCTACCGCTGCTGCCCAAGGATGGCTCCTCAAGACCTGCCTCGGACCGACTCCACCCACCTTCTTCTCCCTGCCTCCGCACATTATAGCGACAATTAGCAGTATACGGGTAAATCAATGGCGCACCAAATATACTGCTTCACGCTGCACCTGTGGCGCAGAAATCTCCTTCCAGCACTGCCTCCTCACGTGCCCCGTGATGGAAGCCCACTTCCGGCCACTACGCAAAACCCTTGGCAACCACACCACGGCTCTCGACCGCCTCAGGGCAGACAACTCCCCCAAGGCTGACCTCCTTGTCCTCGCGGCCAAACTTGCCTACTCCTCCCCAGTTGGAGGACTGATGTAAGCACCCGCCTACACCCACACACGCATCTGCGTAAATACAACTCAGGTATACACTCACGTGTTACACGCTAATTGGACTCCCCGATAACAACACGCATTCTCATCAAGCCACTCAAAAACTAAAAGCCAGTCCCTAAATCGGCTAGCTCCGCTGGGACTAAATGCAAAATACGTTCACGTTCGTTCACGCACTCGGGGCTTCTTCTTCACCTCGTTACGAGTCGAGAGCCGGCCGTTCCATCTCCATGTACCACTTTCATACAAAGTATGTAGTGTTTTTTATAGGAAGTACATCCTATGTCTGGTGCGAGGTTTTTGTTTGGATTTTATATCTCCCTCTTTTTAATCAAGTATCGATCGGGCTTTTCCTAATTCATTCTTTGAGTGACCTTATTTTTCCGCTTCCCCACTTTTTTGTTTATCCACGTTACGTCGGAGTGTTTTTTTTTTTTTTTTTTTTTTTTTTTTTTTTTTTTTTTTTTTTTTTTTTTTTTTTTTATGTTGGTGTGTCAAATAGGCTTTTACCAAATTTCGTTCCCGTGCGTGATCTTTAATTACTTTATTTTCTTCCACCGAGTTTAATCCACATTACACGTAATCTAAGTGTTGTTTAAGGGTTATCATATCTCACGTGATTTTCTTGTCTTCTGATGTTAACTTACTTTAAAGTAAATATTTAATTGTGATAATATTTCTGTTACCCATGTGCGTGGATGTGGTACAGATGAGAGTAAAAGGGAAGAGATAGGTAGTATGTTTGTGAGAAGAAAGATGGATGTGTTGGCTTTGAGTGAAACTAAGTTGAAAGGGAAGGGTGAGTGTAAGTTTGGGAGTGTAAGTGGGAGGTTATCAGGAGTGAAGAGAGGGCGATGGAGGGAAGGGGTGGCTATTCTAGTAAGTGTGGAGATAGGTAAACAGGTAGTGGAGTGGAAGGAGGTTTCCTCAAGGATAATGTGGATGAAGGTGAAACTGGGAAAGGAGATGTGGGTCTTTGTAAGTGCATATGGGCCTGGCAGTGAGAAGAGCATGGAAGAAAGGGAGGCCTTTTGGATAGATTTAAATGAGTGCATAGAGGGTTTAGGAAGAAATGTCAATGTAATAGTACTGGGAGACCTTAATGCTAGGGTGGGAAATGGTCCAATCGATGGAGTGGTTGGGAAGTGTGGAGTTCCAGGAAAGAATCGTAGTGGAGAGTTGATGGTGGAAATGTGTCTAGAAAGAGAGTTGATGATAGCAAATACAGTGTTTCGGAAGAAAGTCAAGCATAAGTACACATGGGAGAGGGTGGTGGAGGGAAGGGTGGTAGATAGAGCGCCAATGGATTATGTAGTGGTAAATAGGATTATGATAGGAAGAGTTAAGGATGTACATGTGCTAAGGGGAGAGGGTGGGGGAATATCAGATCATTTTTTGGTGGAAGGTAAGCTGAGAGTGGAGGATAGATGGAGAAGGAGGAAAGGGACAAAAGGTAGGGAGGTTCTTAGAGTGAACTCCTTGAATGAAAAGGAAAAGGAGAAGGAGTACGAAAAGAAGCTGAAGGAGGAGTGGGAGGGAGTAAAGGATGGAGCAGAGATGGGTGTGGAGGAGGAATGGGGATGGTTCAAGGAGGGAGTCTTAAAGTGTGCAA
Source organism: Oratosquilla oratoria (assembly GCF_046742065.1). Lineage (NCBI taxonomy): Eukaryota > Metazoa > Arthropoda > Malacostraca > Stomatopoda > Squillidae > Oratosquilla > Oratosquilla oratoria. The sequence goes on from NC_134785.1 coordinate 41,374,224, forward strand.
GGATGGTGTGTGGAACAAGAAGGACAGGGGGAAATAGAAGAAAGGGTAGTGAATGGTGGGATGAGGAAACAAAGAAGGTTGTAGAAGAGAAGAAGCGAGCATTCACAGATTGGTTACAAAAGAGGACAGAGGAGTCATATGAGACGTACAAAGAAAAGAAAAGAGAAGTAAAGCAAAAGGTAAAGGAGGCAAAGAGGAGAGCAGATGTGAAATGGGGTAGGAGTATGACAGAAAATTTTGAAAGTAATAAAAAGATGTTTTGGAAAGAAATTAAGAGAGGAAGAGGAGGCGAATCAAGTAGGGAAGAAAAGGTAAAAGGTACAGATGGAGAGATGATAATGGAAGAGATGGCAGTGAGGGGAAGATGGGCAGAATATTTTAGGGAGTTGCTGAATGTGAAGGAGGATAGGGAAGGAAAGATAGCTGCAGTGGGAAATGCGAAGAAAATGATAGTGATGAGTGAGGAGAATGGAGGAGAAATAAGGAAGGATGAGGTGAAGGCAGTTGTAAAGATGATGAAAGCAGGTAAGGCACCTGGTCTGGATGGATGCCATGCAGAATGTCTGAAAAAGGGAGGTTCAGTGATGGTGGACTGGTTGGTGAGGTTATTTAATGTTTGCTGGAGAGAGGGTAGAGTACCGGAGGACTGGAGAAGTGCCTGTATAGTTCCTCTTTACAAGGGAAAAGGGGACAAGTGTGAATGTAGTAATTTCAGAGGGATTAGCCTGTTGAGTGTAGTAGGGAAGGCTTATGGGAGGATCTTAATTGAGAGGATTAGGAGAGGAACAGAAGGAGTAATTGGTGAGGAACAGTGTGGATTTAGGACGGGTAGAGGTTGTGTAGATCAGATCTTTGTGGTAAGACAGATATGTGAGAAAGCTATAGGAAAGGGGAAGGATGTTTTTTGGGCTTTTATGGATCTGGAAAAGGCTTATGATAGGGTAGACAGAAAGGCACTGTGGGAGGTTATGCAGATTTATGGGATAGGAGGAAAGCTTTTGGGAGCTGTCAAGAGTTTTTATGAGAGTAGTAGAGCATGTGTTAGGATTAGAAATGGAGAGAGTGAGTGGTTTGAAGTAAAGGGGGGACTTCGTCAAGGATGGGTTATGTCGCCCTGGCTGTTCAACTTATACATGGATGGGGTGGTGCGAGAGGTGAATGCTAGGGTAGTGAGTCAGGGATTGGAGATGGTTAAAGAAAATGGAGAAAAGTGGGAGGTGAGCCAGCTGTTGTTTGCGGACGACACTGCGCTTGTGGCAGGGTCAGAGGAGGGATTGAGGAAGCTGGTGGCAGAGTTTGGGAGAGTATGTGATAGAAGAAAGCTAAAGATAAATGTGGGTAAAAGTAAGGTGATGAGATGTACAAAGGGTGAAAGTGGCAGTAGACTGGAAGTGAACATTAAGGAAGTGGATAGTTTTAGATACTTGGGTGCAAGTGTAGCAGGAAAAGGTGAAGTGAAGGTGGAGGTAGAATGTAGATTGAGAGAAGCGAGTAAATGCCTTGGTGGATTAAAAAGTGTAATGAGGAATAGACATTTGGGAATGGATGCGAAGAGGAGACTGTATGAAGGAGTGATTGTGCCAACAGCACTGTATGGGGCAGAAACGTGGAACATAAGAGAAGAAGAGAGAAGGAGTTTGAATGTGTTTGAGATGAGGTGTCTGAGAAGTATGGTGGGGGTTACTAGGCTGGATAGAGTGAGAAATGAGGAGGTGAGGAGGAGAACAGGGGTTAAAAAGGATTTGGGAGATAGGGTTGATGAAAGAATATTAGGATGGTTTGGACACATGGAAAGAATGAGTGAAGAAAGACTAGTAAAAGAGGTATGGGAGGCAGATGTGGAGGGAGTGAACATGAGGGGACGTCCTAGGATGAGGTGGATGGATGGGGTGAAGGGGGCTTTGGGGAAGAGGGGAATGTCTGTTGAGGAAGGAAGGGAGAGGACGGAAGACAGAGGTGAGTGGAGAATGGTTGTATATGGATGATGTTGTGACTGCATGAGGAGGAATGGGCGGGGAGGGTGGGGTAGTATGTGTGAGTAAATTTTGACGCAGCCCGAAGGGATTTCTCCCCGTCCTCGCCTTATATGCAAAGGGGGACGGAGAGGGGGGGTCGCCGATTAAATGAAGCGGCCTTGCTGTGGATGTACTGTGTCTTGCGACACTGCTTCTGACCCAGGGCGGTGGGCAGGGTGCAGGGATGACCCGTCATCCAGGAGGTGCTCAGATGAGAGGAAGGGTGGGAGGGGTGTGGAGTGTATTTAGGGATGATATGGGTGGGAGTGTTTTTATGCCTTTCCCTTTTTGGCTACCTCCCTTGGAAGGGGGAAAAAGCCTTGGTATATGTATGTATGTATGTATGAGTTTAATCCACATTACACGTAATCTAAGTGTTGTTTAAGGGTTATCATATCTCACGTGATTTTCTTGTCTTCTGATGTTAACTTACTTTAAAGTAAATATTTAATTGTGATAATATTTCTGTTACCCATGTGCTTTCGTTGTTATTGTTTTGTTGTGCAAATCAAAATAAATAATCTAAATATTTCTCCTCTTTTTTCGTAACAACACGTACACATACGCACACACACACACACACACACACATACATATATATGTAGAGACGAAACTAAGGGGTTCAATTCCACCCATTAATGTTGGACAAAGGTTATACAATTATTGAATTAAAAACAGAAACGAGAAACAGGGAGGAGGAATCATGTTCTTGGCCAAGAAAAAATTGCATGTGACAAAGATTACGGAGGGTAAAAGCAATGTAGAACTGATCATGATAAAAGTCAGACAGAGACATGAAAAGTAGAAAGTTTGTGGTGATCTATGTGCCCCCAAAAACGAGCTCTTGGAAAGAGAACGAGCATGTGAAAACGCTACAAGATACAAGTCATTCATTAAACAAGATACTACTGGGCGGAAGAAAATAATATAATAGACCCAAGACAATTTGGGTTTAGACAGGGAAGATCATGTACCACAAATTTAATCTGTTCTTAATCAAGACTAATTGATATAATACAAGAAAGGGATGGATGGGCTGATTGTGCTTTCTTGGAGTTACGAAAAGCTTTCGACAAGGTACCACAAAAGTTATTTAAGAAAAAAAAAAAAAAAGGAAAATATAGGAGGGATACAAGGCAACCTGCTAAACTGGATGGAGGACTTCCTGAATGGTAGAAAGATGAGAGTAGTACTCAGAGAAAAATATTCAGGTTGGAAGGAGGTGATTAGTGGAGTTCCGCAAGGATCTGTATTGGCTCCAATAATGTTCACTATTTATGTGAATGACATGGATGATGATGTGGAATGTTACATGAGCTTCTTTGCAGACGACGCTAAATTGGCGAGGAAAGTAAAAACCGAAACGGATTGCGAATCACTACAGGAAGACCTGAATATGGTTTGGAAGTGGAACCAGAAATAGGAAGAGGACTTCAGCATTAAGAAGAGTAGCATAATGGAGTTCGGAAAAAGTAAAAATAGAATATCAGGACAATATAAAATTGGAACTAAGGAGGTAAAGAAAGTGGGATTTGAAAAAGATCTGGCAGTAATTATCTCAAACGACTTGTCCTCTGATAAACAAATAAACAAAGTTGTCGGAGAATCCTATAACTTGCTAAGATCAATAAAAGTGGCATTTACTTATTTGGACGAAGAAATTATTTAAAGATATTAGTCACACCGGCATAGACTAGAATATGCGGCGACATTGTGGTCACCCAGTACCAAAAAGAATATAAAAAAAATTGAAAGAATCCAGAGAGCAACCACAAAAATGACCCCAGCACTTTCAAACTTGTTATATGAAGAAAGACACACACACACGCGCACCAATTAAGCACATAATTATTAAGAGTACCCTCGATACAGGAAATCAGTCGTTTATTCCAACTTATCAGGTTTGAGGTAATAACCAGGGTATTAGTTTTAATATTTCGTTGGCAACAACTAGCGCTTTAACCCATGGGATGACGTCATAGAGGTGACGTCATAAATCAACGATTTAAGGATGGATGGCAGAAATTAATAGTGATAAAAAAAAATTTAAGCGACGATTACTTTCCAAACATAAAGACCGTTTCGTGACTCTGGCCCGTAGGGTTGCTACTGAAGTGCCTAAAACACTGAATGCATCAAATTGATGCTGTCAGTACGGCGTAATAACCAAAGGTAAGTAAGCCCGTTGTATAACCCAATGTTACATAAAATTCGCACGCGTACGCAACCTCTCCTGTGTCAGCATTACTACTACAACAGGTGTCCCGTAGCACCTGTAACAAAGAAAGTTAAGTTCTCATTGTCATGTAACTAGCACATTTCTCTTAGTGCTGCGTAGTTAGTATCACCAACTACTCACTCTCAATGATGTAGTGTAGATCCTATCATATCACCACTAGGGAACTCGGTAAGTGATCAAGAAAGAACAATAACTCAGCCTTTTTGTGTCAGTAATACAGACAAAAGAACAGGAGCTCTTTAACTGATACAGAAAGGACAGGAGCTCGCTAACTTACACACAAAGAATAGTATCTCATAAATCTCACCTTGAGGTAAACCCCAGACTTGCTCGTTGGGGGAAGCAGCAGGTCCTGGAACTTCCTTGAGTCTTTCTGGGATAAAAGGACTTCTAAGGGGACCTCTTGGCCGGCGGTGGAGTACGCGTCTGTCGTTCCCGAAGTCAAGGAAGTTCGGGAAGAGGGTCTTGATTCCCCACCGGGGATGAAATTCCCGAATCGATCCACTTGACGGGACGAACTATTTTCACGCAAGAACGTTTATATGAGAGCTCACAAATCTAAGAATATATATACAGACCCTCCTCTATCAGCTCACAAATCTAAGATTATATATATATATATATATATATATATACATATATATATATATATATATATATATACAAACGCCCCTCTATCAGCTTCCAAATCTAAGATTATATATAGAGATGTTCCTTTATCAGCTCACAAATCTAAGATTATATATAAAGATGAACCTCTATCAGCTCACAAATCTAAGATTATATATAGAGACGCTCATTTATCAGCTCATAAATCTAAGATCATGTATACAGACGCTCCTTTATCAGCTCACAAATCTAAGATTTTATATTTAGACGCACCTTTACTTACAAAAATTGGACTTACGAACTATCATTTATAAAAACGAAGCCTGAAGCCTACTTTACCAGTTTCATTGGTAAGAAATCTATCATCAGAGTATTAGTATTACAACTTATTTCTGTTCTATGTATCACCGGTAATGTGTTTTAGGGTAAGAAAATATATATTGACTTTATATCATACTTATGCATGTAAATTTAAGTACCTTTAAAATAATGTTGAATAACGACTTACGAACACTTCGTTACGAGCAGTCCTTCGGAACGTGATTCGTTCGTAAGTTGAGGAGTGTCTGTATAACATATATCATATATACAAAAATCAGAATGGTCGAGCTGATTATACTGACTTGGATTCACAACCATTTCAACATACCCAAAACTTCAGATGCACTTCTCGACATACATACAACCTTACCAAACCAGACTAAACCACCATGGTGAGGTACAGAGGCTGTATCAGCCCTCAGAGGATAGGCCGGTCCTGCAGTGGACCAATAAGGCTGAACTACAACATATAAATACAAAAATAGAACTTTCCCTTTTACAAGGAAGTGGCCAAGGCAAAACACAGACTCACTACATACACATTAAGGCCGTTCACACTAGTGGTTTCAACCGCAGCGGTTTAATTACACTGTAAGTCAATAGAGGCGTTCACACACAACCGCGCAATCTTTCCTTAACTATGTGGTACCGCCGCGGTTTCTGCGCGGTTCAGACCGCTAGTGTGAACAGGGCATAAAATCCGTTTCCCACACTTCCCATCATCTCAGCACCTCACAGACGAAAGGTGGCCCCCTGACCCCCTGAGCCCCACAACTCTCAAGTCGGGGGAATAGGGGAGCGACGGTCACTAAATGGTATTAGTGGTAATGAGAAGAAGGCTATTAATACCAAAAACGATAATGATGATAATGGAGACTTGTTATGACTGAGATTAGTGATGGGACGATACAAAAAATAATAGAAAAGAACGATTCCGATACGAGTCCCGATACTGTACTGCTCTATAATTCCAATTCCGATACGAGTTCTGATACTGCTATATACATCCGATTCCGATACAAGTCCCGACACTGCTCTATACATACGATTCCGATACGAGTCCCGATGCAGCTCTAAACTTCCGATTTCGATAAATGACTACTAAATGTACTTTGTTCACAAAGCATTTGTTTCCCAACTGCAGGGCCTGAAAATAATAATGAATTAGAATCACTGCAGGTATCGCATCCGGACTGGTATCGGAATCGGAAATTTAGAACAGTATCGGGACTCGTATCGGAATCGGACTGGTATCGGAATCAGATGTTTGGAGCAAAGTCGGTACTCGGAGCGGTTTTTTTTTTTTTTTTTTTTATCATCCCATCACTAATTGCGATGAAGACTGAATCTGGTGAAAACTTATTTACCAGAAGTTGGCGGACCAGGAGAGTGGGAAGGAGGCGCCGGCTGAGTGTGGTGCCCGGTTCATATCAGCCCCGCCGGTACCGGCCAGAACGTCGACCAAACCGTCCTCAACTGTCGAGGTCTTCCTCGCGTACTGGGTCAAGTAAGTACCCGAGGTAAGTACACAAGAATATAAAAATGAAGGAGGCTGCAAGAGACCATAAGGCCAACACTAAGCAGTTCCATATCCCTTACCACCTGTCATTCCTATCCATAAAGTTGTTTCGTTTTCTTTTCAAAACATAAGAATGAAGAAGACTGCAAGAGACCATATGGCCTACAGTAAGCAGTCCCATGTCTATTACCACCTACCATCCCCATCCATAAAGTTATATGACTTTCTCAAATAACCAATTCTTTCAGAGCTCACTACGTAAGAAATTAAGAATTAAGGACACTGTAAAAGGCCATATGACATACACTAGGTAGTTCCATGTCCATTAGCAGCTACCATCCCCATTCATAAAGTTATCTCATCTTCTCTTAAAACAACCAATAGCTTCAGCACTCACTACTACCTGGTTACTAAGTCTATTCCATTCGTTAACCACTCTATTGGCAAACCAGTTCTTGCCTATTTCCTTCTTAAATCGAAATTTGTCCATTTTGAATCCTTTACTGCCAGTCCTGCCCTGCTGTCTTAACATGATGACCTTGTATGAGGTAAATGTATGAGGACACATACATCGAGGAGAGGTCAAGTAAGTGCTTGGAGTTATAGTTACGGCATTATTTTTCGTCCGACTGTTGGAGCAGATTTGTTAGAGGATAATAATTTCCCTGCAGCATAATATCAAATGACACTCTATGTATTTTTGATGAGAAAACAAAATAGTTCGTCATAGTGATTTTACGGCGGAAAAGATTCTGGAGGTGGGCGGTAACGCCGATGAATCGGAGGTTGGAGCGAAAATATCCCTTTCGAACCACGTTCACACTAAGTCCGGGGGCAAAGTGGTTATTTTGGTCGAACTTGTTTCGTTTTTTGGTCATCTTACGTCAAAACGGCTGGATTGATCAGTATGAAAATTTCAAGAAATATGACAACTTTAGATTTAGGAAGTAAATATAGTAAGTTTATCTAGTTTTCTTTTCTTGAACTTTGTCAAAAAATGTCCCATTTACTTCAGACAAAGACCATAAGTATTATCTATTAATTAATAGAGCTATCTATCGAATTGTATATTTATTTTTTATCATTTTTATTACTTTGTTTATTCACTTATCTATTTATTTACTTTTTATTTATCTATTTATTTATCAATTCGTTTATATTTTTATTGATTTATCTATTTCATCTATGTATATATTTATTCATTTATTCATCTTTGGTAAAAAATATGAAAATATTTCATGGTAAATTGCGCTAAATTGACAAATATTGGCGAAGATAAGTAGAAAATGGACTCTCCATCCATTCTGCCACAAACACGATGTATACCCTGCAGAACGTTTTCTTCCAAGGATCTTCTATTTGCCAAATAATATTTGCCAAACAAAGTTTGGCACCGGGAAAGAATCCCGTTTGGTACCCGTGGCAAACATGTCTGAACTAAAAGAACCGGACGTGGCACTAAAGAAACAACGTGACACGAATCCTGACAGGTGCACGCGACTACGGACAAATGACACATGACATAACTATCTCAGGCAGTGTGTGACACATAGATACAACACATCTGCACAAGAGAAAGATACGATGTAGAGAGTTACATACAGGGCGAGTGGTAGTTAGATTGTAGCTAGTGAGATAATGAATGATAGATATAGAAAGATAAATGGGATCAAAAGGAAAAAAATCAAATTCGAGAAATTCGAAAGTTCGAGAAATTCGAGAGTTCGAGAAACTCGAATTCAAGGACAAGGACAAAGAAGAGGTCATGAAATATTTGTGAATAAAAGATGAATAAATAATTGAATTAATAAATAGATTTATCAAGAAATAAATCAATTAATTGATAATTGAATAAATTAATTAATTAATTAATTAATGGGGAGAGAAGAGAGAGAGAAGAGAGATAGAGAGAGAGAGAGAGAGAGAGAGAGAGAGAGAGAGAGAGAGAGAGAGAGAGCGAGAGTGAGAGAGAGAGAGAGAGAGAGAGAGAGCACGAGAGAGAGAGAGAGAGAGAGAGAGAGAGAGAGAGAGAGAGAGAGAGAGAGAGAGAGAGAGAGAGAGAGAGAGAGAGAGAGAGAGAGAGAGAGAGAGAGAGAGAGAGAGGGGGGAGGGGAGGGGAGAGAGAGAGAGAGAGAGAGAGAGAGAGAGAGAGAGAGAGAGAGAGAGAGAGAGAGAGAGAGAGAGAGAGAGAGAGAGAGAGAGAGAGAGAGAGAGAGAGAGAGAGAGAGAGAGAGAGAGGAACTTACCAAGTAGTTGATTACGGTCTTGGAGGAGAGATTGGGACAGGAGAGTGAGCCGTTCTTGTGGAGTCCAAAGGTGTCCTCCTGCGGGCAGGTTGTGGTCTGAGCTTCCTGTAAGGGCACGCAGAGATCCCAGCGCGTCCCCACCTGCACCGACACCTGTAAGTGGTACAGTTCCAAAGAACGTGCACAGGTTTTTTAGCGTCTGTCCCTTTATATTACACTAAGTATTGTAATCGTTGTTTCGGAACTGCAGTGAAAAGCTGAATCATGGTAGCAGGTGGATATGTAGATGGAATTGGTGTTTTAGTGCTAATGGGTGGAATGAATATGATGTGTGTTATAATGAAGTGTTACAAGAACTTTTGTTGTTTGAGGTTGTAACCAACCCCACTGTGATGACCAACTCCTTTGATTTGTGATTTGGGTGAGGAAATATTGGATAACACACACCAGGATTGTGTCAATCTCGCCGATCTTGACCCTAGGTTCTTCTATATCCCTGTGGGTTCGTCCCTGTTTCTGTGGGTCTTTCACTGTTCCTGGAGGTTTATAACTACTCCTAAAGGTTCTTCCATGTCTCTGTGGGTTCTTCCCTGTTGCTTTTGGGCCCTTCCTTGGTCCTGGAGGATCCTTACTACTATTCCTGAAGGTTCTTTAATTTTCCTGTAGCTCCTTCCTGTCTCTACGGGTCGTTCCCTGAACCCACAGGCTCCTCCCAACTTTTGAAGGTTCTTCCATGTCCTTGCGAATTCTTCCCTGTTTATGCAAGTCCTCCCATGTTTCTGTGGATCCTCCCCTATACTCACAGGCTCCTCCTAACTCTTGGAGGTTCTTCTCTGTCCCTGTGGCTCCTCCCAACTTTTGAGGGTTCTTCTTTGTCCTTACGGGTCCTCCCAATTCTTGGAGGTTCCTCCCCATCACTGTGGCTTCTCCCAATTCTTGGAGGTTTTTCCCTGTCCCTGTAGACCCCTTCCAATTCTTGGAGGTTTTTCCCTGTCCCTGTAGACCCCTTCCAATTCTTGGAGGTTTCTCCCTGTCCCTGCGGCTCCTCCCAACTTTTGGAGGTTCCTCCCTGTTCCTGTGGCTCCTCCTGGCTCTTGGAGGTTCCTCCCTATCCCTGTGGCTCCTCCCAACTCTTAAAGGTTTTTTCCCTGTCCCTGCTCCTCCTCTCAACTCTTAGAGGTCCCTCCCTACCCCTGTGGCTCCTCCCAATTCTTGGAGGTTGTTTCCTATCCCTGTGGCTCCTCTCAACTCTTGGAGATTATTTACTGTCCATGTGGCTCCTCCTAACTCTTGGAGGTTCTTCCCTGTACATGTGGCTCCTCTCAGTATTTGGAGGTTCTTCTATGTCCATGTGGCTCCTCCCAACTCCTCGTGGTTCTTCCCTGTCCCTGTGGCTCCCCCAGCTCTTGAAAGTTCTTCCCTGTCCCAGTGGCTTCTCCTAACTCCTTGAGGTTCTGCCCTGTCCTTGTGGTTCTTCCCTGTCCCTGTGACTCCTCCCCTGTACCCACAGGCTTCTCCCAACTCATGAAGGTTATTTCCCGTTTCTATAGCTCCTCCCCCTATTCCCGCGACCTCGTCCCCCTTCCTTACCTGTATCTGCGATGGCGTGGCCGAACGGGACTCTATCGAAGCTCTTCGGGAGTCTGTGGGAGCAGGGCGTGCGGACATGATCACCCGCATTGGGCGTTGCTGCATACGACTCACCACGCCCATCTCCATCACTGTTGGAAAAAAAAAAAACTAACGTCAAAGGTGGACCTCATACGGGGAAATATGGTCAACGTCGTTACGCGGGTACCCAAAGATCGCTGGGGGGAGGTGTTTTGAGTGTTTTGGGTTTTGGGTTTTGAGTTTTGATTGTTTTGGGTTTTGAGTCTTGGTGTTTTGTGTTTTGAGTTTTGAGTATTGAATCTTGAGTGTTGAATGTTGAGTTTTTAGTGTTTTGACTTTTGAGTGTTTTGAGTTTTGAGTTTTTTAAGCTTTGAATGTTTTGAGTTAGTATTTTGAGTTCTGCGTGTTTTGAGTTTTGAGTGTTTTGAGTTTTGAGTTTTGAGTATTTTGAATTCGAAGTGTTTTAAAATCTAAGTTTTGAGTGTTCCGATAGAGTACAAGGATGTTGGGAGACCTATAATAGCTTTGTTTTTATCATTAAGAGGAGAGAGGAACGCCATATTATATGTCGACACAGAATTACATTATTTTTTTTTTCCTTCTTGTTTCTGTATTGGTCCCTACTCTCTCCCAACTCTTTCCTTGATTAGTTTAGATCAACTAGATAAAATTATCTGATGTTAGTTAGTTAGAAAATTACTATATAATGTAATGTTCTGAAATGAACATGTCCAATGCTCAGATTGATGGCCCGAATAACATCCATTGTTCGAACATCAATTTTCTATTTTATATATATATATATATATATATATATATATATATATATATATATATATATATATATATATATGTTTTCAATCCCACCAATTTTTTATTTCTATAACTTTAATTTTGTTCATCTCAAGTGAATAGAATTATCTAGTATTGGTTAAAATATTATAGAACCTACCACAGTGACAGAAATTAACATGGTTGGTATTAAGTTTGATGTGAATAAAGAATATCAAATGATAAATTAACATATAAATTAACATGTCTGGTGATTAACTTGACAACGTTGCTGGAGACCGTGGAATAAACAAGATGAAATAACAAATTAACATACAAATTAACACACAAATTAACATATGAATTAACATGTTTGGTAATTAACTTGATAGCGTTGTTGAATAATGTAGACAAATAAAGCCAAAGAATAAATCAACAGGTTTGGTTGGCAATCAACTTTATGGCATTTTTTTATGTAAATAAACAAAACCAGTTAATCTGGCAACACTCCTCGAGGCGTGACTTCATTTGGGAATTGCAGACAAAATGCTCAAAGTAGACACCATGTGAGGATGTAACCTTTATTGAATATAGAACATTTTGCTTGTACTTGAAAAACTTCCAACAAACGAAACATTGTACATTTAATAAAGGCTCCATCCTCACATTCTGACCACTTCTCGACGCACCGCACGGAGAGCCACTCTCCAGGTGTACAGCGGTACGGGGAAATGGCTGACTGATGTGGTTCTCAGAACTCTTTCCATCGA
>NC_134785.1:41388824-41396324 GCF_046742065.1 Oratosquilla oratoria
ATTAGTATTATTATTATTATTAGCATCATTATTATTATCCTTATTATTATTAGTAGTAGTAGTAGTAGTAGTAGTAGTAGTAGTATTACTATTATTATTATTATTATTATCATTATTATTATTATTATTATTATTATTATTATTATTATTATTATTATTATTATTATTATTATTATTATTATTACTGTTATTATTAAATGAGAAGGAAAAAGAGAAGGATTACAAGAAGAAGCTGAGAGAGAATTGGGAGGGAGTGAAGGATAGAGTAGAACTAGGAATGGAGGAGGAATGGCGATGGTTCAAGGAGGGAGTCACAAAGTGTGCAAAGATGGTGTGTGGAACAAGAAGGACGGGAGGAAATAGAAGGAAGGGTAGTGAGTGGTGGGATGAGGAAACAAAGAGGGTTGTAGAAGAGAAGAAGCGAGCTTTCACAGATTGGTTACAAAATAGGACGTGGGAGTCATATGATAGGTACAAAGAAAAGAGAAGAGAAGTAAAGAACAGGGTAAAGGAGGCAAAGAGGAGAGCAGATGTGAAATGGGGTAAGAGTATCACAGAGAATTTTGAAAATAATAAAAAGATGTTTTGGAAAGAAATTAAGAGAGGAAGAGGAGGCGAATCAAGTAGAGAAGAAAAGGTAAAAGGTGCAGATGGTGACATGATAATTGAAGAGAAGGCAGTAAGAGGAAGACGGGCAGAGTATTTTAAGGAGTTGCTAAATGTGAAGGAGGATAGGGAGGGAAAGATAGTTGCAGTGGGAAATGCTTAGAAAATGACCGTGATGTATGAGGAAAATGAAGGAGAAATAAGGAAGGATGAAGTGAAAGCAGTTGTTAAGATGATGAGAGCAGGTAAGGCACCTGGTATGGATGGATGCCATGTAGAATGTCTAAAAAAAGGAGGTACAGTGATGGTGGACTGGCTGGTGAGGTTATTTAATGTTTGTTGGAGAGAGAGTAGAGTGCCGGAGGACTGGAGGAGTGCCTGTATAGTCCCATTTTACAAGGGGAAAGGGGACAAGTGTGAATGTAGTAGTTTCAGAGGGATTAGCTTGTTAAGTGTAGTTGGAAAGGCTTATGGGTGGAAAATGATTGAGAAGATTAGGAGAGGAACAGAGGGAGTAATTGGTGAGAAACAGTGTGGATTTATGACAGGTAGGGGTTGCGTAGATCAATTTTTTTGTGGTAGGACAGATATGTGAGAAAGATATAGGAAAAGGAAAGGATGTTTTTTGGGCTTTTATGGATCTGGAAAAGGCTTATGATAGGGTAGACAGAAAGGCACTGTGGGAGGTTATGCAGATATACGAGATAGGAGGAAAGCTTTTAGGAGCTGTCAAGAGTTTTTACGAGTGTAGTAGAGCATGGAGAGAGTAAGTGGTCGGAGGTAAAGGTGGGACTTCGTCAGGGATGTGTTATGTCGCCCTGGCTGTTCAACTTATACATGGATGGGGTGGTGCGAGAGGTAAATGCAAGGGTAGTGGGTCAGGGATTGGAGATGGTTAAAGAAAATTGAGAAAAGTGGGAGGTGAGCCAGCTGTTGTTTGCTGACGACACTGTGCTTGTAGCAGGATCAGAGGAGGGATTGAGGAAGCTGGTGACAGAGCTTAGGAGAGTGTGTGAAAAAAGAAAGTTAAAGTTAAATGTGAATGAAAGTAAGGTGATGAGATGTACAAGGGGTGAAAGTGGCAGTAGTCTGGAAGTGACCATTAAGGGAGAGAGCCTGGAGAAAGTGGATAGTTTTAGATACTTGGATGTGAATGTGGCGAGCAAGGGAGGAGTGGAGGTGGAGGTAGAATGTAGATTGAAAGAAGCGAGTAAATGCTTTGGTGGATTGAATAGTGTAATGAGAAATAGACATTTGGGAATGGATGCTATGAGGAGATTGTATGAATGAGTGATTGTGCCAACAGAACTGTACGGGGCAGAAACATAGAACATAAGAGAGGAAGAGAGAAGGAGTTTGAATATGTTTGAGATGAAGTGTCTGAGAAGTATGATGGGGGTTACTAGGCTGGATAGAGTGAGAAATGAGGAGGTGAGGAGGAGAACGGGGGTGGTAAGGGAGTTGGGAGATAGGGTGGATGAAAGAGTGTTAGGATGGTATGGACACATGGAAAGAATGGGTGAAGAAAGACTAGTAAAAGAGGTATGGAAGGCAGATATGGAGGGAGTAAACATGAGGGGACGACCCAGGATGAGATGGATGGATGGGGTGAAAGGGGCTTTGGGGAAGAGGGGAATGTCTGATGAGGAAGGACGGAAGAGGACAGAAAACAGGGGTGAATGGAAGATGGTTGCATATGATGTTGTGATGCATGAGGTAGAATGGGTGGGGGGATGGGGGTGAGGTAGTATGTGTGAGAAAACTTGGACGCAGCCGCAAGGGATTTCTCCCCGTCTTCTCCTTTTCTGCATGAGGGGACGGAGAGGGGGGTCGCCGATTTCATGAAGCGGCCTTGGTGTGGATGTGCTGTGTCTTACGACACTGCCTCTGATCCAGGGCAGTGGACAAGATACAGGGATGACCCGTCATCCAGGAGGTGCCAAGTTAAGAGGGAGGGTAGAGGGTGGAGGGGAGTGGAATGTATTGGGGATGGAATGGGTGGGAATGGTTTTTATACCTTTGTTTTTTGGCTACCTCCCTTGTAAGGGGAAAAAGCCTTTGGTATATGTATGTATGTATTATTATTATTATTAATAGTTTTAGTAATAGTGGTGGTGGTGGTGGTAGTAGTGGTAATAGTAGTAGTAGTAGTAACAGTAGTAGTAGTAGTAATAGTAGTAGTAGTAGTAGTAGTAGTAGTAGTAGTAGTAGTAGTAGTAGTAGTAGTAGTAGTAGTAGTAGTAGTAGTAGTAGTAGTAGTAGTAGTAATTTTTTAATAAAAACTACTTCTATCCTCGTGGAACTATGTAGTGAAAGAAGTCAGGATCTGTCTCCCACAGACACAGTTCATTGGCCCTTCTCTCGCCAATGACTGTGGTCGACTACCCTTCTATATACTTTAATGAAGCCTAATGCAGAAGTTCATTTATCCTACTTTCTACTACTGTCTACTCAAAATCGATGTTTTGTACATGTGCTGATTTGGGCGGTGGGGACCTGGTACCTCTCAGGCATAGGAGAGCTGATCTTAAGAGTGAGAATGGCAAATCTATATCTCATCCACAATACAATGCTGTTTTTTTGGCTATTGTTTCTTTTCTGCCATCCCCTCTGCCAGACGAGCGTAGAATGCCTTTGCCCTTGGACCCATCCATGAATTCTCTTTTGTTTAGGTTGAATCTCTTTGCCTGATTGGTAGTGCTGTCAGCCAATCGGATGCCCCATCTTCCTGTGTTATTGCTATCTTTCTTTTCCTACGATTCGATAGCTGATCTAAAAGAGTGCGAAGCTCCTCTTTCTGCCCCTATTCCTTTCCCTTTGATATGTTTCTTCTGATTTCTCTGATTTCCTCCACGTTAGTCTCCTTCTGTTGATCTTGTGACACGATGTTGTTTGTCAGGGAGGACGTGAGTTTCAGGGAGTTTTGGTGTTCTATGTTGGCAAGGTTTAGTGGGTTTGAGATGCCTAACCCTCCCATTCTTGGTGGAAGTTCAATAAGTTTTCTTTCCTCTTCGTTTATTATCCGTCCGTTGGTGATGGCCGGAATTAGCTCATTTCTGATAGTTTCTTCAAGAGGACTTAATAGTTCGGTGATGTTCGGTACCGTCCTTAAAATGTAATTCCACTTATGTTTAACACCATATATGAATGCGGCATATGCCGCCTGCGGTTCAGTCTTTGCAAAGTTGGCTAGTAGCCTAACTTCCGCCACCCATTCGTTAACTTTGTTTTCGATATATTGCTTTTTAAATGATTCAGAGCCGATCACAGCACCGAGATGTCTTTCCCCCTCTTTTGTTACCTTCACTTCACTTTTTTTAAAGAGGTTTTTGGCTTTGTCAAAGTAGTCTGGCTTCACTATGAGGACACACTTATTTGCTTTCGGGAGTAGTAGTAGTAGTAGTGGCTGCTGCCATAGCCAATACCTATGCCCTATGTTCATGCGCTTGGGGGACTGTTGGGGGTAGGTAAACAGTCACTGCTGAGAATCGGAGAGGAGTTCGGGACTCAAACCCACAACAAAGAGAACGAGTACGCTTTTGAGTACGCCGCCATCGCCTTGTAGTATTTATGGTAGTGGTAATATATATATATATATATATATATATATATATATATATATATATATATATATATATATATATACATATATATATATATATATATATATATATATATATACTGTATAGATGGATAGATAGATAGATAGATATATAGATATATAGATATATATTTATTTATTTCGTTTATTCATCTATCTATTAATGTTTGCTTGAATGGAATAGTGCGAAATATGTTACTGAACACAAATTAAACATTTGAATAGTTCGTGATTGGAGAAGTGGAGCTTGTCCACTAAGCTAGTATGCTACTTGCTTTTGCTACTTCGTTTGAGTAGAAACGACTTCGGTTACAAGATTCTAGACTTTCGTAAAAACATTTCAACAATGTGTCCAACATTCACATGGGTTGAATTCTCTTAGTTCAACATTCAGCTTTTCATTGTATGACGCACAAAGAGTAACTCTGACTTTTAGAAATTTGAAAAATAAAGTATTGTAATAAAGGTTGTTTCTATTCAAGCAAGTAGCATAGCATGTTAGCGAGAAATGCCGCCACCTTAACTCTTTTCTTTATTCTGGGGTTATTGTTGTATCACATTTACATTTTTCATCCTTTTTCTTCTTCATGTTTTACTAGAATTTGTTGTCGTATGATGCATTACCTCGAGACCATGTTGCGAATGCTGTGCGTCAACAAGTCTTGTTTCTGAAGAGGTACTGCAATATTGTACCGAAATGACTATATCATTTTTAAACTTTATACGAGTTATAAGAAAGATTGATTTAGATTTCTAGACAGCCCTTCATACCTGGGGTCGTTCTCCTTGATCAGTGTTTGCTTATGAAATCCCAACGTTATGCTCTTTATGCCGTCCTTGAATTCCTCTTCAAAATAAATGAATAAATGAATGAACGCATAAACAAAGGGGCAAATAAGATTTATAAATAAGATAATAAGAGAGATAGATAAATAAATTAGATAAACAAGTTCTAATTGAGAAATAGATATGAACAATAGAAAATAGTAAACAAATCAAATTAAACAAACAAATAAAAATAATCACTTAACATCCACTGCCACTAGTTTACAGCCTTTGGTCCCTCTGAGAAACTCAATAGACACACAGGGAAAAATATCTTAGACTCTTAGGGTTGATTCACACTATCGGTCCGGTCGCGCTCCACTCTCGCTCCGCTCTCGGTTCTGAGGTATTCAGGGTTGATTCACACTATCGGTCCGGTCGCGCTCCGCTCTCGGTTCTGAGGTATTCACACTATCGGTCCCCTCTCGTTCCCGTCATCCCCCCTCCCTCGACACCAGTAGAAGTCTTACCATCAGGATGTGTGACTTTTCTGACGCCGAGTTGGCAATAATCGCTATTGCACTTGATGAAGAAGAAGAAAGAAAACAAAATAGAAAAAGAAAGAGATTGTGGGTTCATCCTATGTTGCAAGATAGGAAGACTGAAGGAGAATTTCATACTCTGTATCCTCGTCTTATTGATGATGAGAGTAAATTCCACAGCTATTTCAGAATAAACAAAGGAACATTTGAGAAAATACTATCCAAAATTGAGGATGACTTGAAATGTACAAGAAGATGCTGCACTTCCTGGCACTGATGTGCTTGCACCATACGTTATAGTGGGAGATGAGGCTTTCCCGCTGAAGAGAAATTTGATGAGGCCCTACCCAGGCTCACAGACTGAACATAAGGTAGAGAAGAGGATTTTTAATTATAGATTATCTAGAGCCAGGAGGATAGTTGAGTGCGCATTTGGTATTCTAGTGCAAACCTTCAGAATATATTTAAGGAAACTTAAAGCTATGCCTTCTAACGCTAATGCAATCATTACAACAACATGCATACTTCACAATCTGATACACCCAAATGCTGTTGCATTACCAGATACTGTTGTCATGCCTCCATCAAACACAGTACGTCCAATGAGAGGAAGAGGGGGAAATGCTACAAAGGGGGCTTTTGGCGCGAGAGAAACACTGAAAGATTATTTCAGCTCCCCAGCTGGTTCAATGCCTCGGCAAAATGATAAAATATAAGTAGACAAACAAACTTGTGTAAGAATATTTGTTGAGTGAGCTAAGGAGATGCATTTCCGCAGTGGATAATAGGTTGTTATTATACATATGAAATTTCTTTCTTCGGTTAATAATGTGTATTTTTTTCTCCCAGTACCTTGGCAATATGATAAGTATGCAAACATTATTGTATAGGAAAATTGTTTAGTGAGGATAGGAAATGCATTTCCACAGTGGACATTAGGCTATTGTATGGAATTTCTTACCTTCACAACCCAGCTGCCTGCTTATTTCAACACAGCTTCTTCTTTTCGCCACGTTATCACTGTAGTGCAGCGAAGTCAGGTCATACAGCTCTGGTTTACCTTTTGACTAATTCTATTAGCATTTCATCTGAATCCACAAAATTAAAGTAAGTTTTGTAGGTTATATTGTATTCAGTTGGTGCTTATGAATATCCTCGCTGTACGCATTGTCATTGTATCAGTGATAAATAAAAAGAAAATGTATTTTTATCATTTTTCTAACTTTCTCATGATCCCATTGTGGTGTTTCCTTTGGATTATCCATGGTTTGGTAGGGCAGCAGGTAACACTACTTGCTTATATGAAGGCTGAATCTCGACTGGAGTGGAGCAGGAGGAGCAGGACCGTGGCAACTGAGTTCACACTGGCGCTCACGGTCCAGTCACGCTCCGGTCTCGCTCCAGTAAAAATATCTTTTGACGGAACCGTGACCGGAGCGAAACCGGAGCGAGACCGGAGCGAGAGCGCCAGTGTGAATGCTTCCATTGAAATTAATGAGACAATATTGGACCGGACCGAGAGCGGAGCGCGACCGGACCGATAGTGTGAATCAAGCGGCCCCTATACACTGTCAATCATGCTCGTACAATATTCATGATTGCGCAAGCATATCCTGTGTGAGTGGGTGTGATTGAGTGTTTGCGCAGATGATTGAGGAATTTCCAACACGGTTTGATTTTGTAAGCTCAAGCATAGTAGTTACACTATCATGAGTGATAGTTAGTGGCGATGATTGCTCCAACAGCTCATTCTTTCCTTTGTAACCATGGCGAGCACAGGGGACACTCAGGAATTTTGGAGGGAGTTCATCCAACTCCACAAACTCCAAGAGGTAAGTAATGATTGCTCAATCTTACTGATAGTGTGTGGCCCAAACACTGCTTGCACAATCTCGATGACTGTGCAATCATGATTGACAGTGTATAGGGGCCTTTAGGGGCATCTATCCCTCTAAACGGGACTCTTGCCCACATTTTGAGGGCCAC
>NC_134785.1:41411324-41413824 GCF_046742065.1 Oratosquilla oratoria
TGTGTGTGTGTGTGTGTGTGTGTGTGTGTGTGTGTGTGTGTGTGTGTGTGTGTGTGTGTGTGTGTGTGTGTGTGCGAGCGCGCTCGTACGTCAAGGTCACTTTTGATCTTGCGTGATGCCATACAAACACATATTATGAATGTATATTTTTCTATATATATGTTTCGTATTTCAAGTACATCTGTAGCGTACCTAGAGATGCAGCTAAAAAATAACTCAGCAAGGAAAATAACCATATTACAATAATTTTTCTATGTTAGAATATCAAATAAATCAGTATACTCCTTACTTAAGGTTTTCTATGGTGTTAGGGCACTTCCATTTTCTGTGGTTTCATGTTTTGATGTGTTTTATTTATTTTACAATGTACAGCTGCCCCACTTAGTTTTGGCACAGTTTTAAAAATGTTTCGGCCAAGAATAGCAACTCGCCCAGTATTCTTTTTTGTTACATTTTCGTGTCTGTTTATTTACATGCTTGCTTTTTTTTTTTCCTCTTTTCTAAATAGCAACTACCTTAAAAAATGCGACAAACAACGAAATACTCAAAATGGTGTAGCAGACGACACATTTTCCTTGACTTACTAATGACATCTATCACTCTTATTTGACAAGTAATACAATTAATATACGTTGCAGAGGAGAGAGAGAGAATGAGAGAGAGAACACAGGAATCCGTTCAGGTAGTGGTCAATGGTAGACTAACAACGCGCTTCAAGTTGTGAGTGGTGTTGAGTGCAGTGACAAACTAACCAAAACTAACTTGTATACTTATAAGTTATGTTATAACCCTATTATTAAATCAATAATTTTCATTTATTTATTCAGCAGAGGGCTTGTGATCCAAATATGTTATGCTAATTGTGATGACAAAAATTAATCGCGGTTTTTTTATAAAAAAAAAACTTGTTTTTATGATTTTTTTATTCTCGTCCAAATTTTTTCAGATATTAAATATTTAGTATATAAAAAGAGGTGCAAGTACGTTATTCATCCCTCCACATATGTGCATCTATCTTATTCAAAGAGCCATTAGACAGAGTATAAAAATAAACAAGTAATTGACCATATAAATTCACTGTCAGATGCTGCAAGCCTGCAACAAGTGTAGATACTGTATATGGGCCAGTATGGCTATTGGCTGGCTACCTTACAAAATTTACCTTTTATCTTCAAAGATTGAACACTCCAATTTCCCATAGTGACTCTGGACGTTGCCTAAACACAGATCCGCCACTTGGACAGTGGAAAAGGGGTTAATATAGTAATGGGGGGAAACTGTTGTACTCCCCGCCACCCATCAAGGCTCAGAGCTTACTTTCTACCTGAGTTTTTGCTCGCTATCCCTTAACTTTAACCTACAACCATACATAACATAATTGGATCACAAGCCCTCTGCTGAATAGATAAATGAAAATAATTTATTTAATGATAGGGTTATAACATAACTTATAAGTATACGAGTTAGTTTTGGTTAGTTTGTCACTGCACTCAACACCACTCACAGCTTGAAGCTGGTTGTTAATTTACCATTGACCACTACGTGACGGATTCCTGCGTTCTTTCTCTCTCTCTCTCTCTCTTCTGCAACGTATATTAATCGTATTACTTGTCAAATATGAGTAATAGATGTCATTAGTAAGTCAAGAAAAATGTGTCGTCTGCTGCACCATTTTGAGTATTTCGTTGTATGTCACATTTTTAAGGTAGTTACTATTTAGCAAAAAAAAAAATGTAAATGAACAGACACGAAAATTTATTAAAAAAGAATACTGGGCGTGTTGCTATTCTTGTCTGAAACATTTTTAAAATTGTGCCAAAACTAAGCGGGGCAACTGTACATTATAAAATAAATAAAACACATCAAAACATGAAACCACAGAAAATGGAAGTGCCCTAACACCATAGAAAACCTTAAGCAAGGGGTATACTGATTTATTTGATATCCTAACATAGAAAAATTATTGTAATATGGTTATTTTCCTTGCTGAGTTATTTTAAAACAAATATATAAAAAAACGAAAATATCCATGTTTTTTTTTTGTCAAGTTTTTTTTTGCAATTTTTTTTTTTTTTTTTTTAAACACGGTTTTTTCTGAGTCGCATCTCAAGGACTTATGTATGATTGTAGGTTAAAGTTAAGGAATAGCGAGCAAAAGGTCAGGTAGAAAGTAAGCTCTGAGCCTTGATGGGTGGCGGGGAGTACAACAGTTTCCCCCCATTACTATGTTAACCCCTTTTCCACTGTCCAAGTGGCGGATCTGTGTTTAGGCAACGTACAGGGTCACTATGGGAAACTGGAATGTTTAATCTTTGAAGAGTATGCTAAGATAAAAGGTAAATTTTGTAAGGTAGCCAGCCAATAGCCATACTGGCCCATATACAGTATCTACACTTGTTGCAGGCTTGCAGCATCTGACAGTGACTAAAATGGTCAATTACTTGTTTATTTTTATACTCTGTCTAATGCCTCTTTGAATAAGATAGATGCACATACGTGG
>NC_134785.1:41418824-41426324 GCF_046742065.1 Oratosquilla oratoria
TACAAAGAAAGCAATGGCCTCCGCTAGAGGAGCCAGGAATCTGGGTGCGCACGTCCTGTGTAATAGTAGTCCTTGACATATACCTATACATATATATATGTATATATATATATATATATATATATATATGTATATATATGTATTTGTATACATATATACATGTATATACATATATATATATATATATATATATATATATATATACATATATATACTATAACAAAGTAATAGCCTCTGTCTATCAGTCTGTCTGTTTGTTTACGAACTCTCCTAGAATTTTGGAGATAGACCGCCATAACCATACATATTCTGATACTCTATCACTCCAGGTACTGAGATAACTATATTTCATCAAAAAATTTATTTCGGTTAGGGTTAAGGGTGGGGTATGGTTAGGTTAGGGATTATTCACAAACTTCTCCTACGTTTTTGCAGATAGACTGCTATAACTATATATATTCTGAAATCTTATAACCGAAGGTACTTGGAAGACTATCTTTTTTTTTGTCTGTCTGTCTGTTTGTTTTTTTGTTTACGAACTCCTAGGGTTTTTGAGATAGACCACATAGCCATATATATTCTGATATCCTATCACTCCAGGTACTTGGATAACTATATTTCATTAAAAAAAATATTTTGGTTAGGGTTAAGGGTTAAAGTTAGGTGGGGTATGGTTAGGTTAGGGATTATTCACGAACTCCTAGGTTTTTGCAGATAGAACCCTAAAACCATATATATCCTGAAACCTTATAACTCAAGGTACTTGGATAACTATCTTTCATTTGTATCTACTATAATAAAGTAGTAGCCTCTGTCTGTCTGTTTGTTCACGAACTACCCCCAAAACTATATATATTCACTATAACCCAGGCTATTTGGACAAGTATATTTTATTTCCAAAGGGTGTCTCCCTCCTCAAATTGATTTTTTTTTTTTTTTTTTTTTTTTACTTTCTTAGCATTTTACTTTTGTTACCTTTTCCTTTGAGTTATATTGATACGTGTAACTTTTCTCCAAAAAGTCTATAAAAATTTAAATGATCATCGTTTGCCCGCAGCAACGCGCGGGTAATTTGGCTAGTATAAATATATATATATATATAGCTATATATATATATATATATATATATATATATGTATATATATATATATATATATATATATATATACATATATATATGTATATATATATACATATATATATATACATATACATATATATATGTATATACATATATGTATGTATATATATGTATATATATGTATATATATATGTATGTATATATATGTATATATATATATATATATATATATATACATATATACATACAAAGGATTACAAAGTGATTACAAAGGCGGAGCATGCCGACAGGAGACCTTTTGATCCATATCTAGGTCGGATGCGAAAAAAAATCATATTAATAATAAAACAATAAATAAAAACTATAATAATGTAAATAACAAATAAAATACATAAATAAATGCATAGGTATAGTTGAATAATAAACAAACAGGTAAATAGTAAACAATAATAAATTGACATATAACTTATAATAAATGAAAATCAGACAGACAAATGATAACAAAACAAAAACAAATAATTTAAGATAAATTATAATCATTACAGCATCTTACTTAGGTATTTATCTAAATGATTCTTAAAGCTTCGAACTGAACTACATTGCACTACCTGTGCAGGAAGTTTATTCCATTCATTAACTACACGATTGGCAAAGTTGTTTCTACCTACTTCCAAATTGAATCTATTTCCGGACAGTTTGAGACCATCGTTTCTTGTCTGATTCTCATTCAATGTAAAAATTTGGTCACTTTTGATGTTGTCAATTCCCTTTAAAATCTTAAAGACCTGTATCAAGTCACCTCTGAGTCTACGCTTTTTTAGGGAAAACAGATTCATGTGTTTGAGTCGATTTTCGTATGATTTATTTTTGATAATTGGAATCAGTTTTGTGGCTCGCCGTTGTACTTTTTCCAGTCTGTCAATGTCTTTAATGAGATTCGGTGACCATACGGAAACAGCATATTCCAAATGTGGACGAACTAACGATTTATATAGCTTGTTAATGAGTGATGGACTTTTGAAATCAAAAGATCGCGCAATCAGTCCTAGAATCTTATTTGCTTTCTCAGAGGCTGAAATACACTGCTTGGATGATTTGAGGTCGTTAATGATAATTACGCCGAGATCTTTTTCACTATCCACTTTTGTTAAGGAATTTCCAAATAACTTGTAATCGTACTTACTGTTATTTTTACCTATGTGCATTACCTTGCATTTACTTGAGTTAAATTTCATTAGCCACTTTTCAGACCATTGCTGTAATTTATCTAAATCTTCTTGAATATCTAATTGGTTTGAGTGATCATTTGCCACTCCACACAGTTTTGTATCATCAGCAAATTTGGACACAGTAGATTTTAGTCCATGGTCTATATCATTTATATATACTATGAATAGAAGTGGCCCAAGAACGGAACCCTGAGGAACTCCACTTGCAACACTTTTCCATCCAGAAGTTTTTCCATTTAAAACAACTCTCTGTTTTCGACCATTCAACCAATTACTAGTCCAACCTAATAGGCTACCACTTATTCCATGCAAAGCTAATTTAGTAAGTAGTCTTTCGTGTGGGACGGTATCAAAAGCTTTTGCAAAGTTTAGATATATTAAATCTATATTGTTTCTTTTGTCATAATTCGAGATAACTGTGTTGTAGAATTCGAGTAAGTTAGTCACGCAAGAACGTTTCCGTCTGAAACCATGCTGGCTATCATTTATCAAACGGTTACTTTCTAAATGATGTTCGATAGCATCTCTGATATATATATATATTTATATATATATATATATATATATATATATATATATATATATGATAAATTATTCAATTACAGAAAATAATTTCGCGTTCATATTCTTGGTCAGTACAGCTTCATAGTATATTTTTGTTCTATGTTACTCTTGGGACAATCAAGCCTGTCTCATGCTACATCACAACTATGTAAAATATATAAATTGTTGTTGCTATATAGATTTTTTCACTGTGTACAGAAAGCCCACACATACGGGGAGTTATGTGCACTTTTTCAGTCACCATCCTGATAAAATTAAATATAGTGTTGCCTCAGGTCTTTTCCTGAGGGCACTTAGATTATGTAGTCCACATTATTTGGAAATGGAGATAACAACCATCAGGAATCAATTAAAAAGAATAGGGTATCCTGATTGGTTTCTAAATAAAGCCCTAAGTAAAGCCAAAACTAGTTACTTTGGATCCACTTCCCATTCCAGTAAGAACTTCAGTTGGGACAAAAACTGTATTAAATTGCCTTATAATAGATCCTTATATGACATTTCTCAATTTCTTCCACAGGAAGATATTAAAATTGTTTTTAGTTATCCCAATAATTTGTTTAAGAAAATAGTCAATGTACATCAAAGACCTAGAGAAGAAATACATCAAGGTGTGTATAAACTCCCTTGCTCTGATTGTAACAATGTATATTGGGGACAAACAGGTAGAGATTTATATACTAGGATGAAAGAACATAAAAATTCAATTAAATACGCACAACATAATTCCGCTGTCTTCCAACATGTAGACAAGGAAGGCCATCATATGGATTGGAATGAGGCAAAGATTATCTTTAATTCAAAATGCAGTTTTAAAAGAAAAATAATAGAATCATCCCTGATTAACAAATTTCCAAATTTTAATATGTCATATGGACAGTGGTCACCTGACTGCATTACCACCTGGGCAGTCAACAAATTGTTACCATCGTTGGTGAAGGCGGGTGACCTGCCCCGCAAAGTACTAGATGCTACCTGAGTCCTACCCTTGTCCCTTATTCTTATTGTATATAAGACATGCCATTTGCTCTACCTTTCTGTATTCCACTGAAGAGGATCACAGTCCGTGATCGAAATATATGGAATTAATTTTATTTCATTTCTTCTTATCCAACACAGTGGGTTTTTGTTGAATCTTTACGAATGTGTTACGACATTACTTTATAGATATATATATATAGATATATATGTATTATATATAAACACACACACGCATACAGACACACACACACACACACACACACATATATATATATATATATATATATATATATATATATATATGTATGTATGTATGTATGTATGTATGTATGTATGTATGTATGTATGCATGTATGTATGTATGTATGTATTTATGTATGTACAATGTATAAATACCGATATTCACCAGCGAAAAATACACATGTATAGTTCCCATATACCATAGACCAGGTTGTTATGACCACACTACTGCATGCGCACAAGTCTGCCTGGTTATTAAGGCTGCAGTGCTTACTGGCACAGTCATCACAACTACCTCATCACTCCACAAGGAAAGAAGCTCTGGTGAACGGCCAAAACTCCAAGTCTTTTGGCCGTCATCACACTGAGTCCTTCTCATTACACGTCACTTTAATCGCATGTCATCACGTTGTAGGAATCACTACATCACTACCCCACAGTCCAGGTCCCCTTCACCACTCCCCAGACTCCCTCATTACTCTCCAAACTTCTTCACCACTCTGCTCAAACTCCCTCACCACACTTCAAATTCCTTTGGCATTCTCCAAACTCCCTCATCACTCTGCTCAAACTCCCTCATCACTTTCCAAACTCCCTCACCACTTTCCAGACTCCCTCATCACTCTCCAAACTATCTCATCACTCTCCAAAATCCCTCAACACCCTCCAAACTCCCTCATCTCACTCTCCAAAAACCCTCACCACTTTCAAAAACCCATCATCACTCTCCAAACTCCCTCATCACCCTCCAAAATCCCTCATCACTCTGCTCAAACTCCCTCATCACTCTCCAAACTCCCTCACAACTCTCCATACTACCTCATCATTTTCCAAACTCCCTCATCACTTTCCAGACTCCTGCATCACCCTCCATACTCCTTTACCATTCTCCAAACTCTTATACCATTTTCTAAACTCCCTCATCACTCTCCAAACTCCCTCATCACACTTCAGACTCCTTCATTACTCTCCATACTCCATAATCACTCTTCAGGACCCCTCATCACTCTCCAAACACCCTCACCACTTTCCAAACTCCCTCATCACTCTCCAAACTTCCTCATCACACTGCTCAAACTCCGTCATCACTCTCCAGGACCTGCTCATCACTCTCCAAACTCCTTCACCACTATGCTTACCTGCTACACTGCTCTCTCTGTCCACCCGCCTGCCGAGCAACTGGTGGAGTCTGGCAAACGCCAAGGACCTGTGAGCCTTGTTTGGTTTGTGTCGTCTTCTTTGGTCGACGTTGCTGGGGTGATGCTTTGGAGCGGTGGCTTTCCTGTGGTGGCGTTGGGGGCGGTGGTGGGGGCTGTAGGGGACGGGGGGGAGGGGGGGGGATCCAGGGAGCGGTTACGGTGGCTTCAGAGGGCGGTTGCTAAATGCGTGTCACTGACGTTGACTACCTCACGATCAAATGTGTAGTCGTGATTGCCGTAGAGGAACAGAAGTACATAGAAATGGAGTAGACTACAAAATACCCAGAGGCCTACTACACTAAGCAATTCCATGTCACTCACCACCTTTGATACCTGTCTATATATCATCTCATCTTCTCTTATACAACAGATTGTTTCATCGCTCACTACAGAAGAACAGAATAACATAAGAATGGAGAAGATTGCAGTCTAATCCATTCGTTGCACCACGAGAGAAGGGAAACCAGTTCTTGCCTATTTCACTGATCAATAGATTATCTTTCCTTGTGTAAACCAGCTCTTCTATCCACCGTAGAGGTGGAATCGTGGAAGGAGTGGTCAAGGAGAGATTGCATGAGGATTGATGAACGAAGTTTTTTTTTTTTTTTTTTTTTTTTTTTTTTTTTTTTTGCCAGTCGCAAAAATAAATAAAAAAAGGCTCAGTGACTGGCCCGTGAGGATATCACCAAAGTCGCTAAGATATCGACTGCCTTGATTAAGCATGGAGTCGATACTCCATACAGGATAATCAAAAGAACTCTCATACTTGTGGGAGCGGTTGTGATGTAGATTGTGATGGGGACAAGGTAACAGATATATATATATATATATATATATATATATATATATATATATATATATATATATATACATATTCTAATATATATACATATATATATATATATATATATATAAATAGATAGATAGATGGATAGATAGATAGATATATAGATAGATAGATAGATAGATAGATAGACAGATAGATAGATATAGATAAATGGGTAATAAATGGATAATAAATGAGTAATAGAAGAGTAATAATGAGTAACAAATTAGCAATGAGTAATAAATGAGTAATGGATACGTAATAGATAAGTAATAAATGGATAATAAATTAGCAATAGAAGAGTAATAATGAGTAACAAATTAGCAATGAGTAATAAATGAGTAATGGATGCGTAATAAATAAGTAATAAATGGATAACAAATGAATAATAAAAGAGTAATAAGTGAGTAATAAATGGGGAATAAAAGAGTAATAGATGTAAATAAATTGATAATAAATGGTAATAAATGAGCAATGAGCAATAAATGAGAGAGGGAGGGAGAGAGAGAAGGGGAGGAAGGGAAAGGGGTAGGGAGGTAGGTAGGGAGAAAGTGAGAGAGGAAGAGAAGGAGGGAGGGAGGGAGGTAGGGAGGGAGGGATGTAGGGAAGGAGGGAGAGAGGGCATAGTTCATTGGGCACAGGTAATGAAGGTCGTCGCGATCAATTGTTTCCTTGTGATAAAGCATCCCCCGTCTCACCACAAATAGATGGCATCTTTATGTTGATCTTTATGTTTTCCTCCTTTTGACACGAAAATATCTGCCCCCTCGTCTGTCTTCCCAGAGCGACACTTCTCTTGTCCGTGGGGGAATTTATTATGTCTGTCAATGTATGCGTACGAATGCATGCACAGTCACTGATAGTACCCCATAAGCGATCTGTGCACTACCAGGAGTTGCACATCACGACTGTAATCTTACAACCCTACCGGAAAGACGAAATTAACAATTTTTAATGAAATACTACAAAACTGTGGGTAAAAAGAGAAAACACTGACAGTACCCCATAACATCTCTGGGTGTACAACCAAAAGTTACGCATGGCGACAGTAATCTTACAACAATACCGGAAAAACATCGGAACGTTCCTGTTCACAAATCAAGAGAAACAACGACAAGAAATACTACAAAAAGTGTGAATCAAAAGAGAAAACACTGACAGTATCCCATAACATCTGTGGGTGTTTGAGTACTATAAGGAGTTGGACATCATAACCGTATGTTTACAACAATCCTACCGGAAAGACGACAACATAAGAATCGAAGTGTTCATGTTCACAAACCAAGAACAACAACTTAGTGAACGTGAAAAAATACTGCATAAAAATTTAATGAAAATATAAAAAACAAGAAAACAAGCTCTATAGTAATATATGAAGAA
>NC_134785.1:41438824-41443824 GCF_046742065.1 Oratosquilla oratoria
CCCAACGGTACTGCGACCGGCATCGTGGGTCTTTTCAATCGCCAGGTAAGTAAACAGTGCACACCAATATATATAATGGGTGATTTCAATTTTACTGACATTGATTGGATGACCCTTGAACATGGCCATATAGGTAATCGCTTGATTGATTTTCTTGGTGACAATTACTTAATTCAGCATGTAAAAGAGCCCACAAGATATGGAAACTTACTCGATCTTTTGATCACTAGCCAAGAAAGCATGGTAAGTGATGTAGAAGTCGGTGAATCCTTTGCAAATAGCGATCACAACTTAGTCAGATTCAAACTCCTAAACAATTTTAGAATAGATACTTGTGCTTCTAAAATACCCGATTTCAGTAAAGCTCAGTTCATAGGACTACGTCAGGAGCTTCAGCTTACAGATTGGGAGGCCAAATTAAACGAAAGGCCTGTAGATCAGATGTGGGAAATATTTCAAAATACGCTCACTATGATGATTCAAACTTACATTCCTTTTAAGGACAGACGTCCCCCAAATCAGGCTCGCCCAAAGTGGCTCGACAAAGAAACTGAAAAAAGTATTGCTAAAAAGAGACAGGCTTATAAGAAATATAAGTGCTCGGGTGCATCTAATGACTATGAAACTTATGTATCAATACAGAGAGATTTAAAAAAAGACAATAAGAAAAAGAAAACGACTATACGAAATGAATATCGTTGATAAATCCAAAGAGAATCCCAAAGAATTCTATAGTTACATTAGAGATAAAAAGGTTGTTAGGAATCACATTGGTCCACTATTATCTGCTGACGGTCAACTTGAATATTCAAATGAAGGAATGTGTAATATCTTAAACAATTATTTTAGCTCGGTATTCGTAAACGAAACACCTCAAAGTGAATTTCAAACTGAAACCTGTGAAAAGTCTGGGGTAAACTTACTCACTACGGTAAATATAACAAAAGAAAAAATTAAAAGGTGTATAGACAAACTCAAAGTTAATAAAACACCAGGGCCTGACGGTTGGCATCCAAGACTCTTAAAGGAAATGAAAAATGAGATTGTTCCATTAGAAATTATTTTCAAGAAATCCATCATATCCGGAGATGTCCCAAGAGAATGGAAGCTAGCTAACGTTACTCCCATATTCAAAAAAGGTGACAAAAAGAAACCAAATAACTATAGGCCTATAAGTTTGACTTCAATCGTAGGAAAAATAATGGAAACTATCATCAGAGATGCTATCGAACATCATTTAGAAAGTAACCGTTTGATAAATGATAGCCAGCATGGTTTCAGACGGAAACGTTCTTGCGTGACTAGCTTACTCGAATTCTACAACACAGTTATCTCGAATTATGACAAAAGAAACAATATAGATTTAATATATCTAGACTTTGCAAAAGCTTTTGATACCGTCCCACACGAAAGACTACTTACTAAATTAGCTTTGCATGGAATAAGTGGTAGCCTATTAGGTTGGACTAGTAATTGGTTGAATGGTCGAAAACAGAGAGTTGTTTTAAATGGAAAAACTTCTGGATGGAAAAGTGTTGCAAGTGGAGTTCCTCAGGGTTCCGTTCTTGGGCCACTTCTATTCATTGTATATATAAATGATATAGACCATGGACTAAAATCTACTGTTTCCAAATTTGCTGATGATACAAAACTGTGCGGAGTGGCAAATGATCACTCAAACCAATTAGATATTCAAGAAGATTTAGATCAATTACAGCAATGGTCTGAAAAGTGGCTAATGAAATTTAACACAAGTAAATGCAAGGTAATGCACATAGGTAAAAATAACAGTAAGTACGATTACAAGTTATTTGGAAATTCCTTAACAAAAGTGGATAGTGAAAAAGATCTCGGCGTAATTATCAGTAACGACCTCAAATCATCCAAGCAATGTATTTCAGCCTCTGAGAAAGCAAATAAGATTCTGGGACTGATTGCGCGATCTTTTGATTTCAAAAGTCCATCACTTACTAACAAGCTATATAAATCGTTAGTTCGTCCACATTTGGAATATGCTATTTCCGTATGGTCACCGAATCTCATTAAAGACATTGACAGACTGGAAAAAGTACAACGGCGAGCCACAAAACTGATTCCAAATATCAAAAATAAATCATACGAAAATCGACTAAAGCACATGAATCTGTTTTCCCTAAAAAAGCGTAGACTCAGAGGTGACTTGATACAGGTCTTTAAGATTTTAAAGGGAATTGACAACATCAAAAGTGACAACATTTTCACATTGAATGAGAATCAGACAAGAAACAATGGTCTCAAACTGTCCGGAAATAGATTCAATTTGGAAGTAGGTAGAAACAACTTTGCCAACCGTGTAGTTAATGAATGGAATAAACTTCCTGCACAGGTAGTGTAATGTAGTTCAGTTCGAAGCTTTAAGAATCATTTAGATAAATACCTAAGTAAGATGCTGTAATGATTATAATTTATCTTATATTATTTGTTTTTGTTTTGTTATCGTTTGTCTGTCTGATTTTCAATTATTATTAGTTATATGTCAATTTATTATTTACTATTTACCTGTTTGTTTATTATTTTAACTATACCTATGCATTTATTTATGTATTTTATTTGTTATTTACATTATCATATTTTTTATTTTTTTATTTTATTATTAATATGATTTTTTTTGTGTGTGCATCCGACCTAGATATGGATCAAAAGGTCTCCTGTCGGCATGCTCCGCCTTTGTAATCCTTTGTAATCCTTATATATATGTATATATATATATATATATATATATATATATATATGTATAGTATATTTATATATATATATATATATATATATATATATATATATACATATATGTGTGTGTGTGTGTGTGTGTGTGTATGTGTGTGTATGTATGTATGTATACACACACACACACACACATATATATATATACATGTATATAAATATATAAATATATATAGATAGATATATATATACATATATATATGTATGTATATGTATATATATATAATACATATATATATATATGTATATATATATATATATATATATATATGTGTGTGTGTGTGTGTGTGTGTGTGTGTGTGTGTGTGTGTGTGTGTGTGTGTGTGTGTGTGTGTGTGTGTGTGTGTGTGTGTGTGTGTGTGTGTGTGTGTGTGTGTGTGTGTGTGTGTGTGTGTGTGTGTGTGTGTGTGTGTGTGTGTGTGTGTGTACTATATATATATATATATATATATATATATACATATACACATATATACAGTGTATATATATGTATATATATATGTATATATATATATATATACATGTATATATATATTTATATACACACACACACATATATATACATACCATATATATATATATATATGTGTGTGTGTGTGTGTGTGTGTGTGTGTGTGTGTGTGTGTGTGTGTGTGTGTGTGTGTGTGTGTGTGTGTGTGTGTGTGTGTGTGTGTGTGTGTGTGTGTGTGTGTGTGTGTGTGTGTGTGTGTGTGTGTGTGTGTGTTAATATCAAGGACTACTATTACACAGAACGTGCGCATCCAGATCCTTGGGCTCGCTAGCGAAGGCCAGTCCAGTGCAGGGTTGCCACTCCTAGTGTTTTCCCACTAGATCTATTATTGTTTGCCTCAATCTAGTAGTCTAGTGGTTTTTGTCCTGAATATCAAGAATCTAGTATATTTTGAAGATCCTAATAAAAACGTTTAATTTTGCATTACGGAACCAAATTCTTGGAGCCATATTTTGAGCCAGATGCTATATTGAAAAAAGTTTGAGCCAAACACAGAAAAATAGTGCCAGATCTGGCACCAAAAGTACTAAATTGGCAACCCTGCCTACTGATCACGCATCCTACAAAGTACAAAATATAGCAGGCTATCGTGCTCGCGTCGAAGTTTGTATCTGTTTTCGCAAATGTTATTTTTCTGCATCATTTCTGTCTAATACTTCTCGAATTATTCCATGAAAGCATGATTTGTCATTGAAAGGTTTTGAAAATTAGCTATAACACATTCACACGTAGAGTTACTATGAATTGAATGTATATCATCATACGAACTCCATAGAAATTGTCAGTCAAATTGGCGCACTTGTTATTTGCTTATAGTATGTTTGCGCAATTGATTGGTTACATTAGTATATAGATGGTTGCAGGACGGTTGAGGTCTGTATTATCCAAATTATTAGTTTGTGCAAATTTTTAAGTGCAGAATCGTAAAGAGCAATGCAACAACAGTCTTGCCTGCATACAAGTGACGAGCTTAGCTCATAGTTGTCTACTTGACTAACTAGTGATTGGTTGTGAAAGTTTGGATTATTGCACCATTACAGGCAGTGGTAATTAGTTTGATGTATACAGTTTTCTAACTTCAAAATGTTTTCATGTGTATGTTGTGTAATATAATTCGAATCTAGTAGGTTTTTTTTTTCAATGTAGTAGTTTTTGGCAAGCTGTCTAGGTTTTTTTTATTTTCCAGAGTAGCAACACTGGTCCAGTGTGCTACTAACAATGGAGGTGTTAAGGTTGTGTTACTCCGTCTTTCCCGCGTGGCTGCATTTAGAAGTGGATTGTATTTGTTTACATAGGTTCTTGCTGATTTTGTATATTCAAAATGCCGAATAAGTGTGGTGTTGTGAACTGCAACGGTAATTATAACAAAGATAACAGGTGCCGAGTGTTTCGACTGCCAAAAGACCGTTATGAAAGACAGAAGTGGATTGATGTGCTGCCACCACGTGTGAACTTTGTTGTTGATTCTGACAGATTTTTCATTTGTGAGAAACACTGGGGTCCCAACACGCCTTCTATCAATTTGCCTGGTGGTTCTACGCGACCATACGATCCCTCCCAGTGTCTTCAATGTGCCTGCTTCATGTCTGCCATCTTCAAAACCTGTACCTCGCCCGGCGAAGACCGAAGACAAGCAACTGAGGCATTTTCTTCAGAAAGATACGATTACTTCCTTTGATGCTTTTAGACCTGAACGTGACCTACAGAAGCAGTACAAGAACTTAGTTAT
>NC_134785.1:41451324-41453824 GCF_046742065.1 Oratosquilla oratoria
TGATGCACAGTCAAACGCCTTTTTGAGATCAACATGAGCTTCAAGAAACCGCTGTTAAAACTCACGTAGGCGCTCCATAAGAATACGAAGCGCTAGGATCTAATCATTTGTTGACTTACTTGGCGTTAAACCAGACTGTTCGGACCTCTGAAACTTTAGCAGATGTGAACAAACCCCCGTCAGCAATAGATGGGCAAGCACCTTGCCTGGCACACGAAGCAGTGTAATGCTATGATAGTTGTTGCAGTCCTGCCGGCCCCCTTTCCCCTTCCAGATAGGGATGAGCAGATCCTTTTTTTCCAGTCAGAGGAAATGTTACCAGACTACTAGTCAGCAGACAGTACCGCATGTAATCTGCAGATCATGGCCTCACCTCCAGCTTTTGGCAACTCCACACGGATGTTACAGATGCTAGCTGCCTTTTCACCCTTCGCCTTACTCACCTGAACATACCACATTTGACTCTAGTTCGCCATAAACTGTTCGAATTGTGCTCCTCTGAGTCGAAGATTTAGGGCTGAGTTTTTTCAGGGTTCAGGAAGCAGGCCTGAGGTCATTTGCATTAAAATTGCTCTTGGCATCCTCAACGATTCCCCTAACGTACCTTTCCTTATCAGTTCTTATGAATGCTCTAGTCCGCCATATCTGACTCCTGTATTGGTTCAGGTCCCCAACAATTCTGGCAGCACGGCCTAAATCTATACTCCCCAGTGTCTCCCACAACGCCACACCACTCCTCGACCTTGTGCGCTCTCCAACTCACTCCTCGTCGGTTTTCAGAGTTTTAAGTTTAAAAGTGTCCCAGGATCCTCAAAAGAGCCAAGTACTTCAAACCTATTGGAGATTGCTACCGCATACTCCTGGGGCATATGCATCATCCCTGAAGCCTCTCCAGATGAAATCTAGGAGGGTTAAATCTTGGAATTATCCTGGTTTTGATGCACAGTCCGAGTGTTGTGACCACAAGTCTATGATCGGTCCCAAAGAATTCAGCACTTCGATAAATCATGCAGTTCTGTAGATTTTTTCAATGAATGCAAACAAGTGTGTGATCAATCTCTTCAGCCACTCCTCCGGCATTACTATACCATTTCTATCGGTGTCGAACCAGGAACCAGCAATCCTCATCCTTCTGGACTTGGCAAAGTTCAGAAAGAGAGAACTGTTGATGTCCTTGGTTCCAGAACCATAGGGGACCAATATATACTTCATAGCCAGCTCTGTTGGTGTCAGTATCCGCCTTGAAGTCGCCCAAAACAACAATTGCCTCGTGGCGGGCATTGGCCAACTATAGATTCAATCTTTAGGCAGTCACTGGCTACGTACAGATAAAAAAAAAATTCACCATTGACAAAAAGTGATCAAGTTAATCGTAGCTATATATAAAAGTCGGCTAGAGAAACCGGTAGCAATATTTATGTATACAATAATTTAGGCAAAATCCTTTGGTAATAGATAACACTGCATATGCAATCACTATGGATTATTTACAAAACAAAATATACATGACACATGACAAGTGCTGAAAAGAAATGTTGTTACATAAGTATTCATGAAGATATATATGTTGCTCGAAGTGAATGAGTGTCTTTAACAAATGCCACGCGTTACACGCTCTTCTTCTTTCTCCCCATATGAAATATTCACTGAATTAATTTTACCCAGTTATTATTTCTAAAGGAATTAAGTGACACCCCTACAAACCAGAGTCACGCAGCATTCTCGTATGACTTCAGACTAGTCTCCACTCAAAAAGAAAGAAAAAAAATCTCCAAATCTGTCCTTCACCACCTCCTCGGCGCGACATTGCCCTCCCCCCCCCCCCCGCAAATGATAGAAGGTGAGAGAGGAAGGGAGGGAGGGGCCGAGGGGGCCCATGCTCTCATGTAGGCCTATCATTCTACCCCGTTGGCACGCGAGAAAAAAAAATCAAAGATTTAGATGTTTTTGGCACCCACACACACAGCCTAACCGCAAACTGAAACGCAGGCAATACAGGCGACGCAGCACAGAGGAAAGGCAGACTTCCTGTTGCTGAATTGAAGCACAGTTTGAACTTCTCTCTCACTTGAAATGCTTCGAGATGCACTACTAACTCAGCATTTCACGTGAGAGAGAAGTACAATCTGTGCTTCCAATTAGCAACAAAAAGTCTGCCTTTCCTCTGTGCTGCGTCGCCTGCGTCTCATTCAGTGTGAAGGCTCAAAGATTTGGTTGATTTTAGCACTCGCGCTTAGAAAGTTTGCCCACCACCTGGCATAGAGGATAACTACAGCTTCTCTTCTTTATCTCTCTGTTTCCAGGGAGCGCCCATAGAATCCGTCTTTGGGAAGGCCTACAGTGGAATGGATGGCTTCATATACCCGCGGGAATTCGCCGAGGCCTACAACGATGTCAAGAATGGCAAGTTTGCCGTCTTTCATGCCTATGACTACCTCCTCTTCGTATACCACAATGAGTTCTCGCAGGTACATACCAGAAGCATTTAGTACACTTGTAA
>NC_134785.1:41456324-41623824 GCF_046742065.1 Oratosquilla oratoria
ACAACTGATAGTTTCAGCGCTTACTACATGGTTACTAAGTTTATTCCATTCGTCGACCGCCCTATTAGTAAACCAATTCTTGCCTATTTCCTTTTTAAGTCTAAATTTGTCCAGTTTATAACCATTACTGCGAGTCCTGCCCTATTGTTTTAATATGATGACCTTGTTTGCATCACCATTGTTAAAGCCTTTCATCCACTTGAACACCTCTATTAGATCACTCCGCACTCTGCGTCTTTCCAGAGAGTGTAAGTTAAGGTGCCTAAGCCTCTCTTCGTAAGGCAAATTTCTGAGTCCATGTATCATTTTGGTCATTCTTCTCTGTACTGATTCTAGTGAATTGATGTCCATTCTGTAGGACGGAGACCAAAACTGTACCGCTAGATAGAGTTTGATAATTACCTCTGCACTTCTATTCGTTACCGTCCTAGCAATGAAACCTAATGCTCTGTTAGCTTTATTCCTGGCGATAATGCACTGTTTCCTGGTTTTAAGGTCCGAACTCACTAGAACTCCCAAGTCTCTCTCGCACTTACTTTTCTCTACAAACGTGTTATCTAAGCTGTATCTATTTTCGGGGCTGTCTAGCCCTACGTTTAACACGCTACACTTAGAGATATTGAAGTTAATTTGTCATTTTACTGACCATGTGAACAATTTGTTAAGATCATCCTGCAGAATCTCTTCGTCGTCTCCTGACCTAATTAGGCGTCCTATTCTAGTTTTGTCTGCAAACTTACTAACATCACTATATATCCCGTCGTCTAAGTCGTTTATGTACATAATGAACAACAAGGGACCCAAAACTGAGCCCTGGGGGACCCCACTAGTAACAATGCCACACCTAGATTTTACTCCATTTATGGTGACCCGCTGTTTTCTGTTACTAATCCAAGCTCTAATCCATTCTAACATTTTTCCTCCTACGCCATGGGCTTTGATTTTATTCAGTAGTCCCTGGTGTTGTACGGGTGGCCAATGACACACAGGAAAAAAAAGTTTGGTTTAATGGAGTTTATACAAGCACTGACGTGCATACACTTCCACGACGAGAGAAAGACTGGCGTCGCTGGGGAACGCCACGATTCGCGTGCAAACATACCCGGTCGCATGGTTCGATTACAAAAATGCACACGAAATATACAATAATAAGTATACATATATATTGATAAATAAACACAACGGGAAATATGCATAAAAACACAAGAAAGGTCACCATTACAGTGTGGCACCTTGTCGAACGCTTTGCTAGAGTCAAGGTAAATAATATCGTAATTATCATTGTTATCTGACACCTTATACGCTTTAGTGTAAAAGGATAGAAGATTAGTCACACATGACTTACCCTTGGAGAAATCATGCTGTGAATTACGAATTAAATTATATCTTTCGATGTGTTCTCTGAATCTATTTACTATTACTGATTCAAACATTTTTCCTATAACCGATGTCAAACTGATTGGCCTGTAGTTGCATATAGACGATCTATCTCCCTTCTTAAAAACAGGAACAACGTTTGCTTGCCTCCAAGCATTAGGCACAAAACCAGTGTCTATTGATTTATTTAATATTTCAGGTAACTGGTCGCAGATTTCAGATTTACACTCCTTTTGCAATCTCGAAAAATTTTCGTCTGGACCCGAGGATTTTGTAGCTTTAAGTCTTTCAATCTGCTTGACTACTTCTAACTTACTAATGCTGATATTAGATAGACTACTTTCTTCATTCCCTCTGAAAATCGGATCGCAGTCAGGTACTTTATCTAACCTCTCATTAGTAAACACCGAAAGAAAATAATTGTTAAACTCCTCACTCATTTTTTCCTCCGATTCAATCCTGACATTTTCATCGTTTTTAATTGGTCCTATTCTTTCTATATTATTTGTTCTATAGAGATGAAAGAAACCCTTTGGGTTGGATCTTGCTTGACTAGCAACCTTAATTTCATAATTACGTTCCACTGTACGTGTATTCTTTTTAACCAGCTTTGCCATTTCATTATATCTTGATCTAAGGTGTGTTTCCCCGTTTTTCATTTTTATGTAAAGTCCTCTTTTCATTCCGAACTCACGTTTCAATCTATCCGTCATCCCTTTTACATTCTCATTGTTCACTTTAAATATGATAATTGACTCAATAAATGATGAAATTCACGAACCCCTCGCTGGTAATGGGGATGGTTACCACATCTTGGTAGACGGGTATCACCCTAAGAGAAGGAAGAGACGAATTGAATTTCATATATCCTAGGTACATATCTGTTCCGTCCGCCATTACATAAATAACACACGATGAATACATTAATGTTCTGTATAAAGCATGCAAATAATGTTATATACAAATAGGTTCCACAATACAATGGCCTTCCTTGAATGTGATAGAATATTTACAATATAAGATTTGATTATAATTGACGTACAACAATGATCCTACCAAGATTATAAATTTTATGTACAATAAAGCTATACGCGTTCAGGGGAAACTGCAGCAGTGGCGTGTTGCCACAATGGTGTAGTAGTAATACCACGCTGAAATTAAATAGAATAAAATAAAAGATAAATAAAAGTATCACAGCAATGTAAGGCATCCCTGGCGGCGTATTCGCTTAGTCGTGGATTCGAATCCTGCACTCTTCTCTGATTTTCAGCACGTAAGAACATAGGAACATAAAAACAGAGCAAACTGCAAGAGACCAGAAGGCCTTCTAGGCCATATGATCCCTCACCACCTGCCATCCTTATCCAAAAAGTGATCTCATCTTTTCTTAAAACAACCGATAGTTTCAGCGCTCACTCTATCATGGTTACTAACTCTATTCCATTCGTTGACCAATCTATTGGTAAACCAGTTCTTGCCTATTTCCTTCTTAAACCTAAATTTGTACATTTTAAACCCATTACTGCGAATCGTCACCTTCCCTAACACTCCCCAAAGCTCATGTAGTAGGGCAAAGGTGACGGCTTCGGCAGCAGCTACTCAGCGCCTCCTGGTGTAGTATACTCCTCTTTCCCCTCCAGGGAGGAACCTGCCCTTTCTATTTCACCCCCGAGGGATTCCTGATGAATCATGTGGCCATGACCTACCCCATTGGATCAGTCTTGAAGAAGAAACTGGACATTCTGTGAGTATTGCTGCCAGCGACAGCGAAGCAGGCTTTGTTAAAGTTACCCCTTCAGTTGTAGTAATATATATATATATATATATATATATATATATATATATATATATATATATACATATATATATATACATATATATGTGTGTGTGTGTGTGTGTGTGTGTGTGTGTGTGTGTGTGTGTGTGTGTGTGTGTGTGTGTGTGTGTGTGTGTGTGTGTGTGTGTGTGTGTGTGTGTGTGTGTGTGTGTGTGTGTGTGTGTGTGTTCCTTTTCTGTAGTTGTCAACTATATTCTGTTTTTCTAAATGATTTATTGTAATCACACAACCAATGCTTTCCAAAGCATTTTGCCAAAATTGTTATATATGTTCCGCGCGATCGATCGATTGCGCTGCGCCATTGATCGATCCATCGTTTGCGCTGCAATCAATCGATCGATCGTGCTACGCATGCGATGGATGTCCCTATCCTGATCACTAAACCAGTTCCAAACCAATAGATTCCATGAAGAAGTGGTCATTGTATAATTTTAAACTATTATTTTATTTTATTTTTATATCATGACGTGGTCATTTTTCCAATTTTACAAATTCAAATATTATTGTGATTTAGTGAGCGAAGGCTATACATCCATAATGTGTACAAAAAGTATTCTTTGTACTTGACATATTTGATCATAACGCATCAGCTTTTATTGCACAACGAAACTGCAGATGAGAAGCATTTCTTATATTGTCCACACTCCTACTGCCCGTCGTTTGTTTGTCGCCATCTCTCTGGGTTATTTTAAGCTAAACGTTAAATGAACATAATATTAGTATGGTCCGCCGTTGTTCTGTCCTCGTTTCCTGTATTGCTGATGATTTAGTCAACATGACACGAATTATTGAAGAGGATATGATATAGTGAGAAGCTGGTAAGTTGAAATCGCTGATGATTTAGTCAGCAGGACAGTGACACTAATTACTGAAGAGGATGTGATATAGTGAGGAGTTGGTCAGTTCAAATCGCTGATGATTTAGTCAGCAAGAGAGACTGACACACACTAATTACTGAAGAGGATGTGATATAGTGAGGAGTGGGTCAGTTCAAGTCGTTGAGGATTTAGTCAGCAGAAGAGGAAATTTCTGTATTTTTAGAACAAAGATTAAACTTTACAGCGAGTACAAAATAAAACAGATGAATTTCCGAATGCCAAACTTAAAATGCTCTGGTTTGTTCTTTTATTTTTTTTTTGTTAGTTTGTTGTTGTAGTTAAATAAATGGTCTTTTTCCAAATCCGGCAGTTTAAATATATGTGGGGCTATCATGTCCAACTAAAAACTTTTGTGTACATTTTAAAAATTCCTTGGTTACCACAACCTCTAGTCTAAAGAAAATAGAAAAGAAAGCAAAAGGAATAATCGCTAAAATCATAATTCTTAAGAATGTTGAATATTCAAAGTTAAATGATCTACACTAAAATGTCCTCCGTGCACAAGAGGGCCACTGCGATCGCTGCTGCCTAGTGAGGTGGATTAACTTGATCAAAAGACGCCGTCAATTACTAATATATTGAAGAGAAATATTCACTGATTGATTTAATTAACGAATTTCATTGGTTCGGGTTGGTGACGATTCAATAATAGTTGAAGACAAAGTTTCAATATTTTGTACATCCCCGTACATAAAGTCCTATAGTTTGTCTATGGTGGCTAAGGATCTAGATTAGGGCTAGGCAAATTTACATGTACCATATTACTAATTAGAATGCTAAATATAAATGAAAATCTGTATAGCTACCAAAAACTACCAGGTGATAACTTTTTGA
This sequence comes from Oratosquilla oratoria, assembly GCF_046742065.1. Lineage (NCBI taxonomy): Eukaryota > Metazoa > Arthropoda > Malacostraca > Stomatopoda > Squillidae > Oratosquilla > Oratosquilla oratoria. The sequence goes on from NC_134785.1 coordinate 41,461,251, forward strand.
AAAAGTAAAATATCGTGGCTCTCATATTTACTGTGAGATCGCTGGTAAGGCCTCCTTTACAGCCTTCAGTCCTCTGTTTAACACATTGCCATCCTACATAATCTTTTATTTTATTTTTTAACATACATGTAACCATTGTAATACAATTTGACTCCATCACTATTTGTCTTTATGACCTCCATGGTAACATGAACATGTAGGCCTATACTTCTCAGTCTTGGAATAAACTGAAATGGTAGCTACTGACCTTTCTTTTATATGATACTAGATGAAGAAGTGTGACTAATATGTATCTATAAAGTTCAAATAAATATGTAATGCTTTACAACTCTCTAAAATGTAAACTGTAATACTTATGAAGTTTTAACATAAACTCTGATATAAAAACCTACAATTCAAATATACAAATGATTCTAAGATTATTCAAAACATTTATCCACTCATAATAATCTCACCTCAAAGTTCAAACAATGAAAAAACATTTGTTTGAACAAACTTTATAAAAAAAAAAAACATCAAAACGGAATCAGGGGTCCCCCAAACTTGAAACAAATTAAGAAAAACATTTCTTTAATAAAATCAAATCAATTAGGATTCCTTCAAAGGAAATAATATTACCCCCAAAACAAACTGTTATTATTATCTTTAATCAAAAGTTTTCTGTTACCAATGCCTATTAATGCACACTATCTCACATAAGATCCTCAGTGAATCGTAATATTTTTCAAAACTACTCAGTCAAAACTACTCGTATTCTATTCTATCTTACCTTGAATTTCAAAGAAAACGGTCCAGTAATTAAAAGGAAACAAAATTAAAATCAGAAGAAAAAAAATCTAATTAAGATGAGATCATAATCCCATAAAAATCATTTAGATTTAGATGAGAATGCCATCAGGGTGTGTGAGACTTTTAGGGTGTGAGCATTTGTCCATTTGTCCGTACCCCATAGACCTCCTAACCTTAGCATTGAGCAGGCTGACCCCCTGATTCATGAAATTCGTAGGGCATCCCAGTACAAAAACGTTGTGGCAATGGCAGATTTTAATTATAGAAATATTGACTGGGAAATTTTAGTAGATCAGGAAGCGAAATTTTTCCTAGATGTGGTGCAGGATAACTTCCCAAAACAAATAATTACCGATCCTACGAGGAGAGAGAATACTCTGAACTTACTCTTAACTAATAATGAGCACCTAACGAGTAACGTAAAATTGGGAAATAGTCTAGGCTCTAGCGATCATCAAGAAATAAGATATATTATTTGGGTTGAATTAAAAAGTACGAATAACCTTCAAGTACCAGACTTCAAGAGAGCCAATTCTGACAAGACGAGAAACTGTACGAGACATTTGGTCACTTACGGGACCGACCCAGGGGGCTGACAGGATCTGGTATACGGTCACTCCGGACGTCAATAGCGCGGTCAGTAGTCGGGTCACGGAGGGTATGCGTACCTTGGGCTTGGTCATTTGTGGGCACGGGGTCAAGAGCCAGGTCAGCGATTTGGACGAAATGTATAGTAACCTAACGGATTCATTTCTAAATGACGGACAGGTTGAAACTTGAGATCGGAATGAAAAGAGGACTTTACATAAGAATAAAAAACGGGGAGACACACCTTAGATCAAAATATAATGATATGGCAAAACTGGTTAAAAAGAATATATATATATATATATATATATATATATATATATATATATACATACATATACCAAGGCTTTTTCCCCCTTCCAAGGGAGGTAGCCAAAAAGGGAAAGGCATAAAAACACTCCCACCCATTTCATCCCTAAATACACTCCACACCCCTCCCACCCTTCCTCTCATCTGAGCACCTCCTGGATGACGGGTCATCCCTGCACCCTGCCCACCGCCCTGGGTCAGAAGCAGTGTCGCAAGACACAGTACATCCACAGCAAGGCCGCTTCATTTAATCGGCGACCCCCCCTCTCCGTCCCCCTTTGCATATAAGGCGAGGACGGGGAGAAATCCCTTCGGGCTGCGTCAAAATTTACTCACACATACTACCCCACCCCCCACCCCCCCGCCCATTCCTCCTCATGCAGTCACAACATCATCCATATACAACCATTCTCCACTCACCTCTGTCTTCCGTCCTCTCCCTTCCTTCCTCAACAGACATTCCCCTCTTCCCCAAAGCCCCCTTCACCCCATCCATCCACCTCATCCTAGGACGTCCCCTCATGTTCACTCCCTCCACATCTGCCTTCCATACCTCTTTTACTAGTCTTTCTTCACTCATTCTTTCCATGTGTCCAAACCATCCTAATATTCTTTCATCAACCCTATCTCCCAAATCCTTTTTCACCCCTGTTCTCCTCCTCACCTCCTCATTTCTCACCCTATCCAGCCTAGTAACCCCCACCATACTTCTCAGACACCTCATCTCAAACACATTCAAACTCCTTCTCTCTTCTTCTCTTATGTTCCACGTTTCTGCCCCATACAGTGCTGTTGGCACAATCACTCCTTCATACAGTCTCCTCTTCGCATCCATTCCCAAATGTCTATTCCTCATTACACTCTTTAAACCACCAAGGCATTTACTCGCTTCTCTCAATCTACATTCTACCTCCACCTTCACTCCACCTTTTCCTGCTACACTTGCACCCAAGTATCTAAAACTATCCACTTCCTCCAGCAAAATATATATATATAATATACATATATACACATACACACACATACACACATACATACATACATACATATATATATATATATATGATATATATATAATATATATATATATATATATATACATACATGTATATGTACATATATGCGTACATAGCTATATATATATATATATATATATATATATATATATATATATATATACATTAGTATATTTTGGCAGTAAATTTTCTTGTAGACATGTCTTGTTAAAGACCAATACTAATTCAGTTTCAATTATCTTATTTATTTTTTCCATTCTTCTTATATGTTTCTTATAGTCCAGGGGTAGATTAAACACAAGTCTACCGAGATCCATGGTATATTGACACTGATTATATAAATACAATCGCAAGCTTTCGGTTGTTATATACAACCATCTTCAGGCAGATAAAATGACAGGAAAAGGTCCATGTCAATTATGCTAAGGGGTTACAAGATGACAAGGCTATATGGTTCCAGTGAGGTGGAATTAGGAGAGGTTCGAGTCTATCATAATGACTGGGGGGTGGGGGAGCTGGACAAGGTTAGCGTCCGTTGATGTTATGTGTCATATTGTCGAGGGGAATTTTGTCCTGGTGTGACGGATTCTTTGTTTAGAAGTAAGGTGTCTAATGTGTTTGTTTGTATGTTGATGATTGGTGTGTGTTGTGAAATGTAGACTTTCTCCAGGATGTGTAGTTTTTTGTGATCGTTACAGTGTTTGTGTATCGTTCACTAGGTACGGGGAACTGGTATTGTAAATTCGTATTAAGTTTATACCATTTTATTCAAAGCTTTCAGGTTTTCCAGTTATGGTATATACACTGTCAACTGTTAAACAGAACGATACATTAATGGTTACGTACATAATTGTTTATCACACCACTTCTTGTTGCACAACACCTGTCATCGTCCCAAAAAAACTGGTCTCTCCGGCCACCTACCCTGGTGGTCATTCGCCGGAAGTGACAATCTCAGCACTTATGACGCGTCATGCTCGCATAATCTTTAGTGTTTTATTTGAGCAAGATCACGGTCATCTCCTAAGGTTAGTATCCTGGGATTACAGGGTGTGATTTACTTAATAACTAAATATGTATATATATATCCAGGGGGGATCGTCAATATACTTAATTTGTGTTTTGTGTTTGTTTGGTTACTCGGATGTTCATGTGCGTTCGTATGTCTGTTTGGTGGTCCGAGTTGTTGTTGCAGACCCGAAGGTTGCTGACTTGGTTCTTAGTCAGCTAGAAGGGCCGGACATTGAGGGAGTGAGTGAGTGAGGGAGTGAGTGAGCGGTGTGAGCGAGTGATATTACTCATCATGTATATGGTGGCGTATACATATCGCTCTCCCCCTGGGGTTAGGTGGCTCCCGGCACCTAGGGTACATGGTTTACAAAAGTATTTATATGGGTAATACATCGAGAAAAAAAAATTCAGAGACACAAAATCCTGTGGGATTAAAAATGTGCAGATGGGGGGGTGTTGTTGAAGTGAATCTGAGGTCCCAAGGGGGATCATGAACTGTAATTAAGGGGTAGCGATGTTGTGTTTCAGAAGTGTAACGTTGTGTCTCACCAGATTACATGTTATATTGGATTCCACATACACTATTTAATTCACTTTCTAAATGTTATGGTTTTTATGGTTTAACACTATCACTGTTGGGAGTGTTATTTTCTAAACACTGTTCTATGGTCAGTTTGGTGTGTCACATTGCACTTGTTTTATTTCATAGTATGTATATATAGTTTCTGTAAGAATTTTTATGGTATTTAAGATATTGGGTGAGACACAAGAATAAACTTAATCTAGGTTTACAATAATTTGGGTATGGAGGTGGAAAGGTTTTGGAAGGTGTTACTTCATGCAACAGAATTTGGTTAATACCACAAGTATAAAGAGAATGATTAAGAGGTAAAGGGCTGTGGAGTTATATGGAAGAATCCTATGATGTAAGTCGAGTGAGTCCATGTCAAAAGTAGTCGATGTTTAAGGTGGGTAATTAATGATGTATTTACTTTTGGAGGATGAAGGTTATGTCTCAGTGAATGAGGATATGTTTATCTGACTCTCGCTAAGGTTATATTGGTCGGAAGGAAGTAGAGAAGTTTTGATAGCTATGCGGAAAGGAGTTCTTATTGGAAATGGGCCATTTTAACCTCCACTGATAGATACATGACGTCCTGCATCTTCAGGGGCGAGAGCTAGAGTGCATGTTTAATTGCGTCGACGCAGAGTCATGGGATGAGACTTGCGTTTTGGTGATTGGTGTGTGTCTGTGATAGGTGGATTGTGGATGGGAGGTGAGATTGGGTCGAGGTTCAGTTTGACCTTTCTCAACTTCTCTCCATGTATGGTGAAGGTGGTGTGATCGGAAGGATCTGTTAGTAGGAAAACATTGTTAGGGAGTGAACTTGTGACTATGAAGGGGCCTAGGAATTTGGGTTTGAGTTTGTTTGTTCTACCTGAGTCTTTTACCATGACTGTGTCGCCAGGTGCTATGTCAAGTGGAATTGACCGTTTGTGTTGTTTTGTCTTTGTCTTTTCCTGGGCTTCTTTCAGGTTTGCTATAACTTTTTTGTAAATTGTTTGCATACCTCTTTTGATGCAGTGTGCGAGGTTATCTAGGTTGTATAAGGGTGGGGGGGTTGGTTGAATATTTGGTAGGGTAGGCGCATTGGTTGGCCGAAAATGATCTCATGTGGGGACATCTTTGTTGCGGAATTGACTGTGCTATTTATACTGGCTTGTACCTGTGGTAGCCAATCTTCCCAACTGTCCATGAGGTCGTTGACCAATGGTCTGAGAATCTCTAGGACCTTGCGATTTGTTCGCTCAGTCAGACCGTTTCCCTGGGGGTGGTATGCAGTGGCAAATGTTTGGTCAATGTTGTAGAGGTGTGCTATTTCGCGCATCACCTCATTTTTGAATTCTGAGCCATTGTCAGATAACATTGTGTGTGGTATGTTGTATCTACAAAAGATATTGTTGACTAGGGCTTTGGCTACAGTCTCTGCTGTTTTGTCTTGGAGTGGTATTAAGATTGTGTATTTAGAGAAATATTCTATTGCTGTGAGTACATAGTTGGAACCTTGATGGCTCGTTGGCATTTTCAGTAGGTCAATGCCAAGTGTTTCCCATGGCTCAGCAGGGAGTGGGATGTCTTTAATGTGGATTTGTTTCGGGTCAGGGCCTCTGAATTGGTTACAAGTTACACAAGAATCTATGTGTGTGGTTATATCTCTTTTCATGTTAAGCCAGTAGTATGTGTGTCTAGCAGTGTTTAGTGTCTTATCTCTGCCCGAGTGGCCTCCCATTGCACTGTCGTGCAATATGTGTAGGAGCTTGGGGACTAGGGCTCTGGGAATAACAGTCACCTCTCTTGTATTAATGGTTCTCCTTATGACTCCGTCGACCAGATTGAGTTCCTCAATAGGGACAGGTGGTCGGGAGTGTAAGGGGGTTTGTGAAATGAGATGCTGTTTTATTGGAGACCATATTGGGTCTCTGTCAGTTTCATCTCTGAGTTCTTGCATAGGTATGCATGTGGTTTGGGTTATGGGGGTGATGTGAGTTTGTCTGCTCAAGCAGTCTGCCACTACGTTAGCTTTCCCAGCTAAGTATACGATCATGGGATCGTAATCAAGGAGAGTTGTTTCCCATCTAGCAACTCTCCCATGTAAGTCTTTGGAGTTAAAAAGATAGACTAGGGGTTGGTGGTCTGTTAGTATGGTAATCTTGTAGCCTAAAATGAGGTATTTAAAGTGTTTTAGTGCCCATATGATTGCAAGTCCTTCTTTGTGTGTAGTTGAGTAGTTATTTTCAGTTTTGTTTAGGACTCTACTTGCGTAGGCTATGGCGTGTTCTTTGCCATTGTCATCTTTCTGTTGTAGGACTGCGCCTATTCCTTTAGAGGAGGCGTCTGTGTAAAGAAAGAATTCTTTCTTCATGTCAGGGAAAACTAGTACAGGGGCTGTGGTGAGTGCGTGTTTGAGAGTGTCGAAACTTTGCTGTTCTGTTTCTGACCATTGAAATGGCTCGCCTTTCCTTGTGAATTTGGTCAGAGGGGAAGCAATATCAGCAAAGTTTCTTATAAAGTGTCTGTAGTAGGAGGCTAACCCAATGAAACTTCTTGTTTCATTAGCGTTTCTGGGGGTTGGGAAATTGTTTATTGTATCTATTTTATCTGTGGTTGTGTGAATCCCTTTTGCATCCACTTTATGGCCTAGGAAGATGAGTTCCTTCATGAGGAATCTACATTTCTTTAATTGAATCTTTAATCCCGTATTTTTGAGACGTTTGATGACAATCTCTAAAGTGTTAAGGTGGTCTCTTTCTGTGGGACTATATATAATGAGGTCGTCTAAATAGACGAATAATGAGATTCCTATCATGTCACTGAAAATGCGGGTCATCAACCTTTGTTGGGTTGAGGGGGCATTCTTAAGGCCAAAGGGCATACGCTGAAAATGGAAATGCCCTTTATCGGTGGAGAATGCAGTTACGGGTTTTGATTCCTCTGTTAGTTCGACCTGCCAGAAGGCTGACTTGAGGTCTATTGTGGAAAAAACAGAGTTCCCGTTGCCAATGCATTGTAGTACATCTTGCATGGCGGGGAGGGGGTGTGGGTCAGATTGAGTTAGGTTGTTTACTTTCCTGAAGTCAACAAAGGGCGTAAGGTTCCGTCTTTCTTAGGGACCAAAAAGAGGGGACTGTTCCATGGGGAGTCTGAATGGGAAATTACGCCTTGGTGTATCATCTCTTGTACACTGTCATTGACTTGGGATTTCCTACTGTGGGGTATGCGGTAAGCGGGGGTGTATGAAGGGGTGGTGTTTGGGGGAATTTGGATGTGATGTTTGATTATGTCACATTTGCCTAGTGGTTCGCCTTCTAAGGCGACAGCTGATCTATTCCTCTGTAGGAGAGCTAATAGCTCGTTATGACTTTCTCCGTCAGCTGATGTCGTGATTTGGTCTGGGAGAATAGGGGGAAGGGGTTGTGTTGGTCTTACTTGGTTGATGTGTTGCGGCAGTGGTTCCTGGATAGGGGAATTATGGAGATGGACTGCGCAGATGTTTGTATTCTTCCTGATTTTACGGTGTTGGTCTGATATGTTTGTTAATATAGCTAGTGTATGTTTATTTTCAGATATTGTGTCCCAGGAGGACTCAATGGTTATGTTGTTAATCCTGGACGTGTCTGAGTCGATTATGACGTCCTGATGGTCTATTGCACCGGGTATGTATAGTGGGACTGTTATTGAATGTCTAGGGGGTATGATGACTGTGTTAGACATCAGTGCCTTTGAGGTGACATAAGGGGGTGGTCGGAAGGAATAGCTGTTAGTGGGATTGGGAGTATTGAAGGAAGGTAGACATGAGAGATGTTGTGTGTCTGAGTCGGGTGTCTCAGGAACTGTTGACTCATTATTTACATCTCGGAAGGAGATTTTGTTAGTCTCAAAGTCTATCTTAGTTTTCCAAATCCTCAATGTGTTTAGCCCTATTATACCTTGTTGATCAAGACTCCATTCATCAGCTATGTGGAAAGGTGTGAAACCTACCTTACAATTATTGACTTCAATGTTTAAGTCTATGGTGTCGTGTAGAGAAATTGTGCTCCCTTCTATTAGGAGTCCTTCCATATTGGAAAATTGAATTTGGGGTGGGTCATTTAATGCTTCATACAGAGCTCTTGGGATGATGTTCAGGTTTGTTCCTGTATCAACCATCATGTCAACTTTAAGTTGATCTAGACTCACTTCTAGGGTGAGGTATTTGTGTTGTGTATGAGATATTCCTATGGTGGTTTGGTGCGTGAGGCTGGTACACGTTCCCCCAATCGGTGTTGAGTTGTGCGTGTCGTGTGGGAGGGAGCTGTTTGTCGAGGGGTGGTGAATGGTTTGTTAGTTCTCTGATGCGGTTGTTGTTGTGTTTTCTGTAGGTAACACTCTTTGTTGGAGTGAGTTGATGTTTGGTGTAGGTTGCAGTATTTGATTGGATGTGTTGGTGTAGGTAGGAGTGGGTGTTTAAAGGGGGGTGGAACTTGTTTGTTTTGATTCTGAATTTGACACTGAGCATTCGTATGTGAGGTAGTAGCATGCACTGAGCAAGGGATGGGGTGGTGTTGTACCTGTGGGTGTTGTTTTTGCTGTGTCCAACACTGGGCATCTGTGTGGGAAATGGTTCCATGAACTGAGCAAGGAATAGGGTGGTGTTGTACCTGCGTGTGTTGCTTTTGCTGTGTCCAACACTGGGCATCGGTGTGGGAAATGGTTCCATGAACTGAGCAAGGGATAGGGTGGTGTTGTACTTGCGTGTGTTGCTTTTGCTGTGTCCAACACTGGGCATCGGTGTGGGAAATGGTTCCATGAACTGAGCAAGGGATAGGGTGGTGTTGTACTTGCGTGTGTTGTTTTTGATTGGTGGGAGGGGGTTGCTGTGAGTGAAGGCTATTTAATCTGGGGAGATGGTTGGGGGTATCTAAGGATACATTGCAAGCATTCATGATATCTAAGATATAGGTATAAGCTAGAGGATTTCTAGTGTCTAGTTCCCTTTTGGAGGCTTCCTTTAAACACTTTGGAGGGAGTTGGGAGAGATAGGAAGCTATTTCAAGGAATGTTAGTAAGTGTTTTGTTGGCATTACATTTTGACCAAATTGGTCAGTGTGAGTCCAAGGAGAGTTATTCTCTAGGTCTTCTCTGACCTCTTTCATTCCGTTTGCAACAAAATCCATTATATTAGTAATGGAATGTGGTTGGACTCTAGTGTTATTGAGGAAGGTGATGAGGAAGGAAATGTTATTAGGTTGTTTGTTATGAAAGACCTTAAGAAGGTGGCGTTTATATTCCTGATATGTGATTCCACATGCAACTAAGCTGTCTAGCATCCTTGCCTTTGAACGGCAAATGTCAGATGGGTTTATTTTCTGACGGCACAAATTTATTTTATCTGTCTCCGAGTATTGGGGGTTCTTTGAGAAGAACAGGTCACATGCTGTCAAGAAATCTGTAATGGATAGTCCACTATCTTGGGAAAAGGTTGGGATTTCTGTGAGGGGGTTATGGTTTGATAGTTGTTAATTATTGTTGGTTGAGGTAGTGGGTAAGGGTAATATTGTGGGTTTGGAGGAAGGTTAGGTGGTGGTTGGTGGTATGGTGTGGAGTGGGTTTGACCAGATGGGGTATGGGGGGAAGGAAAGGGGAAGTTTTGGTACTGCTGCTGAATGGGAGGGGGGTTATTATGTGTTTGGATATGGGGGTTGGATGGATTATGGTTTATAGGAGGTTTTGTTTGCATATTTGGTTGGATGGGAGGAATGGGTGGTTGTGATTGTGAGGGGTGAAAGGGGTCTACTTGAGGAAGCTGGTTGAAAGGCATGATATTAGGAGGAGCAACATGAGGAGTTGGTTGGATGGGTTGTTGTGGTTGAGATGGGTTGGAGGTGTCTACTTGAGAAGGCTGGTTGAAAAAAGGTAAGACATCGTTCTCATAAAGAGGGTCTATTGGATTATCTGCATTAGGATTAGTTTTGTCAGGATTATTTAACTGGTCATTGGTTAACTGTTTAGAGGTATTGTCAACCTGTGGATATAGGTAAAGATGGTCTGTTTTGTCATTGCCAATTAAGTCTTCTGTGTGTATTTCCTCTTTGTCACTGGATATGTCATGTTGTTGTTTTTCTTCTCTAGACTTTGAGAAGACGCTATGTAAACTTTGTTTTAGTTTGGATCTGGTGGCAAAGGCCATGTTGTTAAGTCATGTATTAGTTAATAGTTAGTATGTATTAGTTAATAGTTAGGTTTGATTTGTAATCTAAGAAAAAAAGAGCTGTTAAAATATGAATAATAGGTATATAGTAACTAAGGGTAATATGTTATGCTTAGATATGGGAGGGGGGATATAGTATGTCAACGGTTATACAGTATAATGGGATTACATATGTAAAATCATAAAAATATGTATATATATATATATATAATAGTAATAAAATGTCATAAAAAAAATTACAGCAGTAAAATAGGTTACATTGATAAAAATGTATAAGTTCTATGTAAATATTGAATTTTAAACATATAAGGGCTATTTGTTTAGACAAGAATTACTTAACTAGAAGAATGCATATGAATGTGATATTATGTAATAGTCAAATCTAGTAAGGTTATTGCATATCTACAAATATGAAATTGTATTAGGAATATGTGAAATTTTGTATTTGATAAGTTGTAGTGGTTGAAAATTAGAATTTACAAAATGTTTGAAGCATGTTATCTTCTTTCAGCCAATTAATGTTACGACTGTTTGGTGAGTGACATATAGTGTAAACACAAATTATGTCACTGGAAAAAAAATTGCATATGAACATAATAGTATGTATGCAAAATAGTGGAATAGTGAAATCTAGAAAAAAATTATTCATATGATGAATATAATTATTAAAATGAATTTGTTTTAATTATATATATAGTATTTAACACTGTTAAATGTTTAAATGGTATTGCTAATAGTCTTACTTGGAATATTATTTGTTAATTGGACACTGCACTCGTAAAATGTAGGCAGGATTGTAGTTATCGCCAGTTGGGGCTGTGGCTGGGCGTAGACTTCTTTGTAGTTACGCGTTGAGAGAGGCGTGCGTCAGCATAATACGTGACCATAGTAATAGGTACTGGGTTGAGTGGTGTGTGTAGGTTTACTTCTAGATGAGGGTAGTGCCTCGTTGATATTCTCGTAAAAAAAGGAGAAGCAGTATCAGCGATTCAGGAATGGATAGGTAAGGTAATAGTAGTAATGATACTATTACGTATTTGAAAAAGGTGTTGGTTGGGTTACCTTATTTAGAGGCTGGTAGTTATTGTTGAGTCGGCGGCGATAACGTAGGTGTTGTGCAGGGTGTGGTTTTGCTGCCACCAGGTGGTGAGAAATTTTCACCACCGCTTCTTTTGGAGGAACACAATTGGTGCAGAGGGGTGCGCAGGATGAGTCCTCGATAGTCTTTTTTTTTTTTTTTGGTAGTTAGTTTGTTTCTTTAGAGACGTGGGCGCGGTCACCGCTTGCCACCAGTAATAATGTATCGTTCACTAGGTACGGGGAACTGGTATTGTAAATTCGTATTAAGTTTATACCATTTTATTCAAAGCTTTCAGGTTTTCCAGTTATGGTATATACACTGTCAACTGTTAAACAGAACGATACATTAATGGTTACGTACATAATTGTTTATCACACCACTTCTTGTTGCACAACACCTGTCATCGTCCCAAAAAAACTGGTCTCTCCGGCCACCTACCCTGGTGGTCATTCGCCGGAAGTGACAATCTCAGCACTTATGACGCGTCATGCTCGCATAATCTTTAGTGTTTTATTTGAGCAAGATCACGGTCATCTCCTAAGGTTAGTATCCTGGGATTACAGGGTGTGATTTACTTAATAACTAAATATGTATATATATATCCAGGGGGGATCGTCAATATACTTAATTTGTGTTTTGTGTTTGTTTGGTTACTCGGATGTTCATGTGCGTTCGTATGTCTGTTTGGTGGTCGAGTTGTTGTTGCAGACCCGAAGGTTGCTGACTTGGTTCTTAGTCAGCTAGAAGGGCCGGACATTGAGGGAGTGAGGGAGTGAGGGAGTGAGTGAGCGGTGTGAGCGAGTGATATTACTCATCATGTATATGGTGGCGTATACATTTGAGTATTTTGGTATTGTTAACTAGGTCTTGTCTTGTGGGATTTCTGTTGTGATAGTAAGTCATATGTTTCCGTATGCTACCATCGCGGGCATGCATTGTGAGCCTTCGGCTAAGTGAAGTGGTGGTAATACCAATGTAATGCATGTTGGGTAGAAGTTTACAACCTTCTTCGGGGCAGGAGTATTGGTATACCACATTCGCTTGCTTTATGGTGTTGTTATCTTTTGTCAGGTTATTCTTCATGAACAGGCAAGAGACGGTTGTGTTTTTGTAGTATATAATTATGGCTAATCTTTCTTGTGGGTTGATAAACGTGACATTCATTGTGATAATTTCTTTTAAGACCCTTTCGTCAGTTTTATATGCGGGTGTCATTTGATTCTTAAAGAAAATGTTGTGTATAGTTTGTGTGGGTTTTTGTTCCTGTTGAGTTTGGGTACGTGTCAGAAAGAGGTTGATTTCTTTGTCTATGATAGTGTTTGAGTAATTGTTGTTGATGAGTATCTGTTTTAGTCTCAAGAGTTCTGTGTGAAGTAAGTCCCAAGAAGAACAGTTACGAAAGGCACGTCTTAAATATGCTCGAATGACGCTCAGCTTATACCTATCGGGGCATTCACTGTCAGCATTCATGCATCGTCCTATGTCAGTGTCCTTCCTGTACACTTTAGTTTCATGTCGGTCATTTCGGGAATTCACTAGGACGTCGAGGAAGGGGATCTTGTGATGTAGCTTAAGTTCATATGTGGTGATGGATATAGAGCTGCCTAGTGTAGGCCTTATGGTCTCTTGCAGTCTCCTTCATTCTTATGTTCTTATGTTATTCAACCCAGTATCTTGTAAGTTTTTCTTGTCAAATTCCACTCCGAGATGACTAAAATTATTTACCCAGCTCTTTTTGAGTAATAATTTGATGGCAAACACAAAATCAATAGTGCCTTTCCCAGGTCTGAAACCGTGCTGCCACTCTCCAATATTTTCCTCTACAGCTATTCGAAGTCTCTGCTCCAGCACTCTTTCGTAGATTTTTCCTGCATGTGAGAGCAATGAAATTCCTCTGTAGTTTTCACATTTTGATCTATCACCTTTCTTAAAGATTGGACAGACTACTGCTTTACCCCAGTCATCCGGTATTTTCCCCTGGTTCCATGCTGTGTTAAATACACGTGCCAACCATTTCACACCAACTTCTTCAAGGGTCTTGAATATTTCAACTGGCAATCCATCCTCGCCTACTGCTTTCCCATTTTTCATTTTTCTGATTGCCATCGAGATTTCTTCATTTGTGATATCTTCTGTAATTTCTCCTCTTTCACCATCACCATCATCATGATCATCACCATTCATCTCAGCGTTGTTTACTACTGCTACGTAATCATTCCCACCCTCTTCCACATTCAATAACCTCTCAAAGTACTGTCCCCATCTCTGACTAATTTCTTCTGGTTCAGTTAATAGCTTTGTCCCATCCTCATTTTTTATAGAATAATTGTTTGAGTTCTCGCTGGGTCGGTCCCGTAAGTGATCAAATGTCTCGTATAGTTTCTCGTCTTGTCAGAATTGGCTCTCTTGAAGTCTGGTACTTGAAGGTTATTCGTACTTTTTAATTCTACCCAAATAATATATCTTATTTCTTGATGATCGCTAGAGCCTAGACTATTTCCCAATTTTACGTTACTCATTAGGTGCTCATTATTAGTTAAGAGTAAGTCCAGAGTATTCTCTCCCCTCGTAGGATCGGTAATTATTTGTTTTGGGAAGTTATCCTGCATCACATCTAAGAAAAATTTCGCTTCCTGATCTACTAAAATTTCCCAGTCAATGTTTCTATAATTAAAATCTTCCATTGTCACAACGTTTTTGTACTGCGAATTTCATGAATCAGGGGGTCAGCCTGCTCGAAGCTGAGGTTAGGAGGTCTATGGGGGTACGGACAAATGCTCACACCCTTAATTAGAAAATGGACAAATGCTTACACCCTAAAAGTCTCACACACCCTGATGGCATTCTTATCTACATCTAAATGATTTTTATGGGATTATGATCTTATTTTAATTAGATTTTTTGGATTCTGATTTTAATTTTGTTTCCTTTTAATTACTGGACCGTTTTCTTTGAAATTCAAGGCAAGATAGAATAGAATACGAGTAGGTTTGACTGAGTAGTTTTGAAAAATATTACGATTCATTGAGGATCTTATGTGAGAGAGTGTGCATTAATTAGCATTGGTAACAGAAAACTTTTGATTAAAGATAATGATAACAGTTTATTTTGGGGGTAATATTATTTCCTTTGAAGGATTCCTAATTGATTTGATTTTATTAAAGAAATGTTTTTCTTAATTTGTTTCAAGTTTGGGGGACCTCTGATTGGGTTTTGATGGTTTTTTATCAAGTTCGTTCAAACAAATGTTTTTTCATTGTTTGAATTTTGAGGTGAGATTATTATGAGTGGATAAATGTTTTGGATAATTTTAGAATCATTTGTATATTTAAATTGTAGGTTTTTATATCTGAGTTTATCTTAAAACTTCATAAGTATTACAGTTTACATTTTAGAGAGTTGTAAAGCATTACATATTTATTTGAACTTTATAGATGAGATATTTTTATGATTCATAGCAATTAGCAAACTTACACTTTTTAAATGCAATCAACTTTTTGCATAGGTGTATATTATTCACACTTCTTCATCCAGCATCTAAAGAAAGGTCAGTAGCTACCGTTTCAGTTTATTCCAAGACTGAGAAGTATAGGCCTACATGTTCATGTTACCAATCGAGGTCATAAAGACAAATAGTGATGGAGTCAAATTGTGTTACAATGGTTACATGTATGTTAAAAAAAAATTAAAAGAAAAGTTTGTGTCAGATGGCAATGTGTTAAACAGAGGACTGAAGGCTGTGAAGGAGGCCTTTACTTTTTCAAAAAGTTATCTCCTGGTAGTTTTTGGTAGCTATACAGATTTTCATTTATATTTAGCATTCTAATTAGTAATGTGATACATGTAAATTTGCCTAGCCCTAATCTAGATCCTTAGCCACCAAAAACAAACTATAGGACTTTATGTACGGGGATGCACAAAATATTGAAACTTTGTTTTCAACTATCATTGAATCGTCACCAACCCGAACCAATGAAATTCGTTAATTAAATCAATCAGTGAATATTTCTCTTCAATATATTAGTAATTGACGGCGTCTTTTGATCAAGTTAATCCACCTCACTAGGCAGCAGCGATCGCAGTGGCCCTCTTGTGCACGGAGGACATTTTAAGTGTAGATCATTTAACTTTGAATATTCAACATTCTTAAGAATTATGATTTTAGCGATTATTCCTTTTGCTTTCTTTTGGAAAAAGACCATTTATTTAACTACAACAACACACTAACAACAAAAAATAAAAGAACAAACCAGAGCATTTTAAGTTTGGCATTCGGAAATTCATCTGTTTTATTTTGTACTCGCTATAAAGTTTAATCTTTGTTCTAAAAATACAGAATTTTCCTCTTCTGCTGACTAAATCATCAACGACTTGAACTGACCAACTCCTCACTATATCACATCCTCTTCAGTAATTAGTGTTACTGTCCTGCTGACTAAATCATCAGCGATTTCAACTGACCAGCTCCTCACTTTATCATATCCTCTTCAATAACTCGTGTCATGCTGACTAAATCATCAGCAATACAGGAAACGAGGACAGAACAACGGCGGACCATACTAGTATTATGTTCATTTAACGTTTAGCTTAGAATAGCCCAGAGAGATGGCGACAAACAGACGACGGGCAGTAGGAGTGTGGACAATATAAGAAATGCGTTTCATCTGCAGTTTCGTTGTGCAATAAAAGCTGATGCGTTATGATCAAACATGTCAAGTACAAAGAATCATTTTTGTACACATTATGGATGAAGAGCCCGCGCTCACTAAATCACAATAATATTTGAATTTGAACCATCATACGTAGCTCGGTTGCTAGCGTCTTGAACTCCTGATTATGGACGCACGGGTCATGGATGAAAATGAGACTAGATCTTCTGATGTTACGTGAAATCTGGTCGGGGACTTGTACAATACTTTTAAACCATCACGCGTAGCTCGGTTGCTAGCGCCTTGACCTCGTGATTATGGAGGCACGGGTCAGTGTTCGAATCCCATAGCAGAGCTTCTCAAAATACTACTATATTTTGCGCGTTGGTCACACCACTTGGGAAAGGTGATCAATATTATTCTTATTCATTTATCGATTCAAGTGTTTACTTATTCACCTATTCATTTACTTATTTATTCATGTGTTTATTTATTTATTCGTGTATTTATTTATTTATTAACTATTAATTTCTCTATTTATTAATTCATTTATGTATTCATTTACTCATTTATTTGTTTACTTATCTATTCATTTACTCATTTATTTGTTAACTTATCTATCCATTTTTCGAGCGGAAAAAATAATATTACTTTTTTTTTTTTTTTTTTTTGTCGTTCAGCACCCAGCGCATGATCGAGCACGGATTCATGAAGTACTTGAAGAATCAATTTCTCATCAACGCAACCTACTGCATGGAACCTCCTGGATCTGAAAGTGTGGGAAAGCTGAGATCGCTGGAACTCAAAGATTTCTTAGGAATATTCCTTCTCTTTGGTGGAGGTGAGGAATACAAAGGTCTAGGGCACCATTTGTCGAATGTTCTGCAAATTTCACCCCTACAATCACAAGACATTTTTTTAACGCAGGTTGATTTTTAAAAATTTGTCAATCAATTTTTCTCTTATGTGACTAGTTTCAACGTGTATACCAAATATGGATTTAGAAATGAACTCCGTCATTGAAAACCTCGATGATGAGGTATGCCATGTCCCATTGCGATAATTCAAATCAAAGTTTGAAAACTGGTCATGATTCAGTATTATGTCAGCCACCATATTGAATTCTGAAAAATAATCAACATTGACTAAGTAACACACCATTCTGAAAACACAAATAAATACATAGATAAATGCATAAATAAACGAATAAGATAGATAAGTATAAATTGATAAATAGACAAATAGAAAGATTGAAAAAATTCTGGTTTAACATTTGACCAAGAATATCTCTCGCATCTTTCAGGAATGTCGGTAGCCGTGCTCTGCCTCCTGCTAGAACTGGCAACGTCGCGAATTCAACCCAAGTCTTACCCAAGACTTGCCAAACCTAATCAAGACTAACATGTCCGTCTGTTTTTCCTACACACTATTTATCTACTGCTTTTGCGTAAATCCTACTTTCACCAGACTTGTTTCTTAGTCGTAATATTGTAAATGTTCACATACATTTTAACTGTGGCAGTTGTCTAAAGCCTCAGTCACACTAAACTTACGACCTGTTTCCGACCACCTTCGACCGAAAATCAAGCGATCATTCGGCGACACAAAACCTATGCAAGGAATTTAAATGGGAAAAGTTAATGTTGTTGATGAAATGAAAATCTATGTACTGGGGACTATTCAGTATGTGTTGTAATATATCTATCTATCTATCTATCTAGAATCGAAGCTCTAAGAACTAACGAGGACACCGTGGAATATATTAATTTTAATTTAGTGAATATCATTAGGGAATCGGCAGAGAAAGTAGGAAGTATATAAAACATTAGAGAAAACAAATACTCCACAGCTACAAATGACCTAATTAAAAAAAGGACCATGCAGATTAAAAGCAGGAGAGACGAAATAGAAAGAGTAGAACTTAAACAAGCTTATCAACAAAAGGCAGAGATTAGGGAAAAGAAAGAGAAACATTGATGAAATAGAGGAAACTATTCCTAAAGGTAAAAGTATTAAGGGGACCGAGCGCAGACATGCTTTAGGAAGACAGCAAATGGTATGTTTGAAAGATGGAAATGGAGAAATCATTAAATGCAGGGACAGAATGGTAAAAAGAGTAGAAGAATTTTAACAAGAGCTTTACTCGTCGAAGACCATAGTTGAGTCAGTAAATTCATGTATAGACATTAGTAGTGTACCAGAGATTACAAAGGAAGTAGAATTTGCTCTAAAAACTATGAAACGAGGAAAAGCACCGCGGGAAGATGATATATCGATAGATCTGTTGAAAGACGCAGGGAAATTAGTTCATATTAAATTAGCTCAGTTGTACACCCAGTGCTTACGTCAAGAAAGCGTTCCTGAATCGTGGTGCAATGCTATAATGATTTTGCTTCATAAAAAAGGAAATCAGAAGGACTTAGTAACTATCGACCAATTAGCTTGCTATCAAACGTATATAAAGTATTATCCAAGATCCTTACAAATAGACTAAGTCAAGTTTTAGATGGAAACCAACCGAGAGAACAGGCAGGCTTTAGGAGCGGATATTCGACTCAAGACCATTTGCAGGCGGTAAATCAACTAATCGAGAAAACGACAGAATACAATATACCTATCTGTCTAGCTTTTGTAGATAACGAGAAGGCCTTTGACTGGGTAGAAAAAATAGCAATACTAAACTCGCTACGCGAACAGGGTACAAACGAACAGATCGTAAGTTTTAGAAAAGATTTATGCGGAAAGTACCGCTATAATTCGACTACATGAAGATACAGAAAAGATCAAGATCGAGAAAGGAGTACGGCAAGGCGATACAATTTCACCCAAACTATTTACAGCTTGCTTGGAAGATATTTTTAGAATATTGAGTTGGGAAAAGAAAGGTTTAAAGATTAATGGTGAATATTTAAACCACCTAAGATTTGCGGATGACATTATTCTTATTTCAGAAAGAGCAGAAGACTTGCAATATACGCTGGGTGATCTAAACAAGAAAAGTTTCAAAGTAGGTTTAAAAACGAATAAGAGTAAAACCAAAGTAATGTTCAACACGAAAGTTCAAAGCAAAGGGATTGTAATTGATGGCGAGAGTCTTGAAGAAGTTGAAGAGTATAATTATTTAGGCCAGATGGTGAAAATGACGAAAGATCATGATAATGAAATAAAAAGACGCATTACAATTGGTTGGAAAGTGTTTGGTAAGTGTAATAAAATCCTGAGAAGCTCTCTACCTTTATGTTTGAAACGTAAAGTTTACAATCAAGGCATTTTGCCAGCAATAATCTACGGGTGTGAGACTTGGAAACTAACGAAGGCGATGGAAACAAAACTAAGGACAGTACAGAGGAGAATGGAGAGATCAATGGTAGGAATAACGCTGAGAGACCGAAAGAGAGCAAGTTGGGTGAAAGAGCAGACTAGAATGAAAGATATTGTGGAGGGGGTAAAAAAGAGGAAGTGAAATTGGGCAAGGAAGTTAGCGCGAACGACTGATGAGCGATGGAGCAAGTGTGCTACTGAGTGGACGCCGCGAGATAGGAAGCGTGGAAGAGGGGACCAAACAGGTGGAGAGACGAGATCGAGAAGTTTGCAGAAGTGACGTGGCAGAGTCTGGCGCGGTCGTGTGAATGCTATGAAGGAGGCCTTTATTCAGCAGTGGACTCAGGACGGCTGATTTGATTGATTAATTGATTGATTGATTGATTGATTGATTACCGACTTCCAGCGAGTTCCAAAGACTAGCTGCAACTGGCCGGAGACCACCTGGTCGCCGGTGGTCGGAAACAGGTCGTAAGCTTGGTGTGACTGGGCCCTAACATGTAATCATTCTTCGCCATAAATATTTCTTACTTTACAATGCAAAATAATTTGCCAGGGAACTGATAACTTTGAATCAAAATTCACGCTGTAAGAAAAATGCTATTTATAAGTTTTCATAATGACAGAATTATTATTAACAGACAATTTATTTCAAAAGGTATCAATATAATATTCAATTCCTCTCCATTCAACCAATTTCCCATTTTGAATACCTGTTAAGATGGCATTATTTCTAATGCTTTGGTAAGGTGTGTACAAGATAGTAATGAAATTAGCATGTCTGAAGACTAATCTAACTGCAAAGTTGGTTAGCAGACATTTCATGAGTATGACTAGCACTTTTCCACAGAAATATTCAATCCTCATTAATAAGAAATGTAACTCAGGCACTACTCTGTAGGGTTGTATAAATCTTAGATATCACATATCATCTATTTCTTTGGTTGAAATTATACTGGAAATGTTACATTACGTCATACTATTTTTCTGTGTAATTGGACAAACACTTGATTACAAGAAATAAGTATACACTTCTTTTCATTGTTCATTTCTTAACCAAAAAATTTGGTTGTTATACAGATAACTTGAACTGTTGACATTATAATCAAATGAATAAAACTGCAGCATATATTTTAGTGTGAATTACCATAATTCATGCTCTCACAATCGGCTATTATCATGTCGACACACACATGCCAAGGAACTAATCCATGAGCATTTCCTACAAATGTATAAAGCTTGATCGTAGCAAATTTTACTTTAGCAACCTTTCCATCAAGCTATGAGGTTCTTTCCCTCAATTTGTATCCGAAACTATTATTCCTTCCTTCAAATCGACTGAAAGTTAAGCTAATGTTATATCATCCCTCACCCTCACCCTCCTTCCTCTGAAGCAGTGATGTTACGTACTCTATTCAAATTTGCAAGGCGACTGCTAAACCTAACCCGATGATAGGAACGAGAATAATCGAGTAAACTACTGGTGTGAGAATCAATATCTAAATATGAAATAGAAATTGATAGACTACGTCTTATTTCTCTGTAGAATTTGTGTTGTGAACTCCGAGATTAGAATTTATCACTTCGCGTTCGGGTCCCATTAATGTTGAGCATTCCAGCGTTTTTCTGCATTCATATTTCAAACACAAAATTCAGCTCCATGATAAAAATGTATTAACTTGAAATACTTTAGGTAAAATATTTTTTTCTAATTTGTCCTGTCTTATTAATTTTTATTGATCATATGTACAATTATAAGTCTTCACTGTGTTGTGCAGTTGGTTTCATTTTAGCAATGTAAACACATACATCACTTCCTGCCGAAGTCTTGTTTCAACAACTGTTTTGTAGCATTATCGCCATCGTTGTTTATTCGCTTAAATATTCAACTCATGCAAATACCGTAGTAAGTTTTGAAAACTACCTCGTTGTATGCTTTCTTCAAAACAAAATCCTTTTGAGATGACTCTCTTCGGGTAAGTACAATTACTTCTTATTCCATATTATTTTGTATATGTATTGTTAGCATGAAATTATTCCCGTTCTCTTTGAACTGCTGTCGTGAACAACTTAGTTTGATTTATATCACATTATACGGTTCACTCAAAAGTTCATGACTTTGTAGTGTATTTTTGTTCCAGATATATGTTGTGCAATTGTTGAGTTCAGTAAACACTTCGATTCTTTTTATATATGGCATTGTTTACACAAATGCATTGCACCGTCAAGCTTGAATGATATTAACTGATACAGACAGTTATAGATTGAACTAGATTGAACAGATGGTATATGACTCGTACTAGAGAATTCATTCATTCATACAGACTGCCTGATTTTTCAATCTATAATGTGGATTTCATAATACATATTTATGTACTTTGCATCTTCTAATATGTATGTGATAGTTTTAATTATAATGTCATTTGTGCGTGGAATTTGACCATTTCAGTTATCAAATATCCTTGTAGACAATTTCCTGGTTAGCAGGGTTGTTCTAAATAGTATATCACAGAACTACAATCTCAACGGACATTTAAAAAAATCATTTCACTAATTAAACTAAGTAAATCTTCATACCATTATGATATTGATAATAATCACTTGTTATTGTAACTGGTAACGTTTGCATCGCTCTGGCGTCATAGATTTTATCGCTTGCAGCGATTTGACGTCATAGATTCGTGTAACCTTGAGGGAAAAAATAACTATTCACAAATTGCAATGCGACTGAGCGTCATACAAATTCAGAAATACATTATTTTACAACAGAGAAGAAGAAAGGCAAGCTGTAATATTACAATAGATATAAAATTACAAGATAATAAAGATACAGACGATTGTAGAATTCTGCTCAACAGTGTTTAAATGGGAGTGTGATATTCCACATATGAAAAATCACAATCATTTGGACACATTTTTCACGCGCTGATTAACTAAACCATTAGTCTATATGAATTATGTCCAGTAGGTTTATATATAGTGATATTGTGAAGCCTACTAGCGCCAAAATTGTACTTGCACCAATTTACATAAGCAACAGTGTTAATAAGAATGGGTTGTGACTTCCAGTGATAAAATATGCCGACAAGATAGTGTAGATTGTGTTACTGTACAATTAGAAATGGTGGTGAAGGAAACTCAGGCGGAGATATTGGCTTTAATTCTCCTGGCTCAGTTCTAACTACTACATACATGGCAAGCCCTCAGCAAAGTTTGGAGGGTTGCCAGACACATATTATACATATGTACATTTTACAAAGGTTGCCAATTATGGAAAAGGAGGTTGTTGCCATATGAGGAATATTTGGAAGTTGGGTCGCCTCGGTTGAGGCGTCGGTCGTGCAGGTGTTGACCCGAGGCGCAGCTGCGGCTATTGTTCAAGGTAGAACTCTTGACCTGAGCGCCGAGAATCTTTTGTTATCAAAGGGCGTCGTCAAGAAAGGTCGGTTAGTTTGGCCACAGAATAATGGAAGTCCCTTGGGAGACGGTAGTCTTGTCGTTGAAACCACATCTTGTAGCATGTGATGCGTGTACACGCTAGTATCAAAATGTTGCAAACGTTGAATACAAAGATGTTAACAATAGGGTTATCCGCAGGAATTTTAGGAAGGGAGCAAAATCAAAGATATCACACACACACACACACACACACACACACACACACACACACATATATATATATATATATATATATATATATATATATATATATATATATATACTCACTTTGTGGTAGAGCTGGGCGCGTTCCTCAATTTGGGTGGCGCGTTAGCGTTCCTGCGTTCCTGGAATAGTGTTCCTCATTTTTTCGCTCGGTGTGTTCCTGCGTTAGCGCTACCAAACTATTAAAGCGTCCATAAAAAAAGTAGTGCGTTCTTTGAAAAATGAAAGTACAAAAAAAAAAGACGTTCCTCAAAAACACTACTGTTTGCATCAAAAGAACTATTCCGCAACTCAAAAATAAAACAAAATACAAGGTAATAATACACCAGAGTTTCATACATTAAAATATACGTATATTTCAGACAACTAGACAAGTTACAACTTTTTTTAAAGAATTAAAATTGCTGTTCTTACTACACTTCTCCTTCTTGTCCTGCCCCTGAAAAAATAATAATAATAATACAAAGTTCGTTGGTTAGACGAGTATAGACGGGTTTGCACAATGAGTGATCTGTACGTACCGCCGTAATGGCGCATTAAACGTTTGTTAGTCATAGCAGCTGACCAATGGGAGAGCTTCCTGCCTAAATGTAAACAACTAAAGGTTTGGTCGTCTTTGCCGCTGACCAATGGGAGAGCTTCCCCTGCCTGAACGTTAAACGACAGAATGTTGCCGCATAGCGAATGTCGTCTTTGCTGTTTCAATTGAAAACGTTTAAAAAAAATCGTTTTGTAACGCTTGGAACACAGGAACGCTTTAAAAATTCGGGTGGTGCGTTCCTCTTGCGTTCCTAGAAAGGTTGTGCGTACGTACGCAAGAACGCAGGAACACATTAAAGGAACGCACTTGCCCACCTCTGATGGAATAAGTTATGTAAAAAGAAAATCAGTTTGGCCACATAGACGTATATTTACGTTATCTATAGATGTATATTTCGATTTTCATTCAATTGTATATCGATACACTACTATTTAAAAAAAAATGTCCCTGCCATCTAAGTATTTCATGGTTGAAGGGTTATCCCTGCATCTTGGCACATGGTTCGGGGCAAAGGCAACGCAGTAAGACTGGCTAATGATATCTGGTACTAATTTTACTAGCACCATCTCTACGACAATTTGTTCTGTTATGCGTCAGACGAGTTGTACTTAAATTCAGTTTGGTGAAGGGAGAAGACAGAAGATAGGGGTGAGTGAATAAATGTATATGGACGATGCTGTGATGCATAGAAAGGAGTGGGTGGGGGATGGAGGGGATAGGGGCTGGTTATGTGTGAATGATATTTTGACGCAGCACGAAGGGATTTCTCCCTGTCTTCTCTTTTTCTGCATGAGGGGACGGAGATGGGGGGTCGGCGATTAAACGAAGCGGCCTTGT
Organism: Oratosquilla oratoria; assembly: GCF_046742065.1. Taxonomy (NCBI): domain Eukaryota; kingdom Metazoa; phylum Arthropoda; class Malacostraca; order Stomatopoda; family Squillidae; genus Oratosquilla; species Oratosquilla oratoria. The sequence continues at coordinate 41,485,805 of NC_134785.1, forward strand.
TGTGGATGTGCTGTGTCTTGCTGCATTGCTTCTGACCCAGGGCAGTGGGCGAGATATAGGAATGACCTGTCATCCAGGAGGAGCCAAGAAAAGAGGGAGGGAGGGGTGGTGAATGAGAATAGAGTATGTGGGTATGGGATGAGTGAGAGTGGATTTATACCTTTTGACTTTGGCAGTAATCTGGAAGTGAGCATTAAGGGAGAGCAACTGGAGGAAGTGGATAGTTTTAGATATTTGGGTGCAAATGTGGCAGGAAAAGGTGGAGTAATGGTGGAGGTAGAATGTAGATTGAGAGGAGCGAGTAAATGCCTTGGTGGATTAAAAAGTGTAATGAGGAATAGAAATTTGGGAATGGATGCTAAGAGACTTTATGAAGGAGTGATTGTGCCAACAGCACTGTCTGGAGCAGAAACATGGAACATAAGAGAGAAGGAGCTTGAATGTGTTTGAGATGAAGTGTCTGATAAGTATGATGGGGGTTACTAGGCTAGATAGAGTGAGAAATGAGGAGGTGAGGAGGAGAACAAGGGTGGAAAGGGAGTTGGGAGATAGGGTTGATGAAAGAGTATTAGGATGGTTTGGACACATGGAAAGAATGAGTGAAGAAAGACTAGTAAAGGAGGTATGGAAGGCAGATGTGGAGGGAGTGAACATGAGGGGACGTCCTAGGGTGAGATGGATGGATGGGGTGAAGGGGGCTTTGGGGAAGAGGGGAATGTCTGTTGAGGAAGGACGGGAGAGGACAGAAGACAGGGGTGAATGGAGAATGGTTGTATATGGAAGATGTTGTGATGCATGAGGTGGAATGGACGGGGGGATGGGGGGTGAGGTAGTGTGTATGAGCAAAATTTTGACGCAGCCCGAAGGGATTTCTCCCCGTCCTCTCCTTTATATGGGGGGACGGAGAAGGGGGGGGTCGCCGATTTAATGAAGCGGCCTTGCTGTGGATGTGCTGTGTCTTGCGACACTGCTTCTGACCCAGGGCAGTGGACAGGGTGCAGGGATGACCCGTCACCTAGGAGGTGCTAAGATGGGAGGGAGAGTGGAGGGGTGTGGAGTGTTTTCGGGGATGGAACGGGTGGGAATGATTTTATGCCTTTTCCTTTTTGGCTACCTCCCTAGTAAGGGGGAAAAAGCCTTGGTATATGTATGTATGTATGTATGTATGTATGTATGTATGTATGACTTTGGCCACATTTATTATGAGGGAATTGTCGTATGTGTCTATTTTTTGTTCATATATTTAATAATTTGTTTGTCTGTTAATTTATTAATTAATCAACCATTAATTTATTTGTATGTTCATTCGCCTATTCATTTATCTATTCATTCATCTCTTAATCTGTTCTTTTCAGTCACTTCGCTGTGAGCCTGTTGATCTGCTTGCTTGCTGGTCCCCACGTTGTCAGCAGAATTCCTTTCCAAAATACTGCACAGAAGCGAAAAGGTTCTCAAGTGTCAACAACGATAACAGGGACATTAGTCAAGGAGCCAGGCAGCCCCCAAACAGCCCAGAGCGAACCCGCGTTCATCAAGGAAGCTCCGACCAAAGTAGCCCAAAATGTGCTTCCTGGGTCTGTTGTTAACAAGATTTCTGCCACAAGAGCCCGAAATATACAGGTTCCCGCCAAGAAATTTCAAACCAATACAGCCCAAACCACTCCTAATCCCACCAACAACCCTACCACCAAAAACACAGAAAATCCCAGAGCTCCATTTAGGGAAATTTCTGGTAAAATTACCAGGAACGTTCCTCTGACTAACAAGATATCGTTCACAGACCTAAATACTATTTTACCTACTAAGGAACCTCCAGAGAAAGGTGCACCAAAATCACCTTTACCTAAGGTATGTCCTTTGTCAACTGTGTCATGTCAGTGTCACGTCAGTGCCATGTCAGTGTCATGTTAGTGTCACACTACTAACAAAACGGGCAGAAACCGAACAGTATTAATGCTATTTTGAATAATGTCGATTATCTCTTGCACTCTACTCCATACAAATATTCCAGTCACAGTTTTGAATGTATATCAAAGTACTGTGATGCCTTAAAATAGGGAAATGAAAAAAGTCAATTTGCCTGGAATTCATCTTCTGCTTTTTCTACACACACACACATATATATATATATATATATATATATATATATATATATATATATGTGTGTGTGTGTGTGTGTGTATTACACATGGTTTTAATATACTGCATACATAATCACCACTGTTAAACATAAAGTACCATATACAAAATAGCACTACAGTTGTCTGATATGTTTATTTCGCTCTTTAGATATACGCAACATGCACCTGTGCTCAATATTATTACATCTAATAGTTTGTCTACATATTCTGTTCAGATGGTAATCTGCTGTGTTTTGACGTAATTTACTACCCGCAAACTAATGTCCTGGTCTCTTTGTTCACCAGATGGCGCCTCCTCCACTCCAGAGAGCCGATGTTCAAGATGATGATGAATATGACGACTATGATGACGAGGACTACGACGAAGACTACGACGACGACGAAGAAGACGTCGACTCGACTGACGATGATGATGATTATGATTATGACTACGATGACGAGGATGGGGATGACGACGAAGAAGAGGAAGAAGAAGAAGACAGTGAATCGATTGACGATGATGATCATGATTACGACTACGATGATGATGATGAGGGCGACGGTCCTGATGATGATGATGATGATGAGAGCGTGCGTGATGAAGATCTACACGACCAAAATCAACCAGAAGAAGGACTTGATGAGCATGACGACGAGTATGATTACGACTTTGGCACAGGCCAGAATGCGGCTAACAAGTCCAACACAGTCGAAGACCTCCCCGAAGACACCGATGATGACGATAATAAAACTGATAAGCAAATTGGAGATAAAGACGTCGAAGACAATGACGAAAACAAAAAATCGATTTCTCGCGAAAAGGATGAAGATAAACATGACTCCACAGAAAACGACGACGACGCCAACAAGGACCAAAATGGGAACGAATATAATAATAGTGACGACGACGATGATTATGACTATTATGACGATTACATGGATAATAACGATGACACCAAAGTTAATGACGATAATAAGAACGAAATTGGCGACAGTGATAATATGGAGAATGGAACCGAAAATGACGGTGATGATGATGATGATGACGACTATGACTATTACGATGACAATACAAATAATGGTGATCATTATTATGGCGACCATTATCATGATCTCTAATTTTCCTCGTTTGAAATATCTAAACATTGGGGCGCCAAGAGGCAACGACAATTAACTTTATTTATTTATTCTGAAAAGAAACGTGTGTACATATATATATATATATATATGTGTGTGTGTGTGTGTGTGTGTGTGTATTGCTAAGGATACTAAAATTTTAAGTAACTTTGATTTCATGTGTATGTGTATACAATATGCATATAGAATAATATGTACATTTTCTTCAGTATGCGTATTTGTACTCGTAAAGTATGAGCGTGTCTGTGTGTGAAAGTAAGGGTATGTTCAATCATGAGAGTACACTTCAGAACCATATGGCTATTCCTTAGGAGACGATACAGCCTCTGTACATTACCATGGTGGTAAATCTCTCTCTTCATCTTCCTCTCTGTCTCTCTTATTTCTCTCTGTTTCTTCTCTCTCTCTCTTTCTGTCTTCCCTGTATATGTGCATGTATGAGAAAGAGAGATTCACCACTGCGATTTTAGATCACGTGCTAAACTCGTAATCGACAGTTGCTACCCTCCCAGATGAGAGCACCAGAGTTCATGTGATGTTACCAGTGAGGAATAATATGCCCTTACACACCCATCCCCTTGCTCAATGGAGGTGGGGAGCAACAGTCCTGAGCTCTGGAAACCCGTTTTTAATGCGAACCCGGTACCTCAGTATTGGTAGCTCGTGACACTATACACTACACAAGGAAGCCCTGGTTGTATATGTGATCGGGCGTGTGTGAAGGATATGGATTTTTATGTATAATTTCTGACTTCGTTTCCTTTTGTGTTTATGTATGTCTTCATATTATTTGTATGGAGGATTCAAAATATTATATTATGTTTTTATTTAAAAAAAATATTATTAGATAAGTTTTATATTTTAGAAGATGTGATGTAGAGAGGAATAAAGGAATATAGTCGTGATAATATGTATAAAAACCTACTTCAGTGCATCCTTATGGACCAAAGTCACGAAGTGTTATTTTGTAACTAGTCTAAACTCTACTTTGAAAACAACTGATTATTTTATTTATTTTGTATACTATTATCATATGTTTATTTTGTTTAAGATACTATTCATTTTTTACAGTTATCATTACTATCATCATAATTTATTTTTGTTACATTTGAACATTGTAATTTTCATTATTATCGTTACTCTTGTTATCTATATTTTATTTACTTGTTTATCTACTATATATACTTGTTTTATCTACTTATTACCCCGTCTGGGGTATAGGCTACATGTTATTGTGGCAAAGTAGCATGCAGCTGATACTTTAGGGTCTATACGGGGCGCCCCTACGGACCAGAGTCACACATCATTTTGTCTGATAGAGGAAATCTCTGTTCATAGAGAAATGATGACACTTTTATTATACTGCGACTGTCCCTCCGTTATGCTGTCCCCCCACCTCTTGTTACTGCCCTGTACCATTTCTCTGAATATTCATTTCCTTTTTTCGCCTATCTACCCTGTGGTGGTGGGAAATAATGCTGTAGGACTAGTTATCCTTCTCCCTATAGCTCCAAAGGGGACATTCCTAAACAAAGCAAAGGCATAAGAGGGTCTAGGAGTTTTCGAACCAGTACCCGAAGATTTGGGTTTTTTAATGTGCGTGGATATGGTACAGATGAGAGTAAAAGGGAAGATATAGGCAGTATGTTTGCGAGAAGAAAGATGGATGTGTTGGCATTGAGTGAAACTAAGTTGAGAGGGAGGGCGAATGTAGTTGGGAGGTTCTCAGGAGTGAAGAGAGGACGAGGGATGGAAGGGCTGGCTATACTAGTAAGTGAAGAGATAGGTAAGCGTGTGGTGGAGTGGAAGGAGGTTTCTTCAAGGTTAATGTGGATGAAGGTGGAACTGGAAAAGGAGATGTGGGTTTTTGTAAGTGCATGTGGGCCTGGTAGTGAGAAGAGTGTAGATGAAAGGGAGGCTTTTTGGATGGATTTAAATGAGTGCATAGAGTGATTAGGAATAAATTACAATGTAGTGGTATTGGGAGACCTTAATGCTAGGGTAGGAAATGAACCAAAAGATGGAGTGGTTGGGAAGTGTGGAGTTCCAGGAAAAAAATTGTAGTGGAGAGTTGATGATGGAGATATGTCTAGAGAGTTGATGATAGCAAATACAGTGTTTAGGAAGAAAGTCAAGCATAAGTACACATGGGAGAGAGTGGTGGATGGAAGGGTGGTAGTTTTGATGGACTATATGGTGGTAAATAGGAGTAAAGTAGGAAAAAAATTGAATGTACATGTTCTAAGGGGGAAGAGTGGGGGAATATCAGATCATTTTCTGGTGGAAGGTAAGTTGAGAGTGAAGGATAGATGGAGAAAGAGGAAAATGACTAAAGGTTGGGGGTGCTTAGAGTAAACTGCTTAAATGAGAAAGAAAAGGAGAAGTAGCACAAGAAGCTGAGAGAGGAATGGGAGGGAGTGAAGGATAGAGTAGAACTAGGAGGAATGGGGATGGTTCAAGGAGGGAGTCACAAGATGTGCAGAGATGGTGTGTGGAACAAGGAAGACGGGAGAAAATAGATGCAAGAGTAGTGAGTGGTTGGATGAGGAAGCAAAGAATGTTGTAGAAGAGAAGAAACGAGCTTTCACAGATTGGTTACAAAGTATGACGAAAGAATCAAATGAAAGATACAAAGAAAAGAGAAGTAAGGCATAAGATAAAGGAAGCAAAGAGGAGAGCAGATGTGAAATGGGGTAAGAGTATGACAGAAGATTTTGGAAGTAATAAAAACATTCTGGAAAGAAATTAAGAGAGGAAGAAAGGTGCAGATGGAGAGATGATAACTGAAGAGAAGGCAGTAAGTGGAAGATGGGCAGAGTATCTTAGGGAGTTACTAAATGTGAAGGAGGATAGGGAGGGAAAGGTAGTTGCAGTGGAAAGCGCAAATAAAATGACCGTGATGAATGAGGAAAATGGAGGAGAAATAAGGAAAGATGAAGTGAAAGTAGTTAAGATAATGAGACCAGGTAAGCCACTTGGGTTGGATGGATGTCATCCAAAATGTCTGAAAGAAGGAAGTACAGTGATGGTGGATTGGCTGGTGAGGTTATCTAATGTTTGTTTAGGAGAGAGTAGAATAGTTTCACTTTACAAGGGAAAAGGGGACATGTGAGTATAGTAGTTTCACAGGGATCAGTGTGTTACAAAGGCGGAGCATGCCGACAGGAGACCTTTTGGTCCATATCTAGGTCGGATGCGAGAAAAAATCATAATAGTAATAATAAATCAATGAATAAATAAAAACTATAATAATGTAAATAACAAATAAAATACACAAATAAATGCATAGGTTAAATGTACTTGGGAATGCTTATGGAAGGGTTATAAATGAGAGGATTAGGAGAGGAACAGTGTGGATTTAGAGCTTGTGTTAGGATTAGAAATGGAGAAAGTGAGTGGCTTGTTATGTCTCCCTGACTGTTCAATTTATACATGGATGGGGTGTTGCGAAAGGTAAATGCAAGGGTAATGGGTCAGGGATTGGAGATGGTTAAAGAAAATTGTGACAAGTGGGAGATAAGTCAGTTGTTGTTTGCTGACGACACTGCACTTGTAGCAGGATCAGAGGAGGGATTGAGGAAGTTAGTGACAGAGTTTGGAAAGGTGTGCGAAAGAAGTTGAAGATAAATGTGGGTAAAAGTAAGGTGATGAGATGTACAAAGGAAGAGAGTGGCAGCAGACTGGAAGTGAGTATTAAGGGATAGAGACAAGAGGAAGGTGATAGTTTTAGATACTTGGATGCGAATGTGGCAGGAAAGGGAGGAGTGGAGGTGGAGGTAGAATATAGATTGAGAGAAGCAAGTAAATGCTTTGGAGAATTAAAAAGTGAAATGAGAAATAGACACCTGGGAATGGATGTTAAAAGGAGATTGTATGAAGGAGTGATTGTACCAAGGATGAGAGGGATGGATGGAGTAAAAGGGGCATTGGGAAAGAAGGGAATGTTTGTCAAGGAAGGACGGGAGAGGACAGAAGATAGGGGTGAATGGTTGTGTATAGATAATGTTGTGGTGCATGAGGGGGAGTTGGTGAGGGATGGGGGCTGAGGGAGTATGTGTGATAAATAAATTTACGCAGCCCGAAGGGATTTCTCACCGTCTTCTCCTTTTCTGCATGAGGGGACGGAGAGGGGGGTCGCCGAATTAATGAAGCGGCCTTACTGTGGATATGCTGTGTCTTTGACACTGCTTCTGACCCAGGGCAGTGGACAAGATGCAGGGCTGACCCGTCATCCAGGAGGAGCCAAGATAAGAGGAAGGGAAGGGGGTGGATGGGAGTGGAGTGTGTTAGGGATGAAATGGGTGGGAGTGGTTTTTATGCCTTTTTTCTTTCTTTCTTTTTCTTTTGGCTACCTCCCTTGTAAGGGGGGGAAAGCCTTTGGTATATGTACTGTATGTTTATGTTGTTGTTGTTTTTGTACAAGCCCTCCATTCATTTCCAGCTTTTAATCACTGCTCCTATTCCCCAAAAAATGTACATTCGTTGTACGATTTCTTTAGAAAATTAACATTTGTATTATGAGAGAGACCTGTACGGATATCAAACTTGGGAACTGGAGACAAATCTTGGAGATAAATCTAAAAAAAAAATCACTACCTCCATTTGAACAATTAGAATATGACTTCGCTTACAGAAATTTATACTTCTCTAGGAACTTTTCAACAGTAACACTCGTGTAAATTTACAATCTCATAGTTTATGATTTAGCTTTGCTATATACGACGGAAAGATAATTCTATATTTAGAGGTTTGAAAAAAAATGTGACCGAAGTCGTCTTAACTCAAACGAACTCTCAAGGGTCGGCGCTAGTGAAGCCCGTAAAAGCAAAGTGAGATAACCTCTTAATAAATGCACAAAGTTGTGAAGAGAATATCGGGAATAACACTGACCAAAGTTAGAGGGGGGAAATACGCAATTGTATGGCAGAGGTTGGTGTAGTCGTATGGTTTATCGAAGATGTTGGGAGAAGCCTTAGATCTTTAAGTTGTACGTGTGTGACGTGGTAAAACACTTGATTGCTTGACCAGCCTGATCATATTGCAGTGAAAGTGGACGTTTAATTGTTTTTTTTTTTATCTACACACACTATAGAAAACTAAAATGTAATGGGTGACCACAGTAAATAGTACCAATAATTTAATTTATTATTATGAAATTCATCCAATATGAATGCTGTCATTTCATACAATGAACAAATATTCCTACCCAAAAATACATGTTACTCAAGTTCTTTGATTTCATATATAGAAAATTAGTAATAAAAAAGGAAAGTGAAGTGTGAAGTCGTGAAGCCGGCTTCCAGCGCTATGCCTGTTTACGTAGCAGACAAAAAGATACAAATAGAACGGCAACTCTGCACTTGTCTCTGCTTGTCCTTGCTGATGTCGTATGCTGACTTGAGCGTATCCCTCTAATTTCTTGTTTCTAGACGTTAATATCTTAGTCCGTTAGGCCACTTTGTATTATGTTGATAACGTATTCTTATCAACTGAAGACATTTCATCTACGTTGCTATTTTCTTGTTGTCATGGCAACATGTAAGTTGTCATATTCAGTATTGATAAATTTTCGACAAAATACATACACTGAGTAAAGAGTATTAGAAAAAATATAAAAGTATCATAACTGAGTATTTACATTTTTGAGATATGGAGAAATTTTATATTAGAGTTCTATTAATTAATCATACTTCGATTTGTAGTAAGAATCTAATGATTGTTCTACGTTTCGATCACAGCGAATACAGGCTCTTACTGGTGTTGAAATTGTGATATTTCAGTGGTACGAATATTAATCTTAACTAATTCCATGCACTTTTTTAAATCTTAATAGTCTTAGAAACAATCACCATGCGTCTGATCCTTTAAAATATTATCTGATACGAAATAAATGCACAATGTATTGCCACACAAATGTAATTTTGTGAACGATGTTGACAGCTAAATGTTATTGTAAATATCTGAGATCAAGTACAAATACAGACAGCTGTGTTGTATATACAATTGTTGTCTGACACGCCACATTCAGTTTTCCATGGATTGGTAATCAGAAATTGGAGTTCCACTAGAGACCGGAATAAAAGGTAAGCATTATTCAGATAGTAAATTCAAAGGAAGACTTGAATTTATGACTGTCGCAATCCCGAGACGGTGTTGGTACTTGACTTTCGCTGCAACTTTATATTAAGAGGCTATTAACTTCAGGAAATTAGTTTTGTATCGTGTTAGGAATTAATTATTTTCAATTGTAATTATTAGAAACTTCCTTGGTCAATAAATTGAGATGATATCGCCGTTGTTTCTAGCTTCCGATGTAATTACATCGGCACTAACAACGGCACAGTAAGAACTCGGTATTTTTTTAGGACGAAGGACGACGCTAATAATTATTTTACATGTTAAATGTGCTTTAGTATGTAATTTAAGACTGAATATTTCGCCATAAATTCCTGATATGAATTAATCTTTAACATAATCAATAAAAGTAAACTTCATCAGTGCATAGATATGTATTATTATGTGCCTGAGTCTCAGTATGTAGTTTTCATAAAAATCAATTCCAGTTGTAACTCGCCAGAAATATACTACAAAAGTTAAGTTGTTTCTGGACTTGTAGTAATGTAGGTAAATTTTTAGTTGGGCACACCTATGTGATATAGCAAATGAAAATTAATGATTAATTTTGTAAATTATAATAGATCAACATAATAAATGTGATTTTCTTGGCAGAAATCAATAACAAAAAAGTTGCTAAAACTTATTTACTAACAAATGAAGTTGCAACAGTTGAATGATACACCATGTTTGTTTTGATATATTCCGAGGTCAGAGAAATGAAAGGATGATAAATACATCTATTTTAACCTAACCTATCTAACCTAACTAACTCACATAACCTAACCAATATTTAGTAATTTGGTACCTCAAATCCTAAAGATTATCCAGGTCATCATTATCGCAACGGATGTTGATGGCCTGATTATTATTGTAGCTTGGGCAATTAACTGGTGATGGCAGAACCCTGTGTTCTCTCATAAAGTCCAAGGAAATGCTATATCTTTGTAACAGCACTTATAACATCACCTGGAGTTGGAGAACACCTGGTCCACAATGTGAAAGCCATGGTCTGATAGGGACTGGACTGTATCGTAGCAGCTTCATTCATTAGTAAATATGCTTGTAGCAAGGTTTTTATTTTTTATTTCTGCCAAGAAAATTGCATATTATGTTCATGTATTATAATTTTTGAAATTGGTATTTGATTTTCTAATGTTATATCATGTAGGTGTGCACAACTAAAATAATACCATAATGTGCTAACCAACACTTCTGGTGGTAAATTGGCCATGCATTAGCCCTGTCCTCCATTTAAAGATTGCTAAGTTAGATCAAGTTAGTTTTTCAGGTTAAGCTAGGGCAGGTATTTCTTATGCACCAGAGATTGCTTCATATAGTAGGGGAAGGATTGGGCTTCAGAAATCACTCGGTGGCATGTTAACATCAATTCAGTTTATTGTAGAAGGAATTAACATTTCCATTCTTGGACACTCCTAATCAAACAGGGCAACCAACTGAAATTTAAACTGCATAGGAAACCTATCAACAAAGATGACTTTTTACATTTCTACCCCAACCACAATTTAAAGATAAAAGAAGGCATACTGATAGGTTTCTTTCTCAGTCAATGTTTGAGGTGTAGAATATTTAGACAAAGAATGCCATTACATCCAAGAAGTGTTTAAAAAATAATTGTAATATTTTGTCATCAAACAGTGCAGAAAAAATATATATAATGGAGTTTTTGAAGAACAGATGCCCAATTGCCAGTTTGATTAGGGGTCCCTATTCTTCAAAAGGTAATCCAAATCAAACTGGACCCCTCTTCTTCAAAAGCTCCTGAATAACCATCATCACCTAAGATGATAACCAGTCTCAAGGGTTATACTACTGACCAGCACCACTGCTGCAACTCTCGGTTGAACCCTTTAAGCACCATGGAAGCAGTACATCAAACCAGTAGAATGATAAAAGAATTTACAAAAAATTAAAGGGACAAAAAGGATATTAAGGCTGTCTACAAGATTCTGTGAAAGGGACATAATAAGTCTTACATCTGTGAAATGTCATGTGACCAAAAAACATTCAATTGTGAACATTGTAATTATGTTCAAAATGATACCACCAGTAATGCATGTAGCACACTGGGACACCAGTCAGCTAATGGACTGGAATAAAGCTGAGTTAATTATATGTGGAAAAGTACAGACGCTCCTCAACTTACGTTTTAGTTACGTTCCGAACGGCCGAATGTAAATTGAAAATTAACGTAAGTTGTTACTGTACTATACATCGGTAAATTCTATTACCGTATCTTGTAAAACACCCCCAAATCATTAATTGTACACATAACATTGTAAAATAATAACATTAATTTCAAATAAATTAAATTCAAGCAACATAAATTGAGATGGTGGAGGAGGAGGAGGAGGCAAGGCACGTTCAGTCTGTCGTTTGTGCCATGTAAACAATGGACGCAGCGTCATGCGTAAGTATCGTTTGAACTACGGAGAGTGCGCTAAACTAAAAAATTCACTTTTTTTTTTTTTTTTTTTTTTTTTTTACATTTTTTTTTTACAGTCAGTTCAAACGTAAAATCGAAAAAACATAAAACGAATGAACGTAAGTAGAGGAGCATCTGTACTGTGTAGCAACAGTCAGGTGGAGATGATCCGAGTTACTTACATGTGCAGTGTCTTTGCAACTTATGTGAATGCGAGTATCAACTTGTTATACAAATATAATTTTCTTTAGAAAAATCTGTATATATATAAATATATATATATATATATATATATATATATATATATATATATACACACACACATACATATACCAAGGGCCTCATCCTTCTTAAAAGGAAATAGCCAGCCAAGGCATGCACCCACTCGCATCCATTGTTTCCCTTATCTTAGCTCCTCATGTATGAAGAGTAATCCCAGTTTCCTGCCCACTGCGCAGGTCAAAAGTAATGCAGCATGACACATTACATCCACAGCAAGACCATTTCATTTACACAGTGGCCCTCCCTCCTTGTCCCCTCATGTTATTTTTTCTGAAGACAATACTTTAGAAAAATAACATTGTTTAATTTTTTTTATATAGCAAGGCACCACATGAGCCAGTGAAGGCTTACTGCCTTGATCCTTAACAAGCCACCTCAACAGCAATAGTGCTGAGGTGGAGCTGGTAAGATACCATAGATCTCTGGGGAAGAAAAAGTTGGGATTGATGTCTGTGTGATTATTAACATGGGACTTTCTGCATCACCAGCTTTAAGTAGCAAGAGGATAGTAGCTCTCACTGGCTTCCAACTCTTTATGTGGAAAGGTGGAGGAAGTATATTTGATGTTGTTCCCTAGACTGTCTGGCCAAGGAGTCCCATTTTCCTGAGGAACACCATGGCTGGAATGGTGTTTTCCCACAAATCCTTTATAGAATATGTATTGTGTTGTTGGCATACATGATTGTGTACAATGCAGTCTCCCATAATGTGTTGCATAGTATGGTGTGAAGTGTTACATCCTGGACAGTTGTCTGCAATGAGGTCATCCAGCCTTTCCTAGTAACTTAGAAGAGCTGGATGGTGGCGACACTGCAGCTTGACTAGGTGGACTCTGTCCTCTCAGAGGGATGGATATTAGAGGGTCTGGCATGCAGTAATGTTATCTTTCAGTTTGAAATTTGAAGTTGATAGAGATCTTGGGCTAATTGTCAGCTTTGTGGTGCTGCACCATCAGATGGAGACGAGGAGGTTGACAGGTTTTGAAGATGGGCAGCAGGGAGATGATTCTCTCCCATGTCCATCATGCAAGACCTTCACTAGCAGGTAATAGTCATTGGTCCTACCCAACTGTATATATACTGGTATGTGTATAATTAGGTACTGGTTTTTGCTACTGTGCCTTTTATTTTGTATAGTTTATTTATGTATTTATTTTATGTTCACTGGCTAAGCAGGTTAGAGCATCACTGCTTGAGGTGAAGGTCAATGTGACAGTAGTTCGAACCCTGCCACCAATGAATTGAACCAAGGACATAGTTCATTAAATTTCATGCTACAAAGTCCTCTGTAAGGGAGAGTTTACAACATTAAACTGATTCATCATTATTTTTTCATTAATGTAATTTAATTAATTCATTCTATTTATTTGTTTATTAATTTATTAATTTATTTCTAGATGGCAAGGCAAAGGAAGACCCAGTTGTCAGAGCACACTTCCCATCCTCGCACTCAGATCAGCAATTCCCCTTTCTCACTGAGAGATGACAGCAGTTCGAGTCACCGAACAACCCGCGCCAGGAGAAGCACTTCAAAGAATGGAAGCGGTAACTGGTGCTGGACAATGATGTACTCCTCTGTGGCTGTTGCTGTTATATCATCTGTTGCCTGGTTCCTTTATTGGGGATACATGGAGACTAGAATAAACACACCTTTTAATGCACCCAAGGTAGCTACAAAATTTATGTGATAAGTTGAATGTAAAATTTGGAAAGTTTTCTTCATGATAAGGTGTCTTTTCCTTCATTCTAAAAATCATTTCTTTGCTTCCATTAGGTGGTAATGAAGACGGGAGTTGATGTGCCCGAGAGGTACTGGGGAACATTTCGACCAGGTGCCTACTTTGGCACAAGGACTCGCCACCCTATCTCACTAGTCACAGGACTTATGTGGTTTGTTCCAGGACATTTCCAAAATAACATGTTAGCACTAAGGTAATACTCAAGATCCTTTCCCCCCCCCCATTTGCTCTTGGTGATTAATTCATCTGTTCTATACCAGTAGTTTCATGATGATCTCTTGCTTTGGCATGTTTTCAAAATTTTGTATTTCGTTGTATTAAATTTCATCTTCCTCCTGGCTCCATTCATAAATCTTAGGTAAGCCCTCCTGCAGCAGTTTACAATTCTTATTATTTTTCACTCTTTTTCATGGTTTTGGCATCATCACTGAATAAGTTAGTGTTGCTGAAATGCAAAATTTACATACATACATATACCAAGGACTTTTTCCCCCTTACAAGAGAGGTAGCTAAATTCAAAAGGCATAAATCTACTCCCACCCATTTCATCCCAACATATTCCACTCCCATTCATCACCCCTTCCATGTTGGGGAAAATCTTGAAAGGAGAAGTTTCAGCTTGGCATTGCAATGAAGAGTGCAGAGTTGGGAAGTGGCTATGTTTGACTGGAGTGTAGATCTCTGATGTATTTTAGCACATGGAATCTGCTTATCAGTAGCCACTGTCACCAGAATGTAGAGTTGTTGCTTCAGAGGAATGGTAGAATTATTGCTTTGTAGCCACCGCTTTGCCACCAGAATGTAGATTTGTGTTTGTGATCTACATTGAATTTGGAGGCATTGAGATAAACGAAGTTGTGTTTGTTGGCTTTATTCTCTCCATCTAGACTGATCTACAGTACCGGACAAAAGTGATGGCCGGGTGGGGCGGGAAGGACAAGAATTTTGCCTGTATTGAATTCGGACAAAAGCGATGGCCGGGCTGTGTGTAATGTAGGATAGTCTGAGTCATGTGGCAGCACAAAATGGCAGTTAGTGTGTATTTAGCTGTTGTGGGAAGAGGATTGCTGCAGTGAGTGCTCGTAGAATTTTCTCTCCGATGCGTTGCATTTTTACCTCTCCAGGCATCCCTATGACCCTAATATGACCTCTAGGAGGGAATATTTACATGGAGCAATTGCTCAGATAATTGCTTTAAAGGAATTTGGCCTGCAAACCAAGCAAATAGTGCAGCAAATTGGTGCCAGTGAGAGAGCAGTGCACCGGTGGGTTGCCAGATTTTATGAGGAGGGAGGGAACAACCTGCCATCTTCAAAACCAAGGTCTGGTAGGCCTAAGAAGACTTTGGGTCGGGCCCACAATATTTTGAAATGTACTTTGGAGTTTAATCTAAGAACCACAGTCAGGAAAATCAAGCAGGACAACCCAGATCTGTTTGGTGGTATGTCTGTGAGAACAGTACGCCGCTGCATCAAGGACCTCAATTACAAGAGGTGCCGCCCTGTGAAGAAACTCGTCACTGAAACCTATTTGCTTGGTTTGCAGGCCAGATTCCTTTAAAGCAATTATCTGAGCAATTGCTTCATGTGAATATTCCCTCCTAGAGGTCATATTAGGGTTGTAGGGATGCCTGGAGTGGTAAAAATGCAATGTGTATGGATGATGCTGTGATGCATGAGGGGGAGTGGATGGGGGGTGAGGAAGTATGTATGAGAAAAAAATTTATGCAGACCAAAGGGATTTCTCCCCATCTCCTTTTCAGCATGAGGGGGGGGGGAGGGTTTCGCCGAATTTATGAAGCGGCCTTGCTGTGTCTTGCGACACTGCTTCTGACCCAGGGCAGTGGACAGAATGCAGGGATGACCCATCATCCAGGAGGTGCCAAGATTAGAGGGAAGGTGGAGGGGCGTGGAATATGTATGGAATGGGTGGGAGTAGTTTCTATGCCTTTTTCTTTTTGGCTACCCCCCGTGTAAGGGGGAAAAGACTTTGGTATATGTATGTATGTATCAGTCTCCAAGAGACAATGGTAGGAGACTCCATCCCTCCCACTCCCTCAGGATATACAAGCACATCATACTACTTAGAACCTAATCTGGAACAACCTTACCTGCTTGGTGGGAAACCTTCCCTCTCCTCTCCTCTTAATAGAAGATATTAATTGTTCCCACCCTCTGTGGGGAGACACCTTAGTCAACCCCAGAGGAGTTTTAGGGGCAAACTTTATTGAAGACCAAGAATTGGAAATTTTAATTCAGGTGATCCAACACACTTTCATATTCAAAGTGGAATATTTACAGCAATAGACATTTCCTTCAGTTCATCAGAGATATTCTTAAAATTTAATTGGAATGTTTTAACAGATTTATATGGGAGCAATCACTTCCCAATAGTATTAGAATTGATGGCATCAGAACCAAATTCTCAAAATCCCTGATGGTGTCTGGACAGGGCAGATTGGTTGCTGTTCAAGAGGCTCTCAAAGGATTACAAAGGCAGAGCATGCCAACAGGAGACCTTTTGGTCCATATCTAGGTCGGATGCAAAAAAAATCATAATAATAATGAAATAATAAATAAAAACTACAATAATGTAAATAATGAATAAAATACATAAATAAATGCATAGGTATAGTTAAATAATCAACAAACAGGTAAATAGTAAATAATAATAAATTGACATATAATTAATAATAAATGAAAATCAGACAGACAAATGATAACAAAACAAAAACAAATAATATAAAATAAATTATAATCATTACAGCATCTTGCTTAGGTGTTTATCTAAATGATTCTTAAAGCTTCGAACTGAACTACATTGCACTACCTGTGCAGGAAGTTTATTCCATTCATTAACTACACGGTTTGCAAAGTTGTTTCTACCTACTTCCATATTGAATCTACTTCCGGACAGTTTGAGACCATTGTTTCTTGTCTGATTCTCATTCAATGTGAAAATTTTGTCACTTTTGATGTCAATTCCCTTTAAAATCTTAAAGACCTGTATCAGGTCACCTCTGAGTCTATGCTTTTTTAGGGAAAACAGATTCATATGTTTTAGTCAATTTTCATATGATTTATTTTTGATATTTGGAATAAGTTTTGTGGCTCGCCGTTATACTTTTTCCAGTCTGTCAATGTCTTTAATGAGATTCGGTGACCATGCGGAAACAGCATATTCCAAATGTGGACGAACTAACGATTTATATAGTTTGTTAATGAGTGATGTACTTTTGAAATCAAAAGATCGCGCAATCAGTCTTAGAATCTTATTTGCTTTCTCAGAGGCTGAAATACACTGCTTAGATGATTTGAGGTCGTTACTGATAATTACGCCGAGATCTTTTTCACTATCCACTTTTGTTAACGAATTTCCAAATAACTTGTAATCGTACTTACTGTTATTTTTTCTTACGTGCATTACCTTGCATTTACTTGTGTTAAATTTCATTAGCCACTTTTCAGACCATTGCTGTAATTGATCTAAATCTTCTTGAATATCTAATTGGTTTGAGTGATCATTTGCCACTCCGCACAGTTTTGTATCATCAGCAAATTTGGAAACAGTAGATTTTAGTCCATGGTCTATATCATTTATATATACTATGAATAGAAGTGGCCCAAGAACAGAACCCTGAGGAACTCCACTTGCAACACTTTTCCATCCAGAAGTTTTTCCATTTAAAACAACTCTCTGTTTTCGACCTTTCAACCAATTACTAGTCCAACCTAATAGGCTACCACTTATTCCGTGTAAAGCTAATTTAGTAAGTATTCTTTCGTGTGGGATGGTATCAAAAGCTTTTGCAAAGTCTAGATATATTAAATCTATATTGTTTCTTTTGTCATAATTCGAGATATCTGTGTTGTAGAATTCGAGTAAGTTAGTCACGCAAGAATGTTTCCGTCTGAAACCATGCTGGCTATCATTTATCAAACAGTTACTTTCTAAATGATGTTCGATAGCATCTCTGATGATAGTTTCCATTATTTTTCCTACGATTGAAGTCAAACTTATAGGCCTATAGTTATTTGGCTTCTTTTTGTCACCTTTTTTGAATATGGGAGTAACGTTAGCTAGCTTCCATTCTCTTGGGACATCTCCGGATATGATGGATTTCTTGAAAATAATTTCTAATGGAACAATGATAGGATATCGCAGTTGTGCACACAATTGGGATACCACTTTCTTGATCCTTGGTATCTCTTTTCTAGGCGCCATGACCTTTACGCTTCTGATGGGATCCACCTTACCCACAGAGGCAAAGATGTTCTTACAAACCTCATTGTGGGAGTTTGTAATGAACTAGCTCCTTTTTTAGGGTAGAAGCCCAAAGGGAAGGGGAAATAGAATGTACTTGGGAAAACAGTGTAGAGTATAGCATTAATGTAGAACAATGTGCCAGTATAGGACAAAATATAATTTTAGGATATAATGTCGCTAGAGGACGAAATGTCACATTAGGATATAATGTCATAGGACAAAATGTCGCAATGGGATGTAATGACAGTGGAGGACAAAAGATCACGATGGGAAGTAATGATAGTGGAGAACAAAATATCACGATAGGATGTAATGATAATGGAGGAGAAAATATCACGGTAGGATATAATGTCAGTGAAGGCCAAAATATAATTTTAGGAAGGGATACCGGACAGAATGTCAATGAAGGCCAAAATATCATGATAGGATGTAATGTCGCTAGAGGACGAAATGTCACATTAGGATGTAATGTCATAGGACAAAATGTCACAATGGGATGTAATGACAGTGGAGGACAAAAGATCATGATGGGAAATAATGATAGTGGAGAATTAAATATCACGATAGGATGTAATGATAATGGAGGCGAAAATATCACGGTAGGATATAGTGTCAGTGAAGGCCAAAATATAATTTTAGGAAGGGATACCAGACAGAATGTCAATGAAGGCCAAAATATCAAGATAGGATGTAATGACAGTGGAAGACAAAAGATCACGATGGGATGTAATTATAGTGGAGGAAAAAATATCACGGTAGGATATAATGTCACTGGAGGACAAAATATAATTTTAGAAAGGGATGCCGGACATAATGTCACTGAACAACGGGAGGGCGGCGTGAATCACGGTGACGTAGGGGGACAAAATGTACAAAGTAGATCGGATGACCGTGATCGACCAGATGTCCAGGATGGGGAAAATGTTAATTTTGATAGGAGAAATGTTAATGAGGCATTGAATGTCAATGAAGGACCAAATAATAATAATATAGAGCAAGGCATAAATAAAAAACAAAATGATAATATAAGACATGATATTGAAACTCAAAATGTGTCAAAAAGAAATAATCACGAGTTTCTTAAAACCATGTACTTTAATGCTAGTAGTATTAGGAACAAATTTCAAGAAATACAGGCGTATGTCAAAAGCGAAAATCTCGATATGATAGGAATAACTGAGACATGGTTAAATGGTACAGAGTTCGAAGCTGAATTTAATATTGTGGGATTTAAACACTTTCATCAAATTAGAAACCATAAGAAAGGTGGGGGTGTTCTATTGTACGTTAAAAACAATGTTCATGCTTGTGTTTTAGAGAAAGTGAAACAGGATGCATATGACAGTTTGTGGGTTGAGTTAACCCAAACAAATGGACAAAAAATGAATGTAGGTGTAATATATAGGCCAAAGACATTATCATTAGCAGACGACAAACTGTTATTTCAAGAACTGTCTAGTTTCTGCAACCGGGATTTATTGATAATGGGTGATTTCAATTTTACTGACATTGATTGGATGACCCTTGAACATGGCCATATAGGTAGTCGCTTGATTGATTTTCTTGGTGACAATTACTTAATTCAGCATGTAAAAGAGCCCACAAGATATGGAAACTTACTCGATCTTTTGATCACTAGCCGCGAAAGCATGGTAACTGATGTAGAAGTCGGTGAATCTGTTGCAAATAGCGATCACAACTTAGTCAGATTCAAACTCCTAAACAATTTTAGAATAGATACTTGTGCTTCTAAAATATCCGATTTCAGTAAAGCTCAGTTCATAGGACTATGTCAGGAGCTTCAGCTTACAGATTGGGAGGCAAAATTAAACGAAAGGACTGTAGATCAGATGTGGGAAATATTTCAAAATACGCTCACTAAGATGATTCAAACTTACATTCCTTTTAAGGACAGACGTCCCCCAAATCAGGCTCGCCCAAAGTGGCTCGACAAAGAAACTGAAAAAAGTATTGCTAAAAAGAGACAGGCTTATAAGAAATATAAGTGCTCGGGTGCACCTAATGACTATGAAAGTTATGTTTCAATACAGAGAGATTTAAAAAAGACAATAAGAAAAAGAAAACGACAATACGAAATGAACATCGCTGATAAATCCAAAGAGAATCCCAAAGAATTCTATAGTTACATTAGAGATAAAAAGGTTGTTAGGAATCACATTGGTCCACTATTATCTGCTGACGGTCAACTTGAATATTCAAATGAAGGAATGTGTAATATCTTAAACAATTATTTTAGCTCGGTATTCGTAAACGAAACACCTCAAAGTGAATTCCAAACTGAAACCTGTGAAAAGTCTGGGGTAAACTTACTCACTACAGTAAATATATCAAAAGAAAAAATTAAAAGGTGTATAGACAAACTCAAAGTTAATAAAACACCAGGGCCTGACGGTTGGCATCCAAGAATCTTAAAGGAAATGAAAAATGAGATTGTTGTTCCATTAGAAATTATTTTCAAGAAATCCATCATATCCGGAGATGTCCCAAGAGAATGGAAGCTAGCTAACGTTACAGGTAAACGTCGACTTACGATGGCCGCGACTTACGATTGTTCGACTTTACGATGACGACGACGACGACGACGACATGATAATTTAACCCCTTCCATACGGTGCCGCACACGTAGGCGTCATGAGGAGCAAGTGGATTCGCGACGCTGCCATATCGGCGTCTTGATTATATTTATTGTAGTCGCCCCTGTGTTTTTACATTCTCTCAAATGTGCCTTGAATCCCATTCTCTGTGGTTTTCAAAATTCGCGGGTGAAAGAGAGAACGATCGATATAAGCGGTGACTATATTTTATGATGCGAGTATTATTACGTCACGTCGTATGGCTGGCATTGGCTGCTGCCCGCGAGATTTAAGTTCCGTACTGAAAATACATATTATAGTGTTTGAATATGGTAAAAAGGATAAAAATAATTAAATAAACTACTGTACATGTTTAATAGGCTATATTCAGTATCTCTGGTGGTTAATATACAGGTAGGCTAGGTACAGTGACCACGGAACAGTGATACACAAATTGGGGATTGACTTACGATGAAATCGTCTTACGATGGCTCTATCGAAACCTAATGCCATCGTAAGTCGACGTTTACCTGTACTCCCATATTCAAAAAAAGGTGACAAAAAGAAACCAAATAACTACAGGCCTATAAGTTTGACTTCAATCGTAGGAAAAATAATGGAAACTATCATCAGAGATGCTATCGAATATCATTTAGAAAGTAACCGTTTGATAAATGATAGCCAGCATGGTTTCAGACGGAAACGTTCTTGCGTGACTAACTTACTCGAATTCTACAACACAGTTATCTCGAATTATGACAAAAGAAACAATATAGATTTAATATATCTAGACTTTGCAAAAGCTTTTGATACCGTCCCACACGAAAGACTACTTACCAAATTAGCTTTGCATGGAATAAGTGGTAGCCTATTAGGTTGGACTAGTAATTGGTTGAAAGGTCGAAAACAGAGAGTTGTTTTAAATGGAAAAACTTCTGGATGGAAAAGTGTTGCAAGTGGAGTTCCTCAGGGTTCTGTTCTTGGGCCACTTCTATTCATAGTATATATAAATGATATAGACCATGGACTAAAATCTACTGTTTCCAAATTTGCTGATGATACAAAACTGTGCGGAGTGGCAAATGATCACTCAAACCAATTAGATATTCAAGAAGATTTAGATCAATTACAGCAATGGTCTGAAAAGTGGCTAATAAAATTTAACACAAGTAAATGCAAGGTAATGCACATAGGTAAAAATAACAGTAAGTATGATTACAAGTTATTTGGTAATTCGTTAACAAAAGTGGATAGTGAAAAAGATCTCGGCGTAATTATCAGTAACGACCTCAAATCATCCAAGCAGTGTATTTCAGCCTCTGAGAAAGCAAATAAGATTCTGGGATTGATTGCGCGATCTTTTGATTTCAAAAGTCCATCACTCATTAACAAGCTATATAAATCGTTAGTTCGTCCACATTTGGAATATGCTGTTTCCGTATGGTCACCGAATCTCATTAAAGACATTGACAGACTGGAAAAAGTATAACGGCGAGCCACAAAACTGATTCCAAATATCAAAAATAAATCATACGAAAATCGACTTAAGCACATGAATCTGTTTTCCCTAAAAAAGCGTAGACTCAGAGGTGACTTGATACAGGTCTTTAAGATTTTAAAGGGAATTGACAACATCAAAAGTGAAAAATTTTTCACATTGAATGAGAATCAGACAAGAAACAATGGTCTCAAACTGTCCGGAAATAGATTCAATTTAGAAGTAGGTAGAAACAACTTTGCCAACCGTGTAGTTAATGAATGGAATAAACTTCCTGCACAGGTAGTGCAATGTAGTTCAGTTCGAAGCTTTAAGAATCATTTAGATAAATACCTAAGTAAGATGCTGTAATGATTATGATTTATGTTATATTATTTGTTTTTGTTTTGTTATAATTTGTCTGTCTGATTTTCATTTATTATTAGTTATATGTCAATTTATTATAATTTACTATTTACCTGTTTGTTTATTATTTTAACTATACCTATGCATTTATTTATTTTTTTTTTTTTTTTTTTTTTTTTTTTTTTTTTTTTTTCATCCGACCTAGATATGGAGCAAAAGGTCTCCTGTCGGCATGCTCCGCCTTTGTAATCCTTTGTAACAATCTCATTTTTCATTTCCTTTAAGATTCTTGGATGCCAACCGTCAGGCCCTGGTGTTTTATTAACTTTGAGTTTATCTATACACCTTTTAATTTTTTCTTTTGTTATATTTACCATAGTGAGTAAGTTTACCCCAGACTTTTCACAGGTTTCAGTTTGGAATTCACTTTGAGGTGTTTCGTTTACGAATACCGAGCTAAAATAATTGTTTAAGATATTACACATTCCTTCATTTGAATATTCAAGTTGACCGTCAGCAGATAATAGTGGACCAATGTGATTCCTAACAATCTTTTTATCTCTAATGTAACTATAGAATTCTTTGGGATTCTCTTTGGATTTATCAGCGATGTTCATTTCGTATTGTCGCTTTCTTTTTCTTATTGTCTTTTTTAAATCTCTCTGTATTGATACATAACTTTCATAGTCATTAGATGCACCCGAGCACTTATATTTCTTATAAGCCTGTCTCTTTTTAGCAATACTTTTTTCAGTTTCTTTGTCGAGCCACTTTGGGCGAGCCTGATTTGGAGGACGTCTGTCCTTAAAAGGAATGTAAGTTTGAATCATCTTAGTGAGCGTATTTTGAAATATTTCCCACATCTGATCTACAGGTCTTTCGTTTAATTTTGCCTCCCAATCTGTAAGCTGAAGCTCCTGACGTAGTCCTATGAACTGAGCTTTACTGAAATCGGGTATTTTAGAAACACAAGTATCTATTCTAAAATTGTTTAGGAGTTTGAATCTAAGTTGCGATCGCTATTTGCAACAGATTCACCGACTTCTACATCAGTTACCATGCTTTCGCGGCTAGTGATCAATAGATCGAGTAAGTTTCCATATCTTGTGGGCTCTTTTACATGCTGATCAGCCACTGGCCAGCTTTAACAACTCGGGACACCACAACATTTCACCAATGAGATACATTCTGCAGCACTCCAATCTATCCCAAGGACATATGGACATTTTCTCAAATGTACATTCTTGTGGTGGAACAATGACTGCTGCTGTGAGGGCAAACCATGCCACTTTCTTTTGCCTTTGGAGACATTGTGGGGACCCCCAGTACATGGATGCCTTCTGATGAGCATGGGGTCAGGCCCTACAAATATTAAAGATTGCACAACAAACATCTTGGAAAAAAATGTTGTCTCCAATAACAGCCCACACCCAACTTACTCAAGTGTGGAAGAGAGTTTGCAAGATCTCTTGGAAGTTTTCACCTCCCACTCCTGTGTTGTCTCATATTGGTGAGACAGTGACTGTAAAAGGCTGGTAGAAAAAGGGGTAGAAGATGGGTTGTTCCATTTTATAGGTAAGTTTGTAAATAACAGCCCAAGCAAGCTGCCTAAGTCTGCTTTGTGTTGGTAATAAAATAGCTGTGCTGAAATGACACCCCTTTATAACCTAAGTAAGAATCATGCAGTCTTGAGATCATTATAAGTAAGCAATATTTCCATAAAGGCTTGAAACAAAGAATCTGATTGGTGAAAGGGTGGAGGAGAAAATTCTAATTGGTTCACTAATGTAAGATCATGCCCTTTGGGGAGGATCTGCAATATAAAGTTAAAGATCCTTGGACTAAGGAAATACTATGCCACTGCAAAGGTCACATAGGATCTTGTATACATGCTCTCAGGGAATTCCTTAGAAAAACCTCAGAGACTGCATTGTATATTCTTAATTGGACTGAACAGAAGAAAGATATGGAAAACTCTAGAATTTAATTCTCTTAGACAGAAAAATTTAGTGAAGTGAGAGGTGCAAGCCTATCAATGAAAAGAACCAACACTAAGTGAAACAGACAGCCTAGAACTTGACAGAGTTGAATGATTGGAGGCAATGGGGCCTACCAACTAAAAAAAGTGAGTCACCATATCAATAAGTGAGGGCCAACAGTGGCGACAAGAGTGACCGATCCCAAAGAAGTTGCTAATATGTTTGCAAATCACTTTGCAAATATATCTAAGAAAGATCCTAATTCACCAATGGCTCACCATCAATGCCATTTGGAATCCTGTGAAATTAACTTCACCTCTACAAAGAGTGAATCTTATAATGTGCTATTATCAATCTCCAAATTAAAGACAGCTCTGTCACAATGCAGTGATTCATCACTAGGTCTTGATGACATCCCATATGCCTTTCTACATCACATGTCAAATAAAGCATATTCCTTTTTATTAGACCTTTTCAACATTTCATGGAACACTGGAGACTTCTACTTTTGGGGTGTTACTGTAATAATCCCAATCCCAAAACCTGGAAAAGACCATCGATTGGCAACCAATTATTGCCCCATATCCTTAACCTCTTGCATCTGTAAGTTACATACATATACCAAAGGCTTTTTCCCCCTTACAAGGGAGATAGCCAAAAAACGAAGGCATGAAAACTATTCCCACCCATTCCATCCCTCATACACTCCACTCCCTTCCACCCTCTACCCTCCCTCTTATCTTGGCACCTCCTGGATGACGGGTCATCCCTGCATCTTGTCCACTGCCCTGGGTCAGAAACAATGTCGCAAGACACAACATATCCACAGCAAGGCTGCTTCAATAAATCGGCAACCCCCCTCTACATCCCCCCATGCAGAAAAGGAGAAGACAGGGAGAAATCCCTTCGGGCTGCGTCAAAATTTGCTCACACATACCTCTCCCCCCATCCCCCACCCATTCCACCTCATGCATCACAACATCATCCATATACAACTATTCTCCATTCACCCCTGTCTTCTGTCCTCAACAGACATTCCCCTCTTCCCCAAAGCCCCTTTTACCCCATCCATCCATCTCATCCTAGGATGCCCCCTCATGTTCACTCCCTTCACATCTGCCTTCAACACCTCTTTTACTAGTCTTTCTTCACTCATTCTTTCCATGTGTCCAAATCATCCCAGTACTCTTTCATCCACCCTGTCTCCCAACTCCCTTACAGGTCCTGGAGCTGCAGCGTCTACGTCGTGGGACCACCCCCCAACCCCAAGAGTTGGGGGCCAAACGGCAGCAACAACCCCTGGCCACCGGCTCTACGCAGGTGGCACCGATCCGCACTCACAAACATTGCAAACTACAGCTATTCACACAACACTATACCCAACATCTGGAAGCATGGTAAAATAATCACCATTCCAAAACCGAACAAAGACCCAACAATCCCAACAACGCACCGTCCAATCACACTTCTCTGCACCCCCTCTAAAGTCATTGAACGCCTAATACTTAAACTTGTCACACCACATATTCCCCTTGCTGACTCACAACATGGTTTTAGGCCACTACACTCCACAAACACTCTTCTGACAAACCTCACACAAAGAATTTTAGATGGCATCAATTCAGATAGGCCCCACCAAAGAACACTTCTTATAACATTAGACATTAGTAAAGCTTTTGATGCTATCCCCCGCCACAACCTAACAAATAAAATATATAACACAGACATGCACAATAACACCAAAAGATGGCTGGCCAATTATCTGGCAGGTAGGAATGCTTACGTGTCATATAATGGCCAATCATCGCACATCAGAAACATTAAGAACGGAGTACCACAGGGCTCGGTTCTATCCCCCACACTATTTAATCTATACATGCATGACTTACCCACGCCAGACACCTCAGAAATACAAATCTCTTCCTACGCAGACGACATAACAATCACATGCACACATCGTAACACAGACAAAGCTGCAGAAATAATCCAGCCATACCTTGACACACTCAACACATGGTTCATCACAAACAGACTCAAAATAGCTCCAACCAAATCTACAGCAACACTTCTCACCAACTGGACAAAAGAACACAAATACATACCTCATCTCTACATCAACAACACTCTAATACCACACCGAAAATTCTTGGTGTAACATACGATACATCCATGTCTTTCAAACAACACATCACAAACATAAAAAACAAATGCGCACCCAGAATTAACGCACTTAAGTCAATCACTGGAACAACATTTGGACAAAAAGAAACTAATATAACAATATACAAACAATGCATACGCTCAGTGTTGAATTATGCGAGTCCTGCATGGGCTCCTAATCTCAGTGAGACACACCACAACACCCTTCAAGTCATACAAAACAAAGCCCTAAAAACAATTACAGGCTGCACAAATACAACACCTACAGACCATTTACACCATGAAACAAAAGTCCTCAAAGTCAAGGACCACCTCGACATGAGAGGCACACAAACACTTGCCGCAGCCACCACAAACACATTACACCCGCTACACTACATAGCAGAACACCCACACACACCAAGAAACATTAAAACAACACCCAAAGACCTTTATCACGCACAGATACTCTCTTCTCTTCCTCCACAACCACCAAATACCAGCCTCCGGAAACATATTCATAATCATATCACTCACCGCTCCATTAACACACTGAAAGACAACACACTGCTGCATGCCAGACCCCCTGATATCCACCCTTCTGAATCCTCTCTCCCACGAAAGGACAGAGTCCACTTGGCCAGACTGCGGTGCGGTCACCACCCAGCACTTCTAAGCTACCAGAAGAGGCTGGATGACCGCTTTGTGAACAGCTGCCCAGGATGTAACACTTCACCCCATACCATACAACACATAATGGAAGACTGCATTATACACAATCATGCACGCAAACAACACAACATACGCTCTATAAAGGATTTGTGGGAAAACCCAGTTTCGGCTATGGCATTCCTTGGGGAGATGGGACTGCTCGGACAGACAGTCTAGGGAACGACAACAACAACAACTCCCTTACTACCCCCATTCTCCTCCTCACCTTCTCATTTCTCACTCTATCCAGCCTAGTAACCCCTATCATACTTCTCAGACACCTCATCTCAAGCACATTCAAACTCCTTCTCTCTTCCTTTCTTATGTTCCATGTTTCTGCCCTAAACAGTGGTGTTGGCACAATCACTCCATACAATCTCCTCTTAGCATCCATTCCTAAATCTCCTTTTCTCATTACTCTTACTCTTACTCTGTTGGTTGTCAGGCCGGATGGCCCTTCACTGCTTTCACTATGCCTCTCCAGATGGTTCTATCCTCTGCCAATTCTTTCCAGTCCTCTCTTGGTGCCACCCTCTCCACATCCTTCTTTACTCCATCCATCCATCTGTACCTGGGTCTCCCTACTGGTTGTCTGCCCTCTCCTCCTCCTTTCATCACCTTCTTTGGTAGTCTGTCTGCCTCCATTCATATGCAGTGTCCAGCTACCTTGCTCTTCTTCCCCATATTTCATCCTGAATGCACGGTTGCTGAGTCTGATCTCTAATTTCCCTGTTATGTCTTCGTCTCCATTTCCCTTCTTCTTCATCATATACTGGGCTGAGGATTCTTCTCAGGATATTGTTTTCAAAAATTTCCAGTCTCTTCTCCCTTTCTATTGTCAGTGTCCATGTCTCACATCCGTACAGGACTGTTGGTTTTATTACAATGTTATATGTTCTTATCTTAGTTTTTCTGCTGATGGTCCGACTCTTCATTACAGATGCCAGGGCATGGTAACATCTGTTTCCTACAGCTATTCGTTCATTTATTTCCATGTCCAATTCATTCCTCTCACTGACAATGGATCCCGGGTACTTGAACTTATCCACTTTCTTCACCCTTAGTGATCCAACTTGCTCTTCTCCTGGTGTATAATTCCCATTTCTACTTAGTTTCATAATTTCCGTTTTCTGCTCATTGCATTTTAGGCCTACCTGTTCTGCTGTTCTCTGGAATACTGTAAAGATCTCATTAATTTCCTCCACAGTCTCGGCCACCACATCCACATCATCGGCATAAGTGTGGTGGGTTATCTGACCATTGCCTAATGTAGCTCCACCTGGATTTGGTAATCTGCCTGACTGCTTTCTCCAGTGCAAGATTAAACAGCAAAGGAGACAGCATACATCCCTGCCTAAGACCACTGTGTATATTGAAACTTTCTGTATCTTTCCTTCCAACTCTTACTGTACATCTGCTTCCTATGTAGCATATTTTAATGAGGGATATTAATTTAGCTGGAATATTCAGTTCTGCCATTATGTGCCACATTGATAGTCTGTGCACACTATCATATGCTTTTTCTCATTACACTTTTTAATCCACCAAGGCCTTTACTCGCTTCTCTCAATCTACATTCTACCTCCACCTCCACTCCTCCCTTTCCTGCCACTTCTTCCAGTCTCTCTCCCTTAATGCTCACTTCCAGTCTGCTGCCACTTTCACCCCTTGTGCATCTCATCACCTTACTTTTACCCATATTTATCTTCAACTTTCTTTCTTTCACACACTCTCCCTAACTCTGTAAACTGCTGGAAAAAAATGTTAAATGCCAGATTTAAATGGTATTTAAAGAGAAAAATTAGAGTAGTGCTCAGAGATATGAGTTCTACTTGGGAAGAAGTGCTTAGTGTAGTTCCCTAAGAATCAATATTGGCTCCAATAATGTTTGCTATTTATGTGAATGACATGAATGAGGGTGTAGAATGTTACATGAGCTTCTTTGCAGATGTTGCAAAACTGTTGAAGAAAGTACTGAAACGGAGTGTGATTCACTGCAGAGATCTGAACAGTGTTTGAGAATGGAGTCGGAAGTGGGAAGTGGACTTCAACATTAAGAAATGTAGCATAATGGAATTTGGAAAAAGTAAAAAAAGGATATCCGGACAATATAAAATTGGTGCAAAGGAAGTAACAAAAATTGGATCTGAAAAAGACCTGGGAGTAATCATCACAAAGGATATGTCCCCTGATGAACAGATAAACAAAATTGTTGGAGAAACCTATAACTTACTAAGATCAATAAAAGTGGCTTTCACTTACTTTGATGAAGAAATGGGTAAGAAAATATTAGTCATACTGATAAGGCCAAAATTGGAGTATGCAGTGACACTATGGTCACCCAGTACTAAAAAGAATATAAGGAAAATTGGGAGAATCCAGAGAGGAACTACGAAAATGGCCCCAACACTATCTAAGCTGTCATATGAAAACAGATTGTCAAAAATAGAATTGCTGACTGGAACAAAGGAGAGAAATAGATGACTTGTTGACCATCTACAGAATCATGAAAGGTATGGAAGTCCTTGACAGAGAAGAATTACTAAATTGGGATAAGAGAAATACAAGTGGATATGGAAGGAATCTCAAAAAGGAGTTATAGAAGAGACTTGAAAAAGAACAGCTTTCCCCACAGAGTGGTGGATGTATGGAACAAATTAGATGAAATAATAGCATGTGCAAAAACCATGCATGAATTTAAGAACAAATTAGACATGGCAAGATACAGAGACTGGACACCATGAGTGTAGCTCCCCTTCCCATAAGATACTACTAGGTAAATGTCACTCCCTAGAGTTTTAGTCCATACCTCTTGGGGTGCTGACAGACAGACCCTTCTCCTATTGCACTGAACAGTTATCCTCTCAAAGTTGGAGTACAGCTGTAAAATCTATCCATCTACTACAGAAGCTCAGCTTCACGTGTTAAACTCCGTACATCATGCCAGTGTCAGCTCATCAATTGGTGCATTCCACTTATCCCTAATACCAAGCATGCTGGTGAATGCAGGCATCCTTCCATTGGACTTATGTTACTAATCCTCATTACTGAGATGCTGGTATTGAGTTCATCATCTTCCTGAGTCAGTTTCTTGTAAGTTAGTATGTCAAGACTCATGCTTACAACTTGTAAACATCTTGCCCAAGCTTCCCTAAAACTTTCAGCCTCAGGGTAGCATCAGCCATGACAACATTAAATATGCCTTCCATTCCTATATGTCCCAATCAATTTCCTAAAGTTGGTTACTATGTTACTGCCTGCTATCCTGATACTCCTAAGAAGAATATTTTACCAGGTTGAGTACCCATCATCCAGGAAGAGCCAAGAAAAGAGGGAGGGAGGGGTGGTGAATGGGAGTGGAGTATGTGGGGATGAAATGGGTGGGAATGGATTTATGCCTTTGACTTTGGCTACCTCCCTTGTAAGGGGGGGAAAAAACCATTGGTATATGCATGTATGAGTTCCATATACTATTCCAAGAAAACTTCCACACATTGTGATTCCACCCCAGTATTTACAAATGGTTCAAAGTCTGATATTGTGTCAGATATGGTGTTATATTCCCTTTGTTTGGTAGAGTTGGTAGCCTCCCCAGTGCACCATCAGTATTTACAGCAGAGCTATCTGCCATTATCTTAGCTTTAAGAATCATCTTTACCCTTCCTGTTTCATCTTTTACAATTTTTAGCAACTCTTGCAGTGTTCTCTCAGCCATAGAACATTTTAGTTCTTCTTCCCTTGATCCTCTTATTTAATCAGTTTTTGAGTGGCTGTACCTACTCCAGCATAGAGGCTACAATGTTGGATTTTGCTGGGTCCCAGCACATGTGGGGATTCCAGTAACTCGGACCGCCCCTCCCAACCCCATTTCATTCCACGACATGTACTCCACAATATGAGCAATAATTCTTACCAGATGGCAGAACAAGTGGGAGACCTTGGTTGCCATCCCCAAGATGGGGGAGATAACACCCCTAGCTATCTGTTTGTGGATGTACAAACAAGTACAAGGACACTGCTCAGAAACTGCTTTGAGCTGTCTCTGGATTGGCCACACACATTTCACACATGATTACCTCATGTCCCAGGAAATGCAACCATTCTGTGATGATGCCTGGCCCCCCTAACAGTATGACACATCATAATTGAGTGTCCCAGCCTGATGGAACTACGAGAACAATACCTCTTCTATTGTCACAATGAGAACGGAATATACTGTATCTCCAAAATGATAGGAAAGAAGACCCTTTCCCTGGGACATGAGGAACTCAAGTTTGTGAAGAACTCTGCCCTCTTTAAAGATTATAGCTCCACATCTGAACTTTTTTTATTGATGCATTGGACTCGCCCCAGCCCCTACTTTAAACTATCACATTTTAAATACCTATTTTATTTATTCATTAATATATTAATTCTACCATAGCAAAGTTTATCCAAAATGAAAATTTTAGCTTACCGACTTGATCACTTTTAAAAAATATGTTAACAATGCTATATGACCCAGATGTTATGGCACCATAAACTTCAAATCAAATCAAAATCACTTCTCCCACCTTTTCTTGGCTGCTCCTGGATGACAGTTCATCCCTGCATCGCATCCCCTGCCCTGGGTCAGAAGCAATGCAGCAAGACACAGCATATCCACAGCAAGGCTACTTCATTTACTTGGCACCCCCCTCTCCATCCCCTCATCCAGAAAAAGAGAAGATGGGGAGCAGTCCATTCAGGCTGTGTTAAAATATCATACACTCATATTCCCCAACCCCCCATCCCCCACCCACTCCCTTCCATGCATCATAGCATCATCCATATACAGCCATTCTCTACTCACCCCTGTTTTCTATCTTCTCCCTTCCTCAACAGACATCCCACTCTTTCCCAGTGCCCCTTTCACCCCAAAATTTACAATTGGTGTATAATCCTAGCTATGTTCAGTGAAGGAAGCTCTCTGGACAAGCAGGTTAAGGTGTCATTACTCACAGTGAAGGTTGAGCCACCAGTGAAGTTGAACCAAGGGCATGGTTTATTGAATTCCATGCTACAAAGTCCTTTGAAAGTTGGCACCATCCTAGCTTCCCAATAAGGGGGAGTTTGTGATGTTAAACCATATCATCATCATGTTCAGTTAAGCTAAAACTTAGAATTTGACAAAGGTAGTGAAGAAAAGCTAAGGAGTGCACAGAGAAGGAAAAGGCCAGGGCTGGCAATAATGCTGAAAGACAGGAAGACTGCTAGTTTGGTATGAGACCAGACTGAAGTGAAAGATGTTTGAATCAATGAAGGAGGAGCAAAAATTTAATTGGGCAGGGAAGGTAGCCAGAAAGGAGAACAGGCTGAGGTGTGCTACTAAGTAATGTTGCAAATGTGGAAAAAGGAGACTAGACAGGTGGAGAGAGAAGAAAGAGAAGTTTACTGGAGTGATGTGGCAAAGGCTGGCACAGTTGTGTTACTCATGGATAGGCCTTTGTTGAGTATTGGACTTTGAATGGCTCATGACTGATGATAGTTTCTTTACACCTTGAAACTCAATTTCAATTTGTGTAAAAAATATTTGTTTATCTGGGACCTCAGTTCAGTATTTTAATTTCCTTTTATTCATGTTTTTTTATTACACAGACATTGGTGTGACCAGAGTGATGATTTACCCAAGTATGGGTGGGAAAAGCATGATGGCTTCAACTTTGGTCGTCAAACAATCACTGACAAACATGTGGTTCTCCAGACTGATTATGTCAGACAGCTTGGTGGTCGTCATGGTGGAGATTGGTCAGCTCGAATCAAAGTTATGCCAAAGGTTGTCAGTAGTTAATTTTATATATCTTTCATCCCAGTAAATTAAATTATTGTGAAATTGACATGATTTTTATTTGTAATATAGAACTCGTAGAATTCTTTCATATAGCTAATGTAACCTATTTTATATTTTTCAGTCGTCTCACAATGTAGGTACTCCTGCATCTCTTCTGTACTATGTAGCCCTGGATTTGGAGGATAATTTAGGTTCTCTAACACCACAACTCTTTGGGTCTTCCATGGGAACAATTATTGGATACTCTGAATCAGTTGGTAGCTTCCAGTTGCATATAGTTAACACAAGTGGAGTAATTCAGTACAATCACCATTTGAGTACGAAACATAGAGGTTTGGATATGCTCCGTGAAACTGTATTTCAAGGTCTTCGTGTAATGCAAGGACATACAGAAAAGGAGAAGGTTATTGGACTGGCTGGGGATCTTTTTGATCACACTGATCATGAAAGGAATCCAAATTTTATAGTATTTCAGCTAACTGGTATACCACCTTTTGAATTTGAAGTCGTCTATCAGAGTGATAGTTACAGAAATCGACCAGTGATGTTGATGGGAGAAGCCTTTACTGAAGAACTCAACAAGTATGAAAACAGATTTAATCACAATTTTGAGTCTAAATTTTCTATGAAAGCCAAGGGCTTTAGTGAGGAAGAAATAAATTTTGCCAAAGCAACCCTGAGTAATATGGTAGGAGGTATTGGCTACTTCTATGGTGCTTCCCGTGTCCAGGGTGCCTACAATGCAGATCCAGTGCCTTACTGGAAGGCTCCACTTTATAGTGGTGTACCTTCCCGCAGCTTCTTCCCAAGAGGATTTCTTTGGGATGAAGGTTTTCACAATTTGCTTATTTCAAAGTGGAACAAAGAAATTTCAATGGACATCCTGGCTCACTGGTTTGATCTCATGAATCATGATGGGTGGATCCCAAGGGAACAGATTTTAGGCACAGAGGCAAGAGCTCGAGTGCCAAGCGAATTTGTTGTGCAGAGGGACAAGAATGCTA
Organism: Oratosquilla oratoria; assembly: GCF_046742065.1. Taxonomy (NCBI): domain Eukaryota; kingdom Metazoa; phylum Arthropoda; class Malacostraca; order Stomatopoda; family Squillidae; genus Oratosquilla; species Oratosquilla oratoria. The sequence goes on from NC_134785.1 coordinate 41,519,987, forward strand.
ACCCTCCAACATTGCTTCTCACACTTCATTCAATGATGAAGGATTTCCAAGAGGAACTTAGTGATGAGAACTATGACTACTTGGTTCGTCTTTGGCCCAGATTGAAAGCATGGTATAATTGGTTCAACACTACCCAGGTTGGAGATATGCCAGGTACTTATAGGTGGCGTGGACGAGATCCAATTACTCAAAGGGAATTAAATCCAAAAACTTTAACATCAGGTCTGGATGATTACCCTCGAGCATCGAATCCAACACCTGATGAACGTCATTTGGACTTGAGATGCTGGATGGCTTTAGCATCTGGCCTAATGGCTGATATTGGCCGTTTGATAGAAAAAGACACCACTCGTTTTGAAGAAACATTCAAGTATCTTACCAATAATGAACTGCTGGATTCTCTCCATTGGTCATACACAGCAAATGGCTATATGGACTTTGGCCTTCATACTCCGGATGTGGATCTGAGAAGATTTGCACAAAACCAAGAGAAAATAAGAGTTCTTCTCTCTGATCCAAAATTAAGATATATTGACTCATTCGGATATGTCAGTTTCTTTCCATTATTCCTCCAAATAATTGATCCATACTCCTCCAAATTAGGCAAAGTCTTGGAGGATTTACATAGGACAGACCTGTTGTGGACACCTTATGGCTTGCGTTCTTTGGCCAAAAATTCACCGATGTATCTGAAAAAGAACACTGAACATGATCCTCCCTACTGGCGAGGAGCCATCTGGATCAATATGAATTTCCTTGCAGTCCGAGCTCTCAAGTTTTACAGCACAACAGATGGCCCATACCGCACAATGGCAGATGAACTGTATAAAGAATTACGACAAAATGTTGTTAAGAATGTACAGAAGGAGTATAAGAGAACAGGTTATGTTTGGGAGCACTATAATGATAAAACTGGGAAAGGTGAAGGTTGTCGTCCATTTACTGGTTGGACAGGCCTTGTTGTACTTATGATGGGGGAAGCCTACTAGCCTTAAAGTATGTTAGTACCTGACGCAAAAGTTACAGTCTGTATCGTAACTGGAATAGACGAATGGTGGTTGACACTATCATTGTTATTTCTCAGCCAGTAAGTTGTAACAAACTGTAACATAAGTTATTCCTACTCTTCCAAGGATAGCAGTGTAAATTTTACTTTAAAGAAGCCCCAACAAGTAAGTTCTTGAATTGTGATAGTTTGGGTGTTAAAAAATACACTTAGCTGAACTGTTACATTGCTTTCCTTTGCTCTTGTTATTAAGTGATGATGCTCAGGATGCCTTCTTATTTACTGTAAGGCTTATCATCCACTACCATTAAAACTTTAATATGTATATAAGAAGATTTGGGTTATTTTATACCAAGTGTATATAAATTTCTTAATATATTCTTGCTGTCTCTATTTTACATAATAGATGCCTTTTAAAATAGGCTCTTAATGGACTTGAAGGACCATAACTTAGGTAGGCTAGCCAACAGAGGAACCTGATTTCCATCATTCACTGTTCTCACTATTTGTGTCTTAAAAACTAAAGAACATAATGTTCATCAGTATTTATAGCTTGGTAATGAAGAAATTGCATAGATGAGACAAGACCAGAGGAGGTTCTTATGAGCTAAGTCGAAAAATTCAGACTATTTTTGAACTAGAAAATATATTACTGCACCAGGTTTCAGGTCATGTTAGAAAAGGTTCTTGCAGTATATTCTTGCTTGTAGGACTACTTTCTGGTAGACAGTTATTTTTAGATAATCCTCCACAATTGATTTACTTCATTGTATTCCTAGTCATCTAGAAAGGATGTTACAATGTCCAGAATTTGAGAAAACTACTCTTATAATTCATTATTGCCTATTCTTTGGAAATATTTGCTTGTTGGATATAGTGTTCTCACAATTGAAATTTTTTATTGTGTATAAAAATCAGGGTTACTAAATAATCAAAAAAGTTTTTTTAACTTTTATGGCTCAAACTTCAGGAATGGAGTCAACTTATTGTGCCATGACTGAAGTGGGAGAAGCATGTCAGGTCCATCTTCGTGACTGGTTAAACATTTTGTATCATCTGCCTGGTATTGTTATCAGGTGATAGAGAGTGTAACATGTATGTAGATATGTTGGCAGATAGTAATTTTTATTTTTCACTTTTTGACCATGTGATATATTTGTAGTTTTGTTGTTTCCTACAGGAATACTGTTCCTTTTAAATACAAGGGAGTGTTTTATTGGGGTGAAGTGTTTCTTATGCAGGATTGCTGTGTTCTGGAAAAAAAATGGGCTGGGGGTTTTGACATTACCTTGCTTTTTTGCATATGTACATGAACTATTTAACAGTTACATATTATTATTTATTTTAATAATCTTGTTTATTCTGGTTGTTTGATTGTATTACAATAAATAATTTCTCAATCATTAATCTTTATTTTATGAATGTCCTACAACAATGCATGAGGCAGAGACTTGGAATTTAAAGGAGGCAGAGACAAGTTTAAATGTATCTATCTAATTGTATTATACAGGAAGGGGAGCTATTCTTGTAGCGACCCATATTTGTATCTCAGCCTCTAGTTTGTTCTTAAATTCTTGTATGGTGTTTGCACACTTGTTTTGTCTAATTTGTTCCAGAGATCCACCCTGTGTGGAAAACTACTTTTTTTTCCCAGATCTCTTCTATAATTATCCTTTTTGAGTTTCTTTTCATGTCCTCTTGTTTTTCTTTTATCCCACTTTAATAAGTCTTCTCTGTCAAGGACTTCCATGCCTTTCATGATTCTCTAAAGGGCCAATAGATCTCTTTTTCTTTCTTCCAGGGTTGGTAATTCCAATTTAGACAATCTTTGTTCAATATGCTGTCCCCCAACCCCTTGCTGCTGTCCTGTACCATTTCTCTGAGTATTCATTTTCTGCTGTGGGGGAATTCCCTGTGGTGGGGGAAAAGAATACTGCCACCAAGTATTTCCACTTGGATCGTAAGAGACGAGAAGAAAGGGACGGGGAGTGGGACTAGGCATCCTTCTCCTTATAGCCCCACAGGGGACATTACTAAACGAAAACATAAAGGCATAAGAGGGTCTGGGAGTTTTCCGACCAGCACCCTAAGGTTTGGGTCTTTTAATGTGCGTGGATGTGGTACAGATGAGAGTATAAGGGAAGAGATAGGTAGTATGTTTGTGAGAAGAAAGATGGATGTGTTGGCTTTGAGTGAAACTAAGTTGAAAGGGAAGGTTGAGTGTAAGTGGGAGGTTATCAGGAGTGAAGAGAGGGCAGTGAGGGAGGGAAGGGGTGGCTATTCTAGTAAGTGAAGAGATAGGTAAACGTGTAGTGGAATGGAAGGAGGTTTCCTCAAGGATAATGTGGATGAAGGTGAAACTGGGAAAGGAGATGTGGGTCTTTGTAAGTGCATATGGGCCTGGCAGTGAGAAGGGTGTAGAAGAAAGGGAGGCCTTTTGGATAGATTTAAATGAGTGCATAGAGGATTTAGGGAGAAATGTCAATTTAATAGTGCTGGGAGACCTTAATACTAGGGTAGGAAATGGTCCAGTTGATGGAGTGGTTGGGAAATGTGGAGTTCCAGGAAAGAATCGTAGTGGAGAGTTGATGGTGGAAATGTGTCTAGAGAGTTGATGATAGCAAATACAGTGTTTCGGAAGAAAGTCAAGCATAAGTACACATGGGAGAGGGTGGTAGATAGAGCATTGATGGATTATGTAGTGGTAAATAGAACTATGATAGGGAGAGTTAGGGATGTACATGTGCTAAGGGGAGAGGGTGGGGGAATATCAGATCATTTTTTGGTGGAAGGTAAGTTGAGAGTGGAGGATAGATGGAGAAAGAGGAAAGGGACAAAAGGTAGGGAGGTGCTTAGAGTGAACTCTTTATATGAAAAGGAGAAGGAGTACAAGAAGAAGCTGAAATATAGAGTAGAGCTAGGTGTGGAGGAGGAATGGGGATGGTTCAAGGAGGGAGTCACAAAGTGTGCAAGGATGGTGTGTGGAACAAGGACAGGAGGAAATAGAATGAAGGGTGGGATGAGGAAACAAAGAAGGTTGTAGAAGAGAAGAAGCGAGCTTTAACAGATTGGTTACAAAATAGGACGTGGGAGTCATATGAGAGGTACAAAGAAAAGAAAAGAGAAGTAAAGCAAAAGGTAAAGGAGGCAAAGAGGAGAGCAGATGTGAAGTGGGGTAAGAGTATGACAGAAAATTTTGAAAGTAATAAAAAGATGTTTTGGAAAGAAATTAAGAGAGGAAGAGGAGGCGAATCAAGTAGAGAAGAAAAGGTGCAGATGGAGAGATGATAATGGAAGAGAAGGCAGTAAGGGGAAGATGGGCAGAATATTTTAGGGAGTTGCTAAATGTGAAGGAGGATAGGGAGGGAAAGATAGTTGCAGTGGGAAATGCTAAGAAAATGACCGTGATGAGTGAGGAAAATGGAAGAGAAATAAGGAAGGATGAAGTGAAGGCAGTTGTTATGATGATGAAAGCGGGTAAGGCACCTGGTCTGGACGGATGCCATGCAGAATGTCAAAAAAAAAGGAGGTACAGTGATGGTGGACTGGCTGGTGAGGTTATTTAATGTTTGCTGGAGAGAGGGTAGAGTGCTGGAGGAGTGCCTGTATAGTTCCACTTTACAAGGGAAAAGGGGACATGTGTGAATGTAGTAGTTTCAGAGGGATTAGCTTGTTAAGTGTAGTTGGGAAGGCTTATAGGAGGATCTTGATTGAGAGGATTAGGAGAGGAACAGAGGGAGGAGTAATTGGTGAGGAACAGTGTGGATTTAGGATGGGTAGAGGTTGTGTAGATCAGATCTTTGTGGTAAGACAAAATGTGAGAAAGCTATAGGAAAGGGGAAGGATGTTTTTTGGGCTTTTATGGATCTGGAAAAGGCTTATGATAGGGTAGACAAAAAGGCACTGTGGAAGGTTATGCAGATATATGGGATAGGAGGAAAGCTTCTACGAGCTGTCAAGAGTTTTTATGAGAGTAGTAGAGCTTGTGTCAGGATTAGAAATGGAGAGAGTGAGTGGTTCGAGGTAAAGGTGAGACTTCATCAAGGATGTGTTATGTCACCCTGGCTGTTCAACTTATACATGGATGGGGTAGTGCGAGAGGTAAATGGAAGGGTAGTGGGTCAGGGATTGGAGATGGTTAAAGAAAATGGAGAAAAGTGGGAGGTGAGCCAGCTGTTGTTTGCGGACGACACTGCGCTTGTGGCAGGATCGGAGGAGGGACTGAGGAAGTTGGCGACAGAGTTTGGTTAAGTAATTACGAAAGACTAATTACTAAATTAGCTTTACACGGAATAAGTGGTAACCTATTAAGTTGGACTAGTAATTGGTTGAATGGTCGAAAACAGAGAGTTGTTTTAAATGGAAAAACTTCTGGATGGAAAAATGTTACAAGTGGAGTTCCTCAGGGTTCCGTTCTTGGGCCACTTCTATTCATAGTATATATAAATGATATAGACCATGGACTAAAATCTACTGTTTCCAAATTCGCTGATGATACAAAACTGTGCGGAGTGGCAAATGATCACTCAAACCAATTAGATATTCAAGAAGATTTAGATCAATTACAGCAATGGTCTGAAAAGTGGCTAATGAAATTTAACACAAGTAAATGCAAGGTAATGCACATAGGTAAAAATAACAGTAAGTACGATTACAAGTTATTTGGAAATTCGTTAACAAAAGTGGATAGTGAAAAAGATCTCGGCGTAATTATCAGTAACGACCTCAAATCATCCAAGCAGTGTATTTCAGCCTCTGAGAAAGCAAATAAGATTCTGGGACTGATTGCACGATCTTTTGATTTCAAAAGTCCATCACTCATTAACAAGCTATATAAATCATTAGTTCATCCACATTTGGAATATGCTGTTTCCGTATGGTCACCAAATTTCATTAAAGACATTGACAGACTGGAAAAAGTACAACGGCGAGCCACAAAACTTATTCCAAATATCAAAAATAAATCATACGAAAATCGACTAAAACACATGAATCTGTTTTCCCTAAAAAAGCGTAGACTCAGAGGTGACTTGATACAGGTCTTTAAGATTTTAAAGGGAATTGACAACATCAAAAGTGACAAAATTTTCACATTGAATGAGAATCAGACTAGAAACAATGGTCTCAAACTGTCTGGAAATAGATTCAGTTTGGAAGTGGGTAGAAACAACTTTGCCAACCGTGTAGTTAATGAATGGAATAAACTTCCTGCACAGGTAGTGCAATGTAGTTCAGTTCGAAGCTTTAAGAATCATTTAGATAAATACCTAAGATGCTGTAATGATTATAATTCATCTTATATTGTTTTTGTTTTGTTATCTTTTGTCTGTTTTGATTTTCATTTATTATTAGTTATATGTCAATTTATTATTATTTACTATTTACCTGTTTGTTTACTATTTAAACCTATGTATTTATGTATTTTATTTGTTATTTACATTATTATAGTTTTTGTTATTTTATCATTATGATTTTTTTTTCGCATCCGACCTAGATATGGATCAAAAGGTCTCCTGTCGGTATGCTCCGCCTTTGTAATCCTTTCAAGAAAGCTAAAGATAAATGTGGGTAAAAGTAAGGTGATTAGATGTACAAGGGGTGAAAGTGGCAGTAGACTGGAAGTGAGCATTAAGGGAGAGCGACTGGAGGAAGTGGATAGTTTTAGATACTTGGTTGCAAATGTGGCAGGAAAAGGTGGAGTGAAGGTGGAGGTAGAATGTAGATTGAGAGAAGCAAGTAAATGCCTTGGTGGATTGAAGAGTGTAATGAGGAATAAACATTTGGGAATGAATGCTAAGAGGAGACTGTATGAAGGAGTGATTGTGCCAACAGCACTGTATGGGGCAGAAACATGGAACATAAGAGAAGAAGAGAGGAGTTTGAATCTGTTTGAGATGAGGTGTCTGAGAAGTATGATGGGGGTTACTAGGCTAGATAGAGTGAGAAATGAGGAGGTGAGGAGGAGAACAGGGGTGGAAAGGGAGTTGGGAGATAGGGCTGATGAAAGAGTATTTGGATGGTTTGGACACATGGAAAGAATGAGTGAAGAAAGACTAGTAAAAGAGGTATGGAAGGCAGATGTGGAAGGAGTGAACATGAGGGGACGTCCTAGGATGAGGTGGATGGATGGGGTGAAGGGGGTTTAGGGGAAGAGGGGAATGTCTGTTGAGGAAGGATGGGAGAGGACAGAAGACAGGGGTGAATGGAGAATGGTTGTATATGGATGATGTTGTGATGCATGAGGTGGAATGGGGGGTGAGGTAGTATGTGTGAGCAAAATTTGACGCAGCCCGAAGGGATTTCTCCCCGTCTTCTCCTTTTATGCATGGGGGGACAGAGAGGGGGGGTCGCCGATTTAATGAAGCGGCCTTGCTGTGGATGTGCTGTGTCTTGTGACACTGCTTCTGACCCAGGGCAGTGGACAAGGTGCAGGGATGACCCGTCATCCAGGAGGTGCTAAGATAAGAGGGAGGGTGGAGGGGTGTGGAGTGTATTCAGGGATGGAATAGGTGGGAATGATTTTATGCCTTTTCCTTTTTTGGCTACCTCCCTTGTAAGGGAGAAAAAGCCTTGGAATATGTATGTATGTTGTTCGTATGTCAATTTTGAAAGTGCTGGGGCCATCTTTGTCATTGCTCTTTGGATTTTTTCTAATTTCTTTATATTCTTTTTTGTACTGGGTGTCCATACTGTCGCTGTGTACTCCAATCTTGGTCTTATCAGTGTGACTAATATTTTTTTTTACCATTACTTGACTGCATGTTATTGTGGTAAAGTAGCATGCAGTTAATACTTTAGGGTCTAAATGCGGCACCTCTATGGACCAGAGCCACACATCATTTTGTCTGTGATAGAGGACTCTGTTTACAGAGAAATAATGACACTTTTATTATACTGCTACTGTCCCTCCGTCATGCTGTCCCCCAACCCCTTGTTACTGTCCTGTACCACTTCTTTGAATATTCATTTCCTTTTTTTGCCTACCCTGTGGTGGGGGATAGAATGCTGCCACCAAGTATTTCCACTTAAATCATAAGAGGCGAGAAAAATGGGACGGGTATTGGGACTAGGCATCCTTCTCCCTTTAGCCCCACAGAGGACATTCCTAAAATAGTAAAGGCATAAGGGGGTCTAAGAGTTTTCCAACCAGTAGGTCTTTTAATGTGCATTGATGTAATACAGATGAGAGTAAAAGGGAAGAGATAGGCAGTATGTTTGTAAGAAGAAAGACTGATGTGTTGGCTTTGAGTGAAACTAAGTTGAGAGGGAGGGGTGAGTGTGAGTTTGGGAGTGTAGTTGGGAAGTTCTCAGGAGTGAAGAGAGGACGACGGAGAGAAGGGTTGGCTATACTAGTAAGTGAAGAGATAGGTAAATGTGTAGTGGAGTGGAAGGAGGTTTCTTTGAAGGTTAATGTGGATGAAGGTGAAACTTGGAAAGGAGATGTTGGTTTTTCTAAATGCACATGGGCCTGGTAGTGAGAAGTACGTAGAAGAAAGGGAGGCTTTTTGGATAGATTTAAATGAGTGCATAGAGGGATTAGGGAGAAACGTCAATGTAGTAGTATTGCAAGACCTTAATGCTAGGGTAGGAAATGAACCAAAAGATGGAGTGGTTGGGAAGTGTGGAATTCCAGGAAAGAGTCATAGTGGAGAGCTGATGGTGGAGATGTGTCTTGAGAGTTGATGATAGCAAATACAGTGTTTAGGAAGAAAGTCAAGCATAAGTACACATGGAAGAGGGTGGTGGATGGAAGGGTAGCAGAGCATTAATGGACTATATAGTGGTAAATAGGAGTATAGTAGGAAGAGTTAAGGATGTACACGTTCTAAGGCAAGAGAGTGGGGGAATATCTGATTATTTTCTGGTGGAAGGTAAGTTGAGAGAGGAGGATTGATGGAGAAAGAGGAAAAGGACAACAGGTAGGGAGGTGCTTAGAGTGAACTGCTTACCTGAGAAGGAAAAGAATGAGTACAAGAAGAAGCTGAGAGAGGAGTGGAAGGGAGTGAAGGATAGAGTAGAACTAGAAGTGGAAGAGGAATGGGGATGGTTCAAGGATGAAGTCACGGTGTGCAAAGATGGTGTGTGGAACAAGGAGGATGGGAGGTAATAGAAGGAAGGGTAGTGAGTGGTGGGATGAGGAAGCAAAGAAGGTTGTAGAGGAGAAGCAGCAAGCTTTCATTTTGGTTACAAAATAGGACGAGGGAATCATATGAGAGGTACAAAGAAAAGAGAAGTAAAGCATAAGATAAAGGAGGCAAAGAGGAGAGCAGATGTGAAATGGGGTAAGAGTATGACAGAAAATTTTGAAAAAAAAATAAAAAGATGTTTTGGAAAGAAATTAAGAGAGGAAAAGGAGGCAAATCAAGTAGGGAAGAAAAGGTAAATGGTGCAGATGGAGAGATGATAATAGAAGAGAAGGCATTAAGAGAAAGATGGACAGAGTACTTTAGGGAGTTGCTAAATGTGAAGGAGGATGGGGAGGGAAAGGTAGTTGCAGTGGGAAGTGCAAAGAAAATGACCATGATAAGTGAGGAAAATGGAGGAGAAATAAGGAAAGATGAAGTGAAGGCAGTTGTTAAGATGATGAGAGCAGGTAAGGCACTTGGGTTGGATGGATGTCATGCAGAATGTCTGAAAAAAAGAAGGTACACTGATGGTGGACTGGCTGGTGAGGTTATTTAATATTTGTTTAAGAGAGAGTAGGGTGCCAGACTGGAGGAGTGCCTGTAAAGTTCCAATTTACAAGTGAAAGGGGGACAAGTGTGAGTGTAGTAGTTTCAGAGGGATCAGCTTGTTGAGTGTAGTTGGGAAGGCTTATGGTCTTGATTGAGAGGATTAGGAGAGGAACAGTGGAAGTAATTGGTGAGGAACAGTGTGGGTTTAGGACAGGTAGGGGTTGCTTAGATCAGACTTTTGTGGTAAGACAGATATGTGAGGAAGCTATAGGAAAAGGTAAGGATGTTATGGGGGCTTTTATGGATGGGAAAAGGCTTATGACAGGGTAGACAGGAAGGCACTGTGGGAGGTATTGCAGATATATGGAGGTAAGCTTTTAGGAATTGGACTCAAAAGTGGGAAGTGAAATTTAATATAAAGAAATGCAGTATAATGGAATTTGGAAAGAGTAAAAACAGAATATCAAAAGATTACAAAATTGGAGAAGAAAAAAGAAAAAAGCAAACTCTAAAAAAGATCTTGGAGTGATGATTGGAAAGGACATGAAACCTGATAAGCATATAAATGAAATATTCGGAGAAACCTACAATTTATTGAGGTCAATCAAAGTGGCATTTACTTATATGGATGAAGAAATGATAAAGAAAATACTAACTACACTAATAAGACCAAAACTTGAGTACGCAGCATCACTTTGGACACCCAGTACCAAAAAGAATATTAAGAAACTAGAAAGATTACAAAGAGCGACAACCAAACTAGCACCGACTCTCGCCGAACTAACATATGAGCAAAGACTATCCAAACTGAACCTACCAACTCTGGAACAAAGAAGAGAAAGAGGAGATTTGCTGACTATCTACAGAATAATGAAAGGAATGGAAGTTTTAGATAGGAACGACCTGTTAGTGTGGGACAACGGTAAAACGAGAGGACACGGAAAAAAACTGAAAAAAGATAGTTATAGAAAAAAACTTGAAAAGGAATAGTTTCCCACACAGAGCGATTAATACATGGAACAAATTAGACAACAAAACAGTATGTGCAAACACTATACAAGATTTTAAGATAAAACTTGATGCGGAGAGATACAAAGACGGGTCACCACGAGCATAGCTCCCCTCCCGTATATCACAACTAGGTAAATGTGTTAGGATTAGAAATGGAGAGAGTAAGTGGTTTGAGGTAAAGGTGGGACTTCGTCAGGGATGTGTTATGTCGCCCTGGCTGTTCAATATATACATGGATGGAGTGGTGCGAGAGGTAAATACAAGGGTAGTGGGTCAGGGATTGGAGATGGTTAAAGAAAATGGAGAAAAGTGGGAGATAAGCCAACTGTTGTTTGCAGACGACACTCCTCTTGTAACAGGATCAGAGGAGGGATTGAGGAAGTTAGTGACAGAGTTTGGGAAGGTGTGCAAAAGAAGGAAGTTCAAAATGAATGTGGGTGATAAGATGTACAAGGGAAAAAAGTGGCAGCAAACTGGAAGTGAGTATTAGGGGAGAGAGACTGGAGGAAGTAGATAGTTTTAGGTAGTTGGTTATGAATGTGGCAGGAAAGGGAGGAGTGGGGGTGGAGGTAGAATGTAGATTGAGAGAAGTGAGTAAATGCCTTGGTGGATTAAAAAGTGTAATGAGAAATGGACATTTGGGAATGGATGATAAGAGGAGATTGTATGGAGGAGTGATTGTACTGATGGCACTGTATGGGGCAGAAGCATGGAACATAAGAGAGGAAGAGAAAAGGAGTTTGAATGTGTTTGAGATGAGGCGTCTGAGAAGTATGATAGGGGTTACTAGGCTGGATAGAGTGAGAAATGAGGAGGTGAGGAGAAGAATGGGGGTGGAAAGGGAGTTGGGAGATAGGGCTGATGAAAGAGCATTGGGATGATTTAGACACATGGAAAGAATGAGTGAAGAAAGACTAGTAAAAGAGATATGGAAGGCAGAGGTGGAAGGAGTGAATGTGAAGGGTCAATCTAGGATGAGATGGATGGATGGGGTAAAAGGGGGCTTTGGGAAAGAAGGGAATGTCTGTTGAGGAAGGACAGGAGAGGACAGAAGACAGGGGTGAATGAAGAATGGTTGTATATGGATGGCGCTATGATGCATGAGGTGGAATGGGTGGGGGATGGGGGGGTGAGGGAGTATGTGTGAGAAATAATTTGACACAACCTGAAGGGATTTCTCCCCATCTTTTCTGCATGAGAGGTTTGAGAGGTGGGTTGCCAATTTAATAAGGTAGCCTTGCTGTGGATGTGCTGTGTCTTGTGACACTGCTTCTGACCCAGGGCAGTGGGCAAGATGCAGGGATGACCAATCATCCAGGGGGTGTCAAGAGGGAGGGAAGAGGGTAGAGGGGAGCGGTGTATGATGGGGATGGAATGGGTGGGAGTGGTTTTCATCTCTTTGTTTTTTGGCTACCTCTCTTATAAGGGGGGAAAAAAGCCTTAGGTATATGAAAATAAATCAAGTTTGTGGCACATGATCTTCCTTGTCTAAAACCAAATTGTTTAGTATTCAGTATATTGTTTTCTTCCAGATGTTTAGTCCATCTATTTTTGATAACTTTTTCATATATTTTTGCTATTGTACTTGTAAGCAAGATTGGTCTATAGTTTGTTGGGCCTTCCTTATCTCCCCCTTTCTATATTGGCACAATATTGGCATTTTTCCAATCTTGCAGTACCTTTCCTTCTTTAAGTGAGCAATCTATTATCTTATACATTTTGTCCATTAGTTCATCTATACATTCTTTTAGTATCCAGTTTGCAATTATGTTCGGTCCATGTGATTTTCTGACATCAAGGTTTGTTATTTGATCCCTTATTTCTTTCTGTGTCACAATTATTTCTTTCATGGGGGGAGGGACTTTCTCCCTTTCCTTCATCCTAATTGTGTGTATTTACATTTATGAATACAGATTTGAAATGTTTATTTGTAATTTCAGCCATTTCTGTATCTTCTATATATTCCATATTCCCTTGATGTAGTTTCACTATTTCCTGTTTATTTCTTTATTTAGTTTACATATCTGTACAATAATTTAGGTTGACCCTTACATTTGTCTATTATGTCTTTTTCATAGTTTCTTTTTTCTTCCCTGTCTATTTTTACAAATCATTTTCTTAGTTTGATATATATTTGCCACTTACCCATTTTTTTTTTAATCTTTTCCAAGCTTTGTCTCTTATCTTCTGCCCCACTACATTTTTTGTTGTACCAGCACTTAATGTATGTCTTTTCCTGTTTTTGTTTTGGTACATATTTATCCACTCCATTATAGATTTCTTTTAATATTGGCCATTTCTCTTCCATGCGTTTCATGAAAAAAGTTTTCCCAACTCGCTTTTTGGAAGAATTTTCTGAGTTTCCCAAAATCCATTTTGTTATACATTAGTCTTCCTTTTCTATGTTTCTCATTTCTTCCCAAGTAAATTTACTCTTTAGTTCAAACTCAATTAGTATGTGGTCACTTTTCCCAATTGGTGTCTTGTATTCCATTTTATCCACAATTTCAGGTTCTGACGTGAATATTAATTCTAGTCTTGACAGTTCTTCATTATTTCTATATCTGGTATTCTTTTTTACCCAATGAATCTTTGTCTATTCAATGGTCATGTCCAGTAGTATATTTCCCCAAAGGTCCTCTCCACCTTTGACTGTCATCTCCCAACATATTTCTTTAAAGTCACCCATAGTTACTAGGTTTCCTTCTTTCAGTATTTCATTTAATGCATGCCTTGTGTCTTCCAACATTTTGGAATGGTCACTCCCTTTCCAAGAATATGTTTTCAAGCCCACATATATCACTACAAATTTTCTAATTTTCATGTCACTATTTTCAACTTTTATTATAATCAATTCCACATTATTATTTCCTTATGTTATTTTTGTCACATTTAAGCCTTAGTCAAAAACATGACTCCTCCACCCTGTTTCTTCTCTCTATATTTAGTCCAATGATTATATAAACCTTGTCCAACAATATTTTGGTGGTAGTGGACCTTTTAATTTCATTTCCACAATTGCCATTATACCTGGTTTCTCTTCCACCAGATATTTATTTACTTCATTTAATCCCGAAATCATGCTATGTTGGTATATGTTACCGTCATTTTATTTTTCCCTCCTTTTTTTGTTTCCTGTGTTTCCTTTTTCTTGATATACCATTTTCTCAGCCTCAAGTCCAGTACTAAAAAAAAAAAAAAAAAATCAGTCTCTCTTCTCTTGTTTTTTATGAGCTTCATATTTTAGTGTCTTTTCCCTCTCTTTTTCCTCATCACTCATTTCCTTTTTTATCCATATATTTTTGTAATTTTCACTTTTTGCTAATTTTGCTGCTTTTGTTAGTACTTCTGCTATCATTTGAGGCCTTAGTTTAATTTTTGGTTTATTTTTTTCTTTAGAGTATTGTCCCATACTATTCACTTCCTCTATTTCTTTTTCCCTCTTGCCCCTCTTGTATCTCTTTCAGAATCTTTTGCTATTTCTTTCTCTTTTCCTCTTAAGTATCTAGCTACATTGTGTTTTTCTTTAATACCCAATGTAATTATCTCCCACCAGAAAAATCATTGCCAAGTCTGAGGTAGCAGCAGACTTACTGACAACATAGTCAGTCAATCTTATAACTTAACTCGTGCTAATAATAATCATGCTCTTTCCTATACCTCCCATGTACTCAAACCCTACAAAAATAATATACCCATAAGACCCATAACACCAGGGATAGGAGATACTTCCCATAGGATCACAGGTATGCTGGCCAGACATCTGCCCCCTCTCCTGGGAACCATCAGTGGAGCACATCCCAAACACTCAGGAGACATACTGGATAAAGATAGATATATCTCTGTACACAACAAAAAGTTGGTTTGCCTAGATGTGAAATCCTTCTTTACATGTATCCCATCTGATAAGGTAATCGAGCTCAGAAACAAAATCAAGGGGAAAATAAACTACCCCTTGCCCCCTAACGACTTTGTCAATTTGGTATAACTTTGTATAAAATCTATTAAAATCTGTACAAAACACATGACGTGGAGTGCACGTCATGTGCACACAATGTGCACACAACTAGTGCACACAACTAGACTTGATGCACTAGCCACGCACACTAGCCTATGACAGTGCAACCCTGCTTAACCTGACCTAACCTAATCCAGTGCAGTTATGTAATTATGCACTATGGGTGACTACCCACACAGTATGTAGAGTCAAACCTTGCTTAACAAGCACCTCACATAATGAGTAATTTGCATACCATAAAAAAAAAAATTATCAACCAATGCTTTGCTTAACAAGTGATGTTTCAGGATTCATATGCTCAACATCAAGAATCCTTACTACCTACCCATGATATGAACAAACATTTCAAATCTGTATTCACCAAAGAAAAAGAAAATCTTCAAAACTGTGATCAAAGAAATGAAGTAAGATTTCCTCCAATGAAGGAATTCAATATTACTCAGAATGAAATTAGGAATCACATATTAAGGCTTGATGTTAAATCACATGGCCCGGATGGCATTGCATACTGGATACTAAAGGACTGTATGAACTAACAGGAAAAATATACAAAATAGTTGAATGCTCACTCAAAGAAGGAAAATTACCACTGGAAAAATACCAATATAGTGCCAATATACATGGGGGTGAAATAAGGAAGACCCAACAAATTACAAACCAGTGTCCCTAACAAGTACAATAGTTAAAATTTGTGAGTCATAAAAGACAGATGGACAAAATATCTGGAGAACAATATACTGAACCCAAGGCAATTTAGATTCAGACAGGGAAGATCATGTACCACTAATTTGTTTCTATTCAAGATTGATAGATATATTGCAAGAAAGGGACAACTGGGCAGACTGTGCTTTCCTGGACTTACAAAAGGCATTTGATAAGGTACCGCACAGAAAATTGCTACATAAACTGGAAATAATAGGAGGCATACATGGAAAAATATTGAATTGGAGGATTTCCTAAAAGGAAGAAAAATGAGAGTAGTGCTCAGAGACAAATATTCAAAATGGGAAGAAATGAGTAGTGGTGTCCCACAGGGGTCAGTGCTAGCTCCGATAAGGTTTGCTATAGATGTGAATGACATAGATGAAAGTATTGAATGTTACATGACCTTCTTTGCGGATGACACAAAGTTATTAAAAAGAATAAGCTCCGAAATAGATTGTGAGTCATTACAGAATGATCTGAACAAAGTCTCAGAGTGGAGCAAGAGATGGGAAGTAGAATTCAACATCAAGAATGTATAATAAGGAAATGATAAAAAAAAATATTACAAACACTGATAAGGCCAAAACTGGAATATGCAGCACTGATATGGTCATCCAGTACAAAAAAGAATATAAGAAAATTAGAAAGAATACAAAGCGCAATGACAAAGATGGCCACAAAACTTTCAAACATGACATATGAACAAAGACTGGCTGAACTAGAATTGCCAACCCTGGAACAAAGAAGAGAACGAGGGGACTACTAACCATTTACAGGATTATGAAAGGAAAAGAACACCTTGATAGAGAGGACTTATTAAAGTGGGACAGAGGAAAAACAAGAGGACATGCAATGAAACTCAAAAAGGATAGCTACAGAAGAGACCTGAAAAAGCACAGCTTCCCACACAGTGATAGATATATGGAACAAATTGGACAAAAAAAAGTGTGTGCAAACACATACAAGAATTTAAGAACAAACTTGATCTTGTGAGATAAAAAAACAGGTCACCACGAGCATAGCTCCCTTTCCTGTACAATACAACAAGGTAAATGAGTCACGAGGAGCATCTCCTCGTGACTCGTGGCTAGCACATTCCTGTCTGTTTCTCAGTGTTGACACGGCTTGAAATTTTCTACTAGATCTTGGATTTTTTATTTCAACTGTGGAGTCTTTTTTTTTTTTCCAGTAAATCTTGTAGTTTTCAAGTAACTCAGCTAATGAGTGCATAAAAAACATCCAGTATTATACCTGCAACAAATTCAATTATAAAACCATGACTTATTTTGGACTATTCTAACACTTTTTTTTTTATATGGCATTTCTGTAGTAAATGGTGCATCTTCAAGTTAAGCCTATTTTCTTTCTAGCCAATCATATGTATCCATGAGTGTCACGGGACTTTCTACCAATCAATGCTTATTCTGCAGAGCCACAACTCCTCCCTTTAGTTTGAACACAGTGGCTATAATGCTAGGTTATGTTTGTGTGGGATTGGGTAGGCTAGGTTAGGTTTAGTTTAATTGGTTTGATTAGAATTACCCACTCATCTTTTACTTTCCCACCCAAAAACCCCAATTCCCAGCTCCCAGGCTCTCACTTCCAAAATTGTGAAGGGGAAGGAGGTGGCATACCTTAAAAACGAGGCATTTCTAACAGATATTTCATAAAACTAGTCATAAAATCATCCATAATGGTATAAAACCTTGTTTCTATTGCCAAACTTTGAATATCTTACCAGTATAATTGTAGGGGAGTGCATACCATGAAAATGCAACATTTTCTACAAAAATATCATGGAAGAAAAGTGTCTTGCAAACTGCTTTTGGACCCAGGGCAGTGGACAAAATGCAGGGATGACCCGTCATCCAGGAGGTGCCAAGATAAGAGGGAGGGAAGAGGGTAGAGGGGAGTGGAGTATGTTGGGGATGGGATGGGTGGGAGTGGTTTTTATGCCTTTGTTTTTTTTGGCTGCCTCCCTTGTAAGGGGGAAAAAAGTCTTTGGTATATGTATGTAGGTAATGCTGTGTCACATTTTTGACAAAAACATATGTCTCTAGACAGCTTTCTAATGAAAAAAGATTCTAAAGTAAGTGCCAGTTGTGCCAATGTTTCTCACAGATTTAAAGCAAGTGAGTCAGTCGAGACTATTATAGCAGCAAATGAAGAGGAATCTCCCTTGGTGGGAGAAGATTTTCCTCCTTCACCTCAATAATCCTCCCCCTGTCTCCATCTTCCTAGCAACAGGAACTACTTTCTTTTTTTCATAAATTGCAATAGAATTTACACTTTATTTATTCTATTTTACTAATTATTTATTCTTTCCCATGTTCATTTACTGTATATTATATTTTCATTTTATGCATTATACAAAGAAAAGAAAAGAGAAGTAAAGCAAAAGGTAAAGGAGGCAAAGAGGAGAGCAGATGTGAAATGGGGTAAGAGTATGACAGAAAATTTTGAAAGTAATAAAAAGATGTTCTGGGAAGAAATTAAGAGAGGAAGAGGAGGCGAATCAAGTAGAGAAGAAAAGGTAAATGGTGCAGATGGAGAGATGATAATGGAAGAGAAGGCAGTAAGGGGAAGATGGGCAGAATATTTTAGGGAGTTGCTAAATGTGAAGGAGGATAGGGAGGGAAAGATAGCTGCAGTGGGAAATGCTAAGAAAATGACCATGATGAGTGAGGAAAATGGAGGAGAAATAAGGAAGGATGAAGTGAAAGCAGCTTTTAAGATGATGAAAGCAGGTAAGGCACATGGTCTGGATGGATGCCATGCAGAATGTCTAAAAAAAAAGGAGGTACAGTGATGGTGGACTGGCTGGTAAGATTATTTAATGTTTGCTGGAGAGAGGGTAGAGTGCCAGAGCACTGGAGGAGTGCCTGTATAGTTCCACTTTACAAGGGAAAGGGGGACAAGTGTGAATGTAGTAGTTTCAGAGGGATTAGCTTGTTAAGTGCAGTTGGGAAGGCTTATGGGAGGATCTTGATTGAGAGGATTAGGAGAGGAACAGAGGGAGTAATTGGTGAGGGACAGTGTGGATTTAGGACAGGTAGAGGTTGCGTAGATCAGATTTTTGTGGTAAGACAGATATGTGAGAAAGCTATAGGAAAGGGGAAGGGTGTTTTTTGGGCCTTTATGGATCTGGAAAAGGCTTACGACTGGGTAGACATAAAGGCACTGTGGAAGGTTTTGCAGATATATGGGATAGGAGAAAAGCTTCTAGGAGCTGTCAAGAGTTTTTATGAGAGTAGTAGAGCTTGTGTCAGGATTAGAAATGGAGAGAGTGAGTGGTTCGAGGTAAAGGTGGGACTTCGTCAAGGATGGGTCATGTCGCCCTGGCTGTTCAACTTATACATGGATGGGGTAGTGCAAGAGGTAAATGCAAGGGTAGTGGGTCAGGGATTGGAGATGGTTAAAGAAAATGGAGAAAAGTGGGAGGTGAGCCAGCTGTTGTTTGCGGACGACACTGTGCTTGTGGCAGGATCGGAGGAGGGATTGAGGAAGTGGGTGACAGAGTTTGGGAGAGTGTGTGATAGAAGAAAGCTGAAGATAAATGTGGGTAAAAGTAAGGTGATGAGATGTACAAGGGGTGAAAGTGGCAGTAGTCTGGAAGTGAGCATTAAGAGAGAGCAACTGGAGGAAGTGGATAGTTTTAGATACTTGGGTGCAAATGTGGCAGGAAAAGGTGGAGTGAAGGTGGAGGTAGAATGTAGTTTGAGAGAAGCAAGTAAATGCCTTGGTGGATTAAAAAGTGGAATGAGGAATAGACATTTGGGAATGGATGCTAAGAGAAGACTGTTTGAAGGAGTGATTGTGCCAACAGCACTGTATGGGGCAGAAACATGGAACATAAGAGAGGAAGAGAGAAGGAGTTTGAATGTGTTTGAGATGAGGTGTCAGAGAAGTATGATGGGGGTTACTAGGCTAGATAGAGTGAGAAATGAGGGGGTGAGGAAGAGAACAGGGGTGGAAAGGGAGTTGGGAGATAGGGTTGATGAAAGAGTATTAGGATGGTTTGGACACATGGAAAGAATGAGTGAAGAAAGACTAGTAAAAGAGGTATGGAAGGCAGATGTGGAGGGAGTGAACATGAAGGGATGTCCTAGGATGATGTGGATGGATGGGGTGAAGGGGGCTTTGGGGAAGTCTGTTGAGGAAGGATGGGAGAGGACAGAAGACAGGGGTGAATGGAGAATGGTTGTATATGGATGATGTTGTGATGCATGAGGTGGAATGGGTGGGGGGATGGGGGGTGAGGTAGTGTGTGTGAGCAAAATTTGACGCAGCCCGAAGGGATTTCTCCCCGTCTTCTCCTTTATATGGGGGGACGGAGAGGCGGGGTCGCCGATTTAATGAAGCAGCCTTGCTGTGGATGTGCTGTGTCTTGCGACACTGCTTCTGACCCAGGGCAGTGGACAAGGTGCAGGGATGACCCGTCATCTAGGAGGTGCTAAGATAAGAGGGAGGGTGGAGGGGTGTGGATTGTATTCAGGGATGGAATGAGTGGGAATGATTTTATGCCTTTTCCTTTTTGGCTACCTCCCTTGTAAGGGGGAAAAAGCCTTGGTATATGTATGTAATAATCTAAAAAAATATTTCAGATATTATCACAAATTATTTTTGGGTGTTATTTCTTAACCATAGGACACACTATTGCATTTTACATTGATTTGTATGGGAAAATTTCTTTTACTTAATGAGTGTTTCACATTACAAGTAAAATTCAGGAACAAATTATTCTCGTTAAGCAAGATTCCATTGTATATCTGCTCCTGGTTATATGTAAAATCAGTTTAGTTTGACCTTACAAATAAAGGAGACAAACTCACCAACACACTTCTCTTCTCACCATAGCCCACAGCAGCTATATTGGTGACCCAAGTGAGGACCATGGACCCATCTCCAGTTGCTGCTGTCTCCATCACTGCTCCAACTCTCCCAATAGCCATGAGGGGACCTTCAACCAAGCGCAATATACATCGAGATGCTAGACATTCCTACGCCCAATCTTCGTTGTGCCATCTAGGGCAACCTCAACATGTCTCCAGCAGAGATGGCCAGTGGCAATCCACTCACATGTGGAATGCCCTCTTAAGCCAAGGCCATTTTAAGAGGGGAGTATTGTACAAACCACGTGGTGTAGTGCACACATTGTCTCACCCACGTGACTAGACCTGACGCACTAGCCACACACACCTGCCCATGACAGTGCGACCCTGCTTGACCCAACCTAACCTAATCCAGTGTAATTATGTAATTACACACCACGGGTGACTACCCACATGGTATGTATCTGGCCATATGTAAAATCAGTTCAGTTTTACTACCTTACAAATAAGGGAGACAAACTCACCAACACACTTTTCTTCTCATTGTAGCCCACAGCGACTACAAGTCCCATGACCACTGTTACCATAAAAAATTCGGCATAGTCATGGGTTCTCCACTGAGTGCAGTTTTTGCCAACTTGTTCATGGAATTTTTAGAAGCAGGGTCATATAATGACATCATTCCCAAATATGTGACTTGGCTCTGCTACATGGACGATATCTTTCTCAGCACATCCAGGCAATTCAGTCTTCATCACTTCCAAACTGCACTGAACAAGATAGAACCTGCTATTCTGTTTTCCTTATAAGATAATGATTCATTTCTTTTCTAAGAAAAGAAGGGAATCATTATCACATCACAAAACATGCCAACCTGCTAAAATTTAGTCTACAGAAAACCCACTAAGAAGAATGATTTAATTAATTTCTACTCTCATCATGACCTCAGGGCTAAGGAAGGAGTAGTGATAGGGTTCTTCCTAAGGCACTCAGAATATGCTGTGAAGAATATCTAGAGGAAGAGTGCTGATATATTAAGGAGACTTTTTTAGAATAAAAATTCCCAGAAAAAAGGCCATCAAGATCTGTTATCATCTCTCCATCTGCACCTTTTACCATTTCTTCTCTACTTCATTCATCTCCCCTTGCTATCTTTTTTTCCTTCCAAAACATTTTTTTATTACTTTTAAAATTTTCTCTCATATTCTTTCCCCATTTTACATTAACCCTCCTTTTTGCTTCCTTTATTTTATGTTTTGCTTCTCTTCTTTTTCCTTTGTATCTCTCATATGTTTCATTTTTTAATGACTGGAAAGTAATTTCCTCTCAAAAAAGAATGCTGATCACTTTTAACTTCTACCCCTCCATTCTGCAATCCCCCTTGAATCTCTCCTTTACTATCTCTATAACTCCTTCTCTGGTGCAATATTTGTGTGTGGTAACCTCAGTCAGACTTACCACAATTTGTTCGAATTGCAGACCATGAATAACACAAGAATCTTTACTGTACACCTTTACTTATAATGATACCAACGGTTATCATCATATTGATCTATTTTCTTCAGATTTCCAAACAAGTTCTTCATAACCAATAAATATTTTCAAATAAGAGTAGAATATCCTTGTGAACAGGAAGTCACTTGACATTATTGATGAATTATAATGGCTACAATATATCCTGAACTTTTTTCTTCTTCTTATCAAGATCAGCCACAAGTGCAGCAGTGAGAGATTCTCCTCCCACTTCCTTGCCCAAGAACTCTCCAACCATGGCTCTTGGTGGCTTGCCTCCTCCATGTACAAGTACTTCTTGTCTATACTTCTCTCCCATCTCTCTGCAACAGAAAAATTCAAATAAAACTATTTCATTAATATATCCTGATTCCATGGGATACCATAACAATAACAGAGAATAATAATAATAAATGATGATGATGATTGATGATGATGAAGAATGCATGCATGCATACATACATACATAAAGGGTTTTTTCCCCCTTACAAGGGAGATAGCCGAAGTCAAATGCATAAATCCACCCCCACCCATTTCATCCCCACATATTCACTCCCATTCACCACCCCTCCCTCCCTCTTTTCTTGGCTGCTCTTGGATGATGGGTCATTGCTGCATCTTGCCCACTGCCCTGGGTCAGAAGCAATACAGTAAGATGTAGCACATCCACAGCAAGACTACTTCATTTAATTGGAAACCTTCCCTCTCTGTCCCCTTATGCAGATAATAATACAAACATACATACACCAAAGGCTTTTTCCCCCATTCCCAAATGCCTATTTCTCATTACACTTTTCAATCCCCCAAGGCATTTACTTGCTTCTCTCAATCCACACTTCACCTCCACCTTCACTCCCTCCCACCCCCTGCCACACTTGCATCCAAGCATCTAAAACCATCCACTTCCTCCAGTCTCTCCCCCTTAATACTCACTTCCAGTCTGCTGCCAGTTTCTTCCCTTGTACATCTCATCACCATACTTTTACCAACATTTATCTTCAACCTACCTCCCTTGCACAGACTCCCAAACTCCATCACCAAATTCCCCAATCCCTCCTCTGATCACACCACCCCATCCATGTATAAATTAAACAGCCAGTGTGACACAACACATCCCTGACAAAGTCCCACCTCTACCCCAAACCACTCACTCTCTCCATTTCTAATCCTCACACAAGCTCTACTACTTTCGTAAAAACTCTTGACTGCTCTTAAAAGTTTTCCTCCTATCCCATTATCTGCAACACCTCCCACAGTGGCCCCCCCATCTACCCTGTCATAAGAGTTCTTCAGATCCATAGAAGCCCCAAAACATCCTTATCTTTTCCTATAGCTTTCTCACATATCTGTCTTACCACAAAAATCTGATATACGCAACCCCTGTCTGTCCCAAACCCACACTGTTCCTCACCAACCATTCCCTCCATTTCTTTCCCAATTATCCCAATCAAGAACCTCCCATAAACCCTCCCAACTACATTTAACAAGCTGATCCCTCTGAAACCACCACATTCACACCTATCCCCCCTCCCCTGTAAAATGGAACCACACAGGCACTCCTCCAGTCCTCCTGCACTCTACCCTCTCTTAAACAAACATCAAACAACCCCACCAGCCAATCCACCATCACTGCACCCCCCCTTCAGACACTCCATATATCCACCCAACCAGCTCTCATCATCTTAACAACTGCCTTCACTTCATCTTTCCCCATTTCTACTCCACTTCCCCTCACTCATCATGGTCATCCTCTCAGCACTTCCCACTGCAACCACCTTTCCCTCCCCACCCTCCCCCACATAGAGCACCCGCCCTAAAACACTCCACCCATCCCCCTCTCACTGCCCTCCCCTCCATTATCATCTCTCCATGTGCACCTTTTACCTCCTCCTCTCCAGTTGATTTGCTCCTCTTCCTCTCTTAATCTCTTTCAAAATTTCCTGTCATACTCTTACTCCATTTAACATCTTCTCTCCTCTTTGCCTGCTTTATCTTATGCTTTACATCTCTTCTCTTTTCTTTGTACCTTTCATATGATTCCCTTGTCCTATTTTGTAACCAATCTGTGAAAGCTCGCTTCTTCTCTTCTACAACCTTCTTTGCTTCCTCATCTCACCACTCACTACCCTTCCTTCTATTTCCTTCTATCCTCCTTGTTCTACACACCATCTTTACACATCTTGTGACTCCCTCCTTAAACCATCCCTATTCCTCCTCCAATCCTCTAGTTCTACTCTATCCTTCACTCCCTTCCACTCCTCTCTCAGCGTCTTCTTGTACTCCTTCTCCTTTTCTTTATCATTTAAGCAGTTCACTCTAAGCACCTCCCTACTTTCTGTCTTTTTCCTCTTTCTCCATCTATCCTTCATTCTCAACTTACCTTCCACCAAAATATGATCTGATATTCCCCACTCTCTCCCCTTAGAACATATACATCCTTAACTCTTCCTACTATACTTCTGGTTACCACTATATAGTCCATTAATGCTCTATCTACCACCCTTCCATCCACCACCCTCTTCCATGTGTACTTATGATTGACTTTCTTCCGAAACACTGTATTTGCTATCATCAACTCTCTTTTGAGACACATCTCCACCATCAACTCTCCACCACAATTTTTTCCATGAACTCCACACTTCCCAACCACTCCATCTATTGGTTCATTTCCTACCCTAGCATTAAGGTTTCCCCAATACCACTACACTGACATTTCTCCCTAATCCCTCTATGCACTCACTCAAATCCATCCAAAAAAGCCCACCCCCTCCTCCACACTCTCCTCACTACCAGGCCCACATGCACCCACAAAAACCCACATCTCAGCAGATGATGATGATGATGATGATGATGATATAATAATAAAAACATCTCAGCAGATAATAATAATAACAATAATGATAATAATAACAACAACAGGAAACTATGAGATACAACAAGCACAAAGTGATGAAAGATGGGTGACATGTGAAGTGTCTGACAAAGAGAGGAACACATATAGTGGACTCAATAGTGAAGTTTAATGTGTGCCTAATGGAGGGGAATATGCCAGAGGACTGGAGGAGTGTTTGCAAAATTCCACTTTACAAAAACAAAGGGGGGGGAGACAAATATGTAGTACTGGTACTAATCATATACAACCTACCACCAGTGTCACACAATACATCAACGCAGACACTTTGCATATGAATCAATAAACAAGCTCTCCAAGATCAACTACCTAACTCAATACTCCAACACTCCAGACAAGCCCCACTAAAAAATCACTCTGAAGAGTAGTACAAACCACACTGGCATGCTTGCTTTCAGGACACCATTCAGCATTAAAAAATCATCAACACAGGCCTCCTGTAGATTTCACTTTGACACCCCTCAAAACAAAGGTGTGGGCACCAGAGGGGAAGGCAAGGCAAAAATCCACCCAGAACCTCATGGTAGAGGGAGAGTCATGCAAAGTGCACTGCAAGGTACATGTGAGGAATCTGGACCCACATGTATATGCACAGGGCTCCGCCAAATTTGAGGGTTTTTTCTGCATTTTCACAATTCTGCCTGTGGCACCCACACCTTTGGCTTGAGGGGTGTCCAAATTAAATCCACAGGAGACCTCATAACCCTCAACCTGTGAGTGAGATGGTGACCTAAATGGACAAAATGACCCCAAAAGGAAAAAACCCAAATCCAAAGGGGTCACTTGCTCTGATTGGGCCACCATCTCACCCACAGGTCAAAGGCCAAGAGGCCTTGTGCAGATTTCACTTGAACACCCCTTAGGCCAAAGGTGTGGGCATCAGAGGTAGGAAGGCAAAAATCCATCCAGAGCATCAAAGTTGGCCAGGCCCCATCACACATCCTTGAATCCATGTTCATCATTTATAGCTCACAGTACCCCGTGCACAACTCTCTCTCTCTGGGGCAAATTTGGGCCGAATCAACTGACCTTACCTTATTCTACAATGCTCCACACTAACATTCACTTAACAACACTACATTTTTTCCATCAGTAACTTACAAGCCCACCTGGTGGCCACAGATGGTTACCTGGAAGTCCTAGGTCTCCTGCAAGAGACTTGGGACAAAGGTCTAAAAGATGGAGAGCACAGCTGTCCAGAACCAATATATCCCCTCACCTCAATCAGGAGGAACAGCAAAGATCCAACAACTATAGTACATACTTACATATACCAATGCTTTTCCCCCTTGCAAAGGAAGTAGCCAAAGTCAAAAGGCATGACTCCACTCCCACCATTTTATCCCCACCCACTCCACTCCCATTCACCACCCCTCCCTCCCTCTTTTCTTGACTCCTCTTGTCACCCTTTAATTACACCCAAAAAGGTTCATATACATTTAGCACAATTTCACAGTGCAGACTGAGACCAAGATCCTCCTCTATCAACTCCCACTGTATTTCTTATACATTTTCATATCTTGTCGCAAGACACAGCACATCCGGCCTTGCTGTGGATGTGCTGTATCTTGCGACACTGCTTCTGACCCAGGGCAGTGGACAAGGTGCAGGGATGACCCGTCATCCAGGAGGTGCTAAGAGGGAGGGTGGAGGGGTGTGGAGTGTGTTCAGGGATGGAATGGGTGGGAATGATTTTATGCCTTTTCCTTTTTGGCTACCTCCCTTGTAAGGGGGAAAAAGCTTTGGTATATGTATGTATGTATCTTGTCCAATGGAAAGGGTTGGCCATTCAATTTCTTCTCCCTTATAAAGGGATTTTTTTTTTTGTCATAACATTATAAAAAGGAAGGAGCCTTTTGGTATATAGATAAAGATTAATATAAGAATATAAGAATGAAGAAGACTGCAAGAGACCATAAGGCCTACACTAGGGCAATTCCATGAAATGTAGAAATCATTCAACCCACCTATTAAATGGGTCTTTGACAAAGTACTTCTGCCAAATCCATGATGCTACAGCTCTAGAGACTAAATATGCATAATATTTAGCACCATAGCCTACTAAGTGTCCAAAACGTAGTTGCCATGCCTGTAAAAAAAAATGGAAAAAATATTAACAAGTTTCAAAAAGACTTCCACATGAGAGGAAGTTTATGATGTTAAACCAATGAATCAATCAAATAACAAAATACTTATATTCGCTCAAAGATGCCTGATTTTACTTTCAACAATATTATGTATAATCATCAACTCAACCCTTTCACTCTTTCTTTACTATGATGAATCCATAAACTAAAACTGTTCAGGCCCTCTGAGAGGAGATTTTACAATATCTTTCAAAATGTATCTTACCGTACTGGGAACATATGGAAGGCTGTAGTATTTACTGTGCACTTCTTGTAGGACCTGTGTAGTTGAGCATGATTCAAGCCACTCCCCTGCACTATGGTAGTGCTGGTCTAGTAATGAGTAGAAAGTCTTGAAAGAAAAATACAAATGAAAATCATGAGTGATTAAAATTAATTTGCAGAATGCAAAAAATATGAATAACTGCCCACAACCCTTCATAAGGGAGAAAGGGGTCTTTTGGTATGTGGAAGTAATTAAATTGAAATAGTCATTACAACTGAATATTTTTACATAAGCTTAAATAAATCCATCATAATACATACATACATATACCAAGGCTTTTTCCCCCTTACAAGGGAGGTAGCCAAAAAGGAAAAGGCATAAAATCATTCCCACCCATTCCATCCCTGAATAGACTCCACACCCCTCCACCCTCCCTCTCATCTTAGCACCTCCTGGATGACAGGTCATCCCTGCACCTTGTCCACTGCCCTGGGTCAGAAGCAGTGTCACAAGACACAGCACATCCACAGCAAGGCCGCTTCATTAACCACTTCTATCTGTGACGCCTACGTAGGCATCATCAGGAGCAAGTGGGTACGCGATGATGCCGACGTCAGCGTCTTGATTATATTTATTGTAGTCGTACCTGCATGGCCCTCATTCTCTCTAAACTGGCTTCATCATATTTTCTATGGTTATCAAAATTCACGGGTGAAAGAGAACGAGCGGTTGAGCAGTGACTTTATTTTTCATAGTGCGATTACTATGACGCAACATTGCACGTCTGGCAGCATTAGCTGCCAGACGTGCGATGTGCCCCAGAGTGAAGAGGTTAAATAAGCGACCCCCCCCCCTCTCCGTCCCCCCATGCATAAAGGAGAAGACAGGGAGAAATCCCTTCGGGCTGCATCAAATTTGCTCACACATACTACCTCACCCCCCATCCATTCCACCTCATGCATCACAACAACATCCATATACAACCATTCTCCATTCACCCCTGTCTTCTGTCCTCTCCCGTCCTTCCTCAACAGACATTCCCCTCTTCCCAAAGCCCCCTTCACCCCATCCATCCACCTCATCCTAGACGTCCCTTCATGTTCACTCCCTCCACATCATAATAACAATTATTATTATTTTTATAGGACAATTTGAATCTGTGACCAGTGCAGATTTTATGTATGTACCCCCATCTAGGGTATTAGCTGAAAGTTATTCTTGCATTAAAAGCTGCTAAGCAGCATTGAGGAAGCTCACTGGCTGGGCGTGTTAAAGCATCGTTACTTGTGGCGAAGGTCAAGGGGATGGCGGTTCGTATCCTGCCATCAGTGAAGTTGAACCAAGGGCATGGTTCATTAAATTCCACGCTACAAAGTCCTCTGTGAGGGGCAGTGTCCTAGCCTTACAATAGGGAGAGTTTGTGACGTTAAACCGTAAGCCAAGTAGCATGGAGGTGATACTTTAGGGTCTGTATGGGACAACCCTACGGACCAGAGCCACTCATCATTTTTGTCTGTAGTAGAAGAAATCTCTATTCACAGAGAAATGATGATACTTTATTATACTGCAACTGTCCCTCTGTTATGCTGTTTCCCAACTCTTGTTACTGTCCTATACCATTTCATACATACATATACCAAGGCTTTTCCCCCTTACAAGGTAGGAAGCCAAAAAGAAAAAGGCATAAAACCATTCCCACCCATTCCATCCCTAACTACATTCCACCACCCTCCACCTCCTAGATGACGGGTCATCCCTGCACCTTGTCCACTGCCCTGGGTCAGAGGCAGTGTCGCAAGACATAGGACCATTTCAAAGGATTAAAAAGGATGACCATGCAGACTTCCAAATTAAATCTATTTCCTGGCAGTTTCAGACAATTATTTCTTGTCGGATTCTCATTCAGTGTGAAAATTTTGTCACTTTTGATGCTGTCAATTCCCTTTAGAATCTGAAAGACCTGTATCAAGTCACCTCTGAGTCTATGCTTTTTTAGGGAAAACAGATTCATATGTTTTAGTCAATTTTCGTATGATTTATTTTTGATATTTGGAATCAGTTTTAGCACCTCAGGAGGTGCTAAGATGAGAGGGAGGGTGGAGGGGTGTGGAGTGTATTCAGGGATGGAATGGGTGGGAATGATTTTATGCCTTTTCCTTTTTGGCTACCTCCCTTGTAAGGGGGAAAAAGCCTTGGTATATGTATGTATGTAAGAATCTATTCAAATTTCTTTTTAGCAGTTTAAATCTAAGTTGTGATTGCTACTTGCAATAGTTTCACCAACTTCTATGTCGATTATCATGCTTTTGCAGCTAGTGATCAATAGATCGAGTAAATTTCCATGTCTTGTGGGCTCTTTTACATGCTGAACTAAGTAATTGTCACCGAGAAAATTTATCAATCAACTACCAATATGGCCATGTTCAAGGGTCATCCTATCAATGTCAGTAAAATCTAAATCACCCATTATCAATAAGACCCAGTTGCAGAAACTAGACAGTTCTTGAAACAAGTTTGTTGTCTGCTAATGATAGAGTTTTCACCCTATATATTACATCTACATTAATTTTATCCATTTAGTTGGATTAATTCTACCCACAAACTATCATATGCATCCTGTTTCACTTCCTCTAAAACACAGGCATGGGCATTGCTTTTAATGTACAACAAAACACCCCCACCTTTCTTGTGGTTTCTATCCTGATGAAAGTGTTTAAATCCCACAATATTAAATTCAGTTTCAAATTCTCCACCCTTTAACCATGTCTTGGTTACTCCTATCATATAGAGATTTTCGCTTTTGACATACGCCTGGATTTCTTGGAATTTGTCCCCAATACTACGGGCATTAAAGTACATGGTTTAAAGAAAATAGTGATTATTTCTTTTTGACTTGTTTTGATTTTCAACATCATGCTTTATATTATAATTTTGTTCTTTGTTGACACTTTGCTCTATATTGAAATTTGGTCTTTCATTGACATTCAGTGCCTCATGGACATTTGCCCCATCATGGACATCTGGTCCCTCACGGTCATCCGATCTCTTATGTACACCTTGCCTCCCTTCGTCACCGCGTCCCACACCGGCCACCCGTCTTTCATTGACATTCTGTCCGATATCACTTCATAAAAAGATATTCTGTCCTCCACTGACATTATATCCTACCATGATATTTTGTCCTCCACTATCCTTACATTCCATCATGATATTTTGTCCTCCACTATCATCATATCCCATTGTGATATTTTGTCTTCCACTATCATTACAGCCCATAGTGATATTTTGCCCTTTACATTACATCCTAATGTAATATTTCGTCCTCTACCGATACTATATCCTAAAATGATGTTTTGTCCTACACTGACATATTGCTCTACATTATTGTTATGCCTTACTCCATTTTTCCCAATACACTCTATTTCCCCTTCCCTTTGAGTTTCTATCCAAAAAAAGGAACTAGTTCATTACAAACTCCCACAATGAGGTTTGTAAGAGCATCTTTGCCTCTGTAAGGTGGATCCCATAAGAAGCATAAAGGTCATACATACATATACCAAGGCTTTTTCCCCCTTACAAGGGAGGTAGCCAAAAAGCAATGATGCCTAGAAAAGAGATACCACAGATCAAGAAGGTTGTATCTCAGTTACATGCACAATTGTGATATCCTCTCATTGATCCCTATGGCTCTACTGTTCCAACACAAGCCAGCGTAGATCCTCAGAAGGATCCCACAGACTATGTGATGGCTCCCACGTTCCTTCATCTCCTTAAGGAGGACCATGTAATTCCGAACAAGTTCCTCTGATCTCACCCTACCCACATCATTACTTCCTGTATGAACAACTGTAACTGTGTTCATCTGCCTTTGCTCCCTGATGATCTGGGTACAATTGGCGATCCCACGGCCCAGTTGATATACAAGCTTGCAACGTCATTTAGTCTTCGGGTGCAGGATGTCGTCATAGCCTTGCACCATGGAGTCCCCCACCACCAAGAACTCCTGATTTTCAGCCACCTCATCTTCCAGCAGAGCAAAACAATTGGATAGAGCCAGCAGTTGCTCTTCAGGGCACCCACTTACCAAACATGGGCTTGACAAATGGGACCCCACGGAGTGCCACTCACTCACAGCAGTGGCAGAAGTGGAAGAGGTGGAATGCTCTTTGAATTGTGCAAAGGATTCACTCTTCTCACAGAGCACACTCATAAGAAGATGAATTTCCTCCTCACACTTCCTGAGACAGTCCTCCAGGTTCACACAACCTTCACGAGCCATTTCACTCCTCCTTCAGCAATACAAATGGCAAAGAGAAAATGTAAATCAACAAAAGAAACAAAAACAGTCACTAAATAAACTAAATACACATAGCTTACTCTACTTACCTTATAATATTACTCCTACCTTTGGAGTACAGTAACAGACTACTGTTTTGATTCTAAATTATTAAAACACTACACTTGATCTTATAGAACACTACACTTTATATTATCACTGAATATTCATTTTCTCATTTCGCCTAACCCTGTGGTGGGGGATAAGAATACTGCCACCAAGTATTTCCACTTGAATCGTATGAGGTGGCAAAAACAGGATGGGGACAGGAATAGGCATCCTTCTCCCTGTTGCAACAAAGGGGATATTCCCCCAAAAAAGTAAAAGCATAAGAGGATCTGGGAGTTTTCCAACCAGTACCGGTTTGGGTTTTTAAATGTGCATAGATGTGGTACAGATGAGAGTTAAAGGTAAGAGATAGGTAGTATGTTTGTGAGAAGAAAGATGGATGTATTGGCTTTGAGTGAAACTAAGCTGAAAGGGAGGGGTGAGTGTGAGTTTGGTAATGTAGTTGGGAGGTTCTCAGGAGTGAAGAGAGGATGAGGGAGAGAAGGGGTGGCTATACTAGTAAGTGGAGAGATAGGTAAGTGTGTAGTGGAGTGGAAGGAGGTTTTTTCAAGGTTAATGTGGATGAAGGTGAAACTGGGAAGGGAGATGTGGGTCTTTGTAAGTACATATGGGCCTGGTAATGAGAAAAGTGTAGAGGAAAGGGAGGCTTTTTGGATGGATTTAAATGAGTGCATAGAGGGATTAGGGAGAAATGTCAATGTAGTAGTAATGGGAGACCTTAATGCTAGGGTAGGAAATGAACCGACAGATGGAGTGGTTGGGAAGTGTGGAGTTTCAGGAAAAAAACGTAGTGGAGAGTTGATGGTACAGATGTGTCTAGAAAGAGTTGATGATAGCAAATACAGTGTTTAGGAAGAAAGTCAAGCATAAGTACACATGGAAGAGGGTGGTGGATGGAAGGGTGGTAGATAGCTTTAATGGAATATATAGAGGTATCCAGGAGAGAGAGGGAGAATATCAGATCATTTTCTGGTGGAAAGTAAGTTGAGAATGGAGGATAGATGGAAAAAGATAAAAAAGACAGAAGATAGGGAGGTGATTAAAGTGAACTGCTTAAATGAGAAAGGAGTACAAGAAGAAGCTGAAGGAGTGGGAGGGAATGAGGGATAGAGTAGAACTTGGACTGGAGGAGGAATGGGGATGGTTCAAGGAGGGAGTCACAAGGTGTGCAGAGATGGTGTGTGGAACAAGGAGGATGGGAGGAAATAGAAGGAAGGGTAGTGAGTGGTGGGATAAGGAAGTTAGGAAGTTTGTTGAAGAGAAGAGGTGAGCATTCACAGATTGGTTACAAAATAGGACAAGAGAATTATATGAGAGGTACAAAGAAAGAGAAGAGAAGTAAAGCATAAGATAATGGAGGCAAAGAGGAGAGAAGATGTGAAATGGAGTAAGAGTATGACAAAATAAAATTTTTGAAAATAATAAAAAGATATTCTGGAAAGAAATTAAGGGAGGAAGAGGAGGA
The DNA here is from genome assembly GCF_046742065.1 of Oratosquilla oratoria. Taxonomy (NCBI): domain Eukaryota; kingdom Metazoa; phylum Arthropoda; class Malacostraca; order Stomatopoda; family Squillidae; genus Oratosquilla; species Oratosquilla oratoria. The sequence continues at coordinate 41,552,879 of NC_134785.1, forward strand.
GAATCAAGTAGAGAAGAAAAGGTAAAAGGTGCAGATGGAGAGATGATAATGGAAGAGAAGGTAATAAGAGGAAGATGGGCGGAGTATTTTAGGGAGTTGCTAAATGTGAAGGAGGATAGGGAGGGAAAGGTAGTTGCAGTGGGAAGTGCTAAGAAAATGACCATGATGAGTGAGGAAAATGGAGGAGAAATAAGGAAAGATGAGGTGAATGCAGTTGTTAGATGATGAGAGCAGGTAAGGCACCCGGGTTGGATGGATGTCATGCAGAATGTCTGAAAAAAGGAGGTACAGTGATGGTGGACTGGCTGGTGAGGTTATTTAATGTTTGTTTAAGAGAGAGTAGAGTGCCGGAGGAATGCCTGCATAATTCCAGTTTACAAGGGAAAATGGAACTAGCATAAGTGTAGTAGTTTCAGAGGGATCAGTTTGTTAAGTGTTATTAGGAATGCTTATGGAAGGTTCTTGACTGAGAGGATTAGGAGAGGAACAGGGGGAGTATTTGGTGAGGAACAGTGTGGGTTTAGGACAGGTAGGAGTTATGTGGATCAGATTTTTGTGGTAAGACATGTATGTGAGAAAGCTTTAGAAAAAGGTAAGGATGTTCTTTGGGTTTTTATGGATTTGGAAAAGGCTTATGACAGGGCAGACAGGAAGGCACTGTGGGAGGTATTGCAGATATGTGGGATAGGAGGAAAGCTTTCAAGAGCAGTCAAAAGTTTTTGCAAGAGTAGTAGAGCTTGTGTTAGAATTAGAAACAGAGAGAGTGAGTGGTTTGAGGTAAAGGTGGGACTTTGTCAGGGATGTGTTATGTCGCCCTGGCTGTTCAATTTACACATGGATGGATGGTGTGAGAGGTAAGTGCAGGGGTAGTAGGTTGGGGATTGGAGATGGTTAAAGAAAACTGAGAAAAGTGGGAAATAAGCCGCTTGTTGTTTGCTGACAACACTGCGCTTATAGCAGGATCAGAGGAGGGACTGAGGAAGTTAGTGACAGAGTTTGGGAAGGTGTGCGAAAGAAGGAAGTTGAAGATAAATGTGGGTAAAAGGTGATGAGATGTACAAGGGGAGAAAGTGGCAGCAGACTGGAAATGAGTATTAAGGGAGAGACACTGGAAGTAGATAGTTTTAGATATTTAGGTGCAAATGTGGCAGGAAAGAGAAGAGTGGAGGTGGAGGTAGAATGTAGATAGAGAGAAGCAAGTAAATGCCTTGGAGGATTAAAAGTGTAATGAGAAATAGACATTTGGAAATGGATGCTAAGAGGAGTTTGTATGAAGGAGTGATTGTGCCGACAGTACTGTATGAGGCAGAAACCATACAGGAAGAGAGGAGTTTGAATGTGTTTTTAGATGAGGTGCCTGAGAAGTACGATAGGGGTTACTAGGCTAGATAGAATGAGAAATGAGGTGAGGAAAAAACAGGGATGGAAAGGGAGTTGGGAGATAAGGTTGATGAGTATTGGGATGGTTTGAACACATGGAAAGAATGAGTGAAGAAAGATTAGTAAAAGAGGTGTGGAAGGCAGAGGTGGAAGGAGTGAACATGAGGGGGTGACCAAGCATAAGATGGATGGATGGGGTAAAAGGGGCATTGGGAAAGAGGGGAATGTGTGTGTTGGAAGGACAGGAGAGGACAGAAGATAGGGGTGAATGGAGAATGGTTGTGTGGGAATGATGCTGCGATGCATGAGGGGGAGTGGGTGGGGGATGGGGGTGAGGGAGTATGTATGAAAAATAAATTGACGAAGCCCGAAGGGATTTCTCTCTGTCTTCTCTTTTTCTGCATGAAGGGATTGAGAGGGGATTTGCCAATTTAATAAGGCAGCCTTGCTGTGGATGTGCTGTGTCTTGCGACACTGCTTCTGACTCAGGGAAGTGGGCAAGATGCAGGGATGACCCATCATCCAGGAGCCAAGAAAAGAGGGAGGGAGGTGGGGTAGATGGGGTGGAGTATGGGGAGATGGAATGGATGTGAGTGGTGTTTATGCCTTTGTTTTTTGTATACCTCCCTTGTAAAGGGGAAAAAGTCTTTGGTATATGTATGTAGAATTGCAAATGTTATGTACTTACTTGCAACTGCATTTCTGAAGCTGCAAACACAGACTTGGAGGCAACTAATTTTTGAAGAAGATCAAAAGGAATTTTTTCTCCTGTTTTGTAGTGCCTAGCATAAGAATGAATAACCCGTGGATCCATTGCAAAGTGTTCCATCAGGATTGATGGTACCTCTGCAAAATCTGTGCTGCATCTCGTTCCAGTCACGTGCTGGTATTTTGTCCTGAAAAAATATTTTCAGTAACAAACACATCTACTGGCAAAATATAAATTGAAGAGTATCATTATGCACAAAAGGTATTGAAATGCAATTCAATCCATTGCCCCAGGTCATTCTTGTAGAATACTGACAGAGCCCTTGAGGCTATGTGGATGGTGCAACCTGGATTTACCTCACTGCACACCATGGCCATGGAGACGAGAGATTAGTGAGTCTTTAAATGAGTGAACATGTGGTCCAAGGCCTGTATTTATACCACATGTAAGCAAGCTCCCTGCAGCACAACCTCATGGCGCAGTGGTTAGTGTTCTTGCCTGATACTACGGAGGTCCGGGATTAAATCCCACCCAGGGCTGCAATAATTTCAGTATCACTGCACTGTGGGTTGTTACTCCAACTCTCGTGGGCGGGGAATTGGGTGTGTGTGTGTGTGCATGAGGTCACAGTATTACCCATAGATCGGTCATACGAGCTCTGAGCTTTCATCCGGGGGGTTAATAACTGTCAATCATGAGTCCAACACGTGATCCAAGACTATGGTGAATCACACAGGTGCACTGGGTTTGGTCAGGTTAGCACCTCCAGGGGCAGCAGAGACATCCAAGGAAGGGTGCACAAGATGGTGAGGTCAGATTGTGCTGTCCATGTTGCCTGCAGTGAGGTGAAGCCAAGTTGCACCATTCTACAACCTTAGCCATCACTGCTGCCCCCAGAGGTGGCTAACCTGACCCAACCCATTGCACCTGTGAGCCACAGGTAGCTCACCTACCTGTGGTATAAATACAGGCCTCTGGCCATATGTAAGGTAGTTCTAGTTCAAAAATATAGGACTCACTATTCTCTCTAGTCTCCATAGCCTAAACCGACTATAATACCCACAGACCCCAGGCAACTTGTATGGTTTCTAGCCTGGCCCACATATCACTCAAGAAATATATGTTGCACAGCTCTTTGGATATGGTGAGAGTGGGGCAATGTAGGATAAGAGTTCAGTCTCCTGTGAGGTGATTGCCTCTAGGACAATTTGAATCTGTGACCAGGCTGATTTTATGTATGTACTTCTTTACTTGTTTAACTGTTGTTCAGAGAGAAATAAGGGTGGTGGAAAGGGTGGGAATGAGTGTGTGCCTTTGACTTGGCCACCTCCCTTATAGACTTCTTTAGTGTCATGTGGTGCCAAGGACCAATGGCGGGTAGGGTACGCATACCAATGGAGACGCACTTGCCCTTTGCAGATGCATTTGACACAAAAAAACTTCTACCTGCCAATGGTGAATAAATAGGAGCATAATTATAGGCTAAAGAAATCACTTAACTATCCCCTCATAATGTGACATAGTCTTACCTTCCTAATCCAAATAGGTATGTTACTACAGATGAAAAAAAAAAAAAAAATACTGTTTTTGAAAGAATCCTTATGAAAACATAAGAATTTTATTTTCTTTTAAGGTATTTTTTTTTACTGTTCCTTAACAGATTTTTATTTCATTTTTTGCAGGTGGCTTGTGCATGGCTTTATGTACACTTGTGCATCAGAAACTGCTTCCCATTGCATGCAGGGGATAGTTAAGTGATTTTTTGAGCCTATAATTATGCTCCTATCTATTCACCATCACACGGTAGAAATTTTTTTGTGTCAAATGCATCTCCATTGGTACCCGTACCCTACCTGCACATGGTGGCCCTGCAAGATGGACAGCAAAGTTATCCATTTTCCAAAACCCATCAACCCCTTCACCTCAAATAGGGGGTGCAGCCCTGAGGGGCTGGCATTTGGTCTCTGGATTGGACCCAAGATATTTTCTTATCAACTTCAAATGTGTTTCTTACACTTTTTCACACATGGAGAGCTGGCAACTGGCAACTGTCTTTCCCTACCACTTTGAGCTGGTGACATAGAAACAGTCTCACACTGATACAACAGACAATTGCCCAAAGTTTCTTCCAAAAGGGTTATGTGCAAGGTTCCAAGGCTCATTGCCAGCCACTGTGTGGCCAAAGATTTTCCTCTTTGTGAAACTTGAGGCAACAGTGGATTGATTGACCCATTCAAATAATTCCAAAAGTTCTCTACTCTTCACTTAAATAAAACATTCAGAAAATGCAACACTGTATTTCACAAAAGAATTGTGTCATCAATTACCAACCTTGCTAGCATAGAATGCATGGCATGACCCATTTCATGGAAAAGGTTCTCCACCATGCCAGGAGTAAGCAAGGAAGGTGTGGACCAAGTTGGGGAAGGAAGATTTAGATGCACTACTACCACAGGGTTCTGATGACAAAACACCAGAATCAATTTGGATTCTGTCATACACATATTTTCATTGCAAAAAAACATTTTCATCAACCTAAAAGAATCAGTACTAGTTTACATACTTGATAGGTTCCATCTGGTCTTTCTTTGCCACCACGGATTGTGAAATGACAGTCTTGGTGTAGTTTACCTACTCTTTCATAGAAGTCACAGTAGATATGACCAAGTAAACCTTCTGTGCTATGTACAACTGTAAAGCAATAAATTAGGTTATTAGTATTCATTAGTCTTGCTGCATTGCTTCCGACCCAGGCAGTGGACAAGAGACAGGGATGACTCTTCATCCATGAGGAGCTAAGATAAGAGGGAAACAAGAGTGGTGGATGGGCTTCGAGTGGGTACATGCTTCAACTTGGCTACCTCCCTTATAAGGGAGAAGACATCCTTAGTATACTGATAGATTAGTATTCATGCTGTTTTCAATAACTGGGGCCAATGATGAGTGACTGCAAGTGGTGGTCTTGCACAATAGAGGGTAGTGAGAATCTTCTTCCTGCTGCCTGTCTTCAAAACCTGTCAACATTGTCACCTTCTGAAGGTGCACCCCTTGGCACTTGGTCTCCAGCCCAAGCTCTCTCTTCATCAACTTTGACCATCTCCTCCATATTTTCACGTAAGGAAAGTTGTTAACTGCTGACTGCCCCCCCTACCACTATAAGTCAGTGAGAAAAGCAGTCTCATACTACTAAAACAACACCAACAACAGTCCATTTCTTACTACAGAGATCTATGAAAGAATCCATGGACTACTACCAGCTGTTTTGGGTCTGTGAGGTGTCAGTCAGTGAAATATGAGGCTACAATCATAACTGATATAATTATTGTTGTTAGTGAAAGTAGAATGGGTAGGGATTGCAAACCTTGGTTGGCTACCTCCCTTATCAGAGGGAAGAGGTATGTATGTATGTATTTACCTAGTTGTACCTAGTTGTATTATATGGGAAGGGAGCTATGCTTGTGGTGACCCATCTTTGTATCTTTCTGCATCAAGTTTTTCCTTAAAATCTTGAATTGTGTTTGCACACCTTTTTTTATCTAAATTATTCTAGGTGATTGAGAGGATTAGGAGAGGAACAGAGGGAGTAATTGGTGAGGAACAGTGTGGATTTAGGACGGGTAATGGTTGTGTAGATCAGATTTTTGTGGTAAGACAGATATGTGAGAAAGCTATAGGAAAGGGGAAGGATGTTTTTTGGGTCTTTATGGATCTGGAAAAGGCTTACAACAGGGTAGACAGAAAGGCACTGTGGGAGGTTATGCGGATATATGGGATAGGAGGAAAGCTTCTAGGAGCTGTCAAGAGTTTTTATGAGAGTAGTAGAGCTTGTGTCAGGATTAGAAATGGAGAGAGTGAGTGGTTTGAGGTAAAGGTGGGACTTCATCAAGGATGCGTTATGTCACCCTGGCTGTTCAACTTATACATGGATGGGGTAGTGCGAGAGGTAAATGCAAGGGTAGTGGGTCAGGGATTGGAGATGGTTAAAGAAAATGGAGAAAAGTGGGAGGTGAGCCAGCTGTTGTTTGCGGATGACACTGCGCTTGTGGCAGGATCGGAGGAGGGATTGAGGAAGTTGGTGACAGAGTTTGGGAGAGTGTGTGATAGAAGAAAGCTGAAGATAAATGTGGGTAAAAGTAAGGTGATGAGATGTACAAGGGGTGAAAGTGGCAGTAGTCTGGAAGTGAGTATTAAGAGAGAGCAACTGGAGGAAGTGGATAGTTTTAGATATTTGGGTGCAAATGTGGCAGGAAAAGGTGGAGTAAAGGTGGAGGTAGAATGTAGATTGAGAGAAGCGAGTAAATGCCTTGGTGGATTAAAAAGTGTAATGAGGAATAGAAATTTGGGAATGGATGCTAAGAGGAGACTGTATGAAGGAGTGATTGTGCCAACAGCACTGTATGGAGCAGAAACATGGAACATAAGAGAGGAAGAGAGAAGGAGCTTGAATGTGTTTGAGATGAGGTGTCTGACAAGTATGATAGGGGTTACTAGGCTAGATAGAGTGAGAAATGAGGAGGTGAGGAGGAGAACAGGGGTGGAAAGGGAGTTGGGAGATAGGGTTGATGAAAGAGTATTAGGATGGTTTGGACACATGGAAAGAATGAGTGAAGAAAGACTAGTAAAGGAGGTATGGAAGGCAGATGTGGAGGAGTGAACATGAGGGGACGTCCTAGGATGAGATGGATGGATGGGGTGAAGGGGGCTTTGGGGAGGGGGGGAATGTCTGTTGAGGAAGGACGGGAGAGGACAGAAGACAGGAGTGAATAGAGAATGGTTGTATATGGAAGATGTTGTGATGCATGAGGTGGAATGGACGGGGGGATGTGGGGTGAGGTAGTGTGTGTGAGCAAAATTTTGACGCAGCCCGAAGGGATTTCTCCCCGTCCTCTCCTTTATATGGGGGGACGGAGAGGGGGGGTCGCCATTTTAATGAAGCGGCCTTGCTGTGGATGTGCTCTGTCTTGCGACACTGCTTCTGACCCAGGGCAGTGGACAGGGTGCAGGGATGACCCGTCATCTAGGAGGTGCTAAGATGGGAAGGAGGGTGGAGGGGTGTGGAGTGTTTTCGGGGATGGAATGGGTGGGAATGTTTTTATGCCTTTTCCTTTTTGGCTACCTCCCTAGTAAGGGGGAAAAAGCCTTGGGATATGTATGTATGTATGTATCCATTGCTAAGCTTTTTTTTTTCAGATCTCTTCTTAAGTTATCCTTTTGAGTTTCTTTTTGTGTCCTCTTGTTTTTCCATTGTCCCATTCTAGTAAATCATTCCTATCTAGGATTTCCATTTCTTTCATGATTCTATAGTCAGCAGACCTGCTCTTTCTCTTTTTTATTCCAGAGTTGGTAATTCCAATTTGGACAATCTTTGTTTGTATGTTAATTTGGAAAGAATTTGTACCAACTTTGTTGTTGCTCTTTGTATTCTTTCTAATTTCTTTATATTCTTTTTAGTACTGTGTGTCCATAGTGTTGCTGCATACTCCATTTTTGGTTTTATTAGTGTAATTAATATTTTCTTAATAATTTCCTCATCCAAGTAGTCAAATGCCACTTTCATTGACCTTAATAGGTTGAAGGTTTCTCCGACTATTTTGTTTATATGTTTGTTCGGTGTCATGTCTTCGCTGATTATTACTCCAAGGTCTCTTTCCGAGTTCACTTTTTTGACCTCTTCTTCACCAATTCTATAATTTCTTGATATTCTGTTTTTACTTTTTCCAAACTCCATTATACTACATTTCTTGATATTGACGTTCACTTTCCACTTTTGAGTCCATATCCACATTTTGTCCAGGTCTACCTGTAATGATTCACAATCCTCCTCTGTTCTTACTTTCTTTAGTATTTTTGCATCATCTGCAAAGAAATTCATATGACACTACTCCTTCATCCATGTCATTTATATATATGGCAAACATGATTGCAGCCAGTACAAAACCTTGCGGGACACCATTTATCATTTCTTCCCACTGTGAAGGCTGCGTGCTGCAGGTTCAGGTTCCACCTGGAAGCTATGGTGGAGGTTCAGGGTGGCTTCTTTGAGTGAGCTGTATTTGGCAAAAAATTGTCTAAGGGATGCACTTTGAATTTTGAGAATACATCAATTTTTGGCCAAGATATGATGTTTTTCTTTCCTTTCCGAAAAAGTGTCAAACTTATCCCGTACACCTAGTATATGTATATATCCCATCCAAGAGTTGACACCTTGATATGGTGGATAGGCTTGAGACTCTTAATGACTACAAAAGCTATGTTGATTGAGAGGAAATTTCTGCAGGGTCACCCATATCGAACAGGTTTTGTAAGAAAAATGAGACACAGAGCAGCTAGCACACACAGTCACAACACCCACTGCTATCTGGCACGTCCCTGATGGCAAAAAGGGAAATTCCTCATAGATATATGGGATACCATCATAATGACAGTGTGGTACCCTATAGATATACAGGGCTTCACCAAATATAATGAATAAGGTGACACCAAAGAAATATCTCACCAGAAACCAGTTGGCAGGAAGGTGAGATTACTGCCAAAAATTTGTAGAAACTATGATTTGCACAACCAAAAGAAAACTGGGCATTCCTGTTGGTTCATTGTCTCCTAAAGGTCCAACTGCATTGCCTTGTGTGCTTACAGGCAGTGTGCCACTGAATGTAAGCACTGTCCAAGCAGATCCAAGTCTTTGACATTAAATAGCATGAAGAAAATGAAGATCTATACTTACAACATAAGAACCCTCTTAGAAGACCACAGGCTGGAAAGTTTACTGGAAGAACTAGACAACATCAAATGGGACATCATGGGACTGAGCAAAGTCCAAAAAGTGGAAGAAAAACTAATACAGTTATAAGATAGTTCCACCTGTTCTAATAAAGAGGTAAAGACAAAGAAAGAGCTAGTGGAGTAGGATTCTTGATAAACCATGAGGTTGCTGGTAATGTAGCCAAATTCAGTAGTTTTCAGACAGGGTAGCTTGGATTGTGATTAGGCTGTGTAAAAGGTATACTCTAAAAACAGTTCAGGTTTATGCATCAACTTCAGAGTCCTTCTATAATGATTTAAGTCAGGTCTCGGATCAAGAAAAAAGTAAGTACACATTGGTAATAGGCAACTTTAATGCTAAAGTGGGGAAGATGGGAGATGAGTCATGCATTGGAAAGTTTGAAGTTGGTGAAAGAAATGACGGAGGCAAGATGTTAGTCAATTTTGCAGAGAACTATAACATGAAAATAATGAACACTTTCTTCCAAAAGTGTGCAAGTCATAAATGGACCTAGAGAAGTCTAAATAGAATAACAAAGAACAAAGTAGATTTCATATTAGGAGATGAGAGCAAGAGTGTTAACAATGTTACAGTCATAAATAAAGTCAACATAGGTAGTGACCATAGAATGGTAGGTTGCACAGCTAAATTCAATTTCAGAGACGAGAGAAATAAACTAGTTTTAAAAAAGAAAATAAGCCTTGTGAAGGTCAAGGATAATAATAAAAAAATTCTATTAGAAATTAAAAATAGATTCAAAGCTCTAAAAAATAATGAGGACAACGTCAAAGATATGAATTTGAATTTAGTAAATATCATTAGGGAATCAGCAGAGAAAGTAGAAAGTACAAAAAGTAATACAGAAAACAAATACCCCAAAGCTACAAATGATTTAATTAAAAGAAAGACCATTAAGATTAAAAGCAGGAGAGATGAAATTATTATGAGAACAAAAAAGAGAACGGATACCAGACATTGTGAGAAGCATGGGATGTAATGAAAGATAAGAGAAACAAGAGTGGAGGAAGAATAGGCATATTTCAAAGAGGAAGTGCTAAAGTACTAGAGCTAAAGCTTATGACTTTTAATAGTATAATAAATGGGTGTGAGATGGGTGGAGTCTGGGTGCATATCTTGGGTGGCTACTTCCCTTTTGAGGAATAAGAAGCATTTGCTATACAAAGATAAACAGTACTATAAACTCATTACACACCAGAAATCAACTTACCAGCTAGCTTATATACTTCAGGTACCCATAATTCTCCAAGGGATGGTTCCTCTACAACCAAACTAATTTCAAATAGCTTCTGCATAAGACTATTGTAGCCTTCCATGACAGCACCAAGAGAGAAATAGTTTGCCAAGTCTGAACTGTTGACATTGAATTTGGTTTGCCGTGCCATATTAGTGAAGAAGGGAACATCCCATGGTGATACTTCCTGAAAAAAAAATTAATTGATTAAAACTTTTAATATTTTTAGCAGGGTTGCAGAGTCGGATGGTATAAAGTCCGACTCTGACTCCGACTCCAACTCCTAGAATTCCTAGGATGCCGACTCCGACTCTGACTCCTTTGATTCCTCTGACTCCGACTTCGACTCCAGACTCCGACTCCCGACTCCTTAACTCCTTGACCCCTATGTGGAAATCTATTCTGCAGATCCATATACCAGCCTCCCACACCTATTCAGCAAGCATTTTATAAATATTTTTCATGTATATTATTTTTTACGTTTGGACACATGGAAAGAATGAGTGAAGAAAGACTGGTAAAAGAGGTATGGAAGGCAGATGTGGAGGGAGTGAACATGAAGGGACGTCCTAGGATGAGGTGGATGGATGGGGTGAAGGGGGCTTTGGGGAAGAAGGGAATGTCTGTTGAGGAAGGACAGGAGAGGACAGAAGACAGGGGTGAATGAAGAATGGTTGTACAGGAGTCCCTCAAATAACGCGGGGGTTAGGTTCCTGAAATTACCACGTATGACCAAATCCGCGTATGCTGACTTTCCATATTAAATACCGAGAACCGTATGTATGTGTATGTGTATGTGTGTGTGTGTGTGTGTGTGTGCATGCGTGCAAGTGTGTGTGTGCATGTGTGCGCATGTATGTGGTGTATGTATGTGGCATATGTATGTGTTGGTGCGTATATACATGTGTGTGTATGTAGCGTATATGCATATGTGTATGTGACATATACAGACGCTCCTCTACTTACATTCATTCGTTTTACGTTTTTTCGATTTTACGTTTGAACTGACTGTAAAAAATTGTAAAAAAAAAAAATTGAGTGAATTTTTTAGTTTAGCGCGCTCTCCGTTGTTCAAACGATACTTACACATGACGCTGCGTCCATTGTTTACATGGCACAAACGACAGACTGAACGTGCCTTGCCTCATCCTCCTCCTCCCCTCCTCCTCCACCATCTCAATTTATGTTGCTTGAATTTAATTTATTTGAAATTAATGTTATTATTTTACAATGTTATGTGTATAATTAATGATCTAGGGGTGTTTTATAAGATACGGTAATAGAATTTACGGATGTATAGTACAGTAACAACTTACGTTATTTTTCAACTTACGTTCGGCCGTTCGGAACGTAACTAAAACGTAAGTTGAGGAGCGTCTGTATACATATGTGTGTGTATGTGGTGTATACACGTGTGTGTGTGTGTATGTGGCGTATATATGTGTGTGTGGCGTGTGTGTGTGTGTGCATGTACAGTGCTCGACAAAATTCGCCCCTGCTTAGGCCAGACCGGGCGCAAACTATGGCGAAAAAATGATGGTCATTTTGATGGTGAAACAAAGATGTCAGAACTCGCGCCTGCCTGTATGACGTCACTGCATCCAAGGACGATGCGACCAGGGAAGCTGGAGCGCGTCAGTTGCCTCAGGGCATTCGTGGAGGTAGGGTGTGTGTGGCGTTGTGCTCGTGTGGGGGCCAAGTTTTGTGTCGCATTTTTTTACCTTTTTTCCCTTTTCAGTGTAAATATGGCTCCGACCAACCATTTAAGCAATGAACAGATTGCACAGGTGCTGGTATTGAAAGATGCAGGCCATGGAACGAAAGAAATAAGTGACTTGATGAACATAAACCCTTCCACAGTGCGCAGGTGGATAAGGCGTCGACGCCAAGAAAACAGTGGTGCAGACCCAGTGCCTAGAAAACACACTGGCAGGCCTAGGAAAACTTCCCATAGGGCTACTAATGGCCCTATGGGAAGTTTTCCTAGGCCTGCCAGTGTGTTTTCTAGGCACTGGGTCTGCACCACTGTTTTCTTGGCGTCGATGCCTTATCCACCTGCGCACTGTGGAAGGGTTTATGTTCATCAAGTCACTTATTTCTTTCGTTCCATGGCCTGCATCTTTCAATACCAGCACCTGTGCAATCTGTTCATTGCTTAAATGGTTGGTCGGAGCCATATTTACACTGAAAAGGGAAAAAAGGTAAAAAAATGCGACACAAAACTTGGCCCCCACACGAGCACAACGCCACACACACCCTACCTCTACGAATGCCCTGAGGCAACTGACGCGCTCCAGCTTCCCTGGTCGCATCGTCCTTGGATGCAGTGACGTCATACAGGCAGGCGCGAGTTCTGACATCTTTGTTTCACCATCAAAATGACCATCATTTTTTCGCCATAGTTTGCGCCCGATCTGGCCTAAGCAGGCGCGAATTTTGTCGAGCACTGTATGTGTCTGTGTTCACATGTACAAGTAAGCATGTACGTGCGTGTGTCTGTGTTCGTATTTGTGTGTACACGCACGCGCATTCACAACATACACTGGTTGTCTAACACGTGTCTACGTGTGCGTGTCTACACGTGTGTAAGCGTGTATATGTCTGTTTTTGATCTCCCAAACCACCACCGCCAGTAACAAAATCCTTTTTCCCAACATGCAATATTATGTTTTTTCTGCATCGAGGGGTGATTTTCCGGCGATCACTCCTCTTCTTCTACTTTTAGCTGGAGATGTAGAGAGCAATCCAGGGCCCACCACAAAATACACATGCCCAACATGCTCTAAACCCATTACTTCGAGCAGACAGACAAAGGGCTCAGTTCAGTGCAATATGTGCAAAAACTGGGCCCACCTCACTTGTACAACACTTGCTGACACAAACCAATACACAAACACTTGGACATGTTCTACCTGCCCTCCAGTAACTCCACTCCCACCTCCCCAACCACAGCCAACACCCTCACCCACTCACAATTTCCCTCTGCCCTTACCCCCGATTAGTACTCCCCTTCCTTTGTCCCCGATCTCTCCTTTCCCCCCCCCTCTGACCCAGATCCTACACCTTCCCCACTACCACCCCAACCTCAACCCCAAACGGCAACATACAACACATACAAAACACACAACATCAACATATTACAACACAACATTGACGGTATTAACACGAAAAAACATGAACTTGAACACTTTCTTAAACAACACAACATAAAACATTGCGATTTTACAAGAAACAAAACTAAGACACTCACACAAAACACCATCATTTCATAATTACACCACCATCAGACAAGACCGGACTGATGGCTATGGCGGTGGACTCATCACCCTGATCCACCACTCCATCTGTTTTGTGGACACAAGTGCCACAACCAAAATTCTCCTCCCTACCACAGATAACACAACAGAAATCCAATCCATTCGAATCCGCACAGGCAACAAATCAACACTGACAATAGTTAACATGTACATTCCCCCCCAATCATCCCCCACAGTTCCAGACACCTTCAGGCCTCATTTTAGCCAACTAGCCTCAATCCCCAACCTGATCATGGGTGGTGACTTCAACGCCAAGTCGTCTGCCTGGTATGTCGACAACCCTGACACAGACAGAGGGCTTGATATACAGACTCAGTTTGACACATTGACTATCATGAACAACACACATAATCATACACATATCCCACACCAAGCCCTCTACACTCCCTCCTCTCCTGATATCACCTTCTGCTCCCCCTGCCTAACCCCAACAACATCATGGAGAGTGGTCGGAACCCTTGGCTCTGACCACCTTCCAATCATCATCACCACCAAAACAAGATGCACCCCAGTCGGCCACAGACACACTTACACCAAACTGGGAAGCTTTTACTGAAGAGACAGAACAACATTTTGAAACACTTAACAGTACACCAATCACAAACATAAACAATGCTGTGCACACTTTTAATACAATCATACAAAATGCAGACAAGAGATACATCCCTAGAGGCAACAGAAAATCACACAACCCCAACTTCACACCAGAAATCCAAAGCCTCATCAGACAACGTGACACACTTAAACACGGTACCCCCACACCTATCCCTCAAAACATAGCAGACCAAATACAAACACTAAACACTGTGATTGCCAATAAAATACATGAACAAAAAACACAAAATTGGCAAAACTTTATCAATACACTTGATCACAAAACAAACACCAGCAAATTGTACAAAACACTCAACAGCATTACACTATCCAACAGTAACAGACAACAAGCAAACGCACTGATACGTCATTTTGCACAGACAAGCCATCTCATTTCTCACCCTGACGACCGACGCACAATTTGACGTAAGAAAGACTTTCCCAAAGACTCAGACTATATACCCTTCATAGACAGTCAGACAAAACTCATAATACATAGTCTCAAGCACTCATCTGCCTGTGGCCCTGATAACATAAGCAACATCCACCTAAAACACATTGGACCACAAGGTATACACGCACTCACAAACATTGCAAACTACAGCTATTCACACAACACTATACCCAACATCTGGAAGCATGGTAAAATAATCACCATTCCAAAACCGAACAAAGACCCAACAATCCCAACATCGCACCGTCCAATCACACTTCTCTGCACCCCCTCTAAAGTCATTGAACGCCTAATACTTAAACTTGTCACACCACATATTCCCCTTGCTGACTCACAACACGGTTTTAGGCCACTACACTCCACAAACACTCTTCTGATAAACCTCACACAAAGAATTTTAGATGGCATCAATTCAGATAGGCCCCACCAAAGAACACTTCTTATAACATTAGACATTAGTAAAGCTTTTGATGTTATCCCCCGCCACAACCTAACAAATAAAATATATAACACAGACATGCACAATAACACCAAAAGATGGCTGGCCAATTATCTGGCAGGTAGGAATGCTTACGTGTCATATAATGGCCAATCATCGCACATCAGAAACATTAAGAACGGAGTACCACAGGGCTCAGTTCTATCCCCCACACTATTTAATCTATACATGCATGACTTACCCACGCCAGACACCTCAGAAATACAAATCTCTTCCTACGCAGACGACATAACAATCACATGCACACATCGTAACACAGACAAAGCTGCAGAAATAATCCAGCCATACCTTGACACACTCAACACATGGTTCATCACAAACAGACTCAAAATAGCTCCAACCAAATCTACAGCAACACTTCTCACCAACTGGACAAAAGAACACAAATACATACCTCATCTCTACATCAACAACACTCTAATACCACACACAAACACACCGAAAATTCTTGGTGTAACATACGATACATCCATGTCTTTCAAATAACACATCACAAACATAAAAAACAAATGCACACCCAGACTTAACGCACTTAAGTCAATCACTGGAACAACATTTGGACAAAACAAAGAAACTAATATAACAATATACAAACAATGCATACGCTCAGTGTTGAATTATGCGAGTCCTGCATGGGCTCCTAATCTCAGTGAGACACACCACAACACCCTTCAAATCATACAAAACAAAGCCCTAAAAACAATTACAGGCTGCACAAATACAACACCTACAGACCATTTACACCATGAAACAAAAGTCCTCAAAGTCAAGGACCACCTCGACATGAGAGGCACACAAACACTTGCCACAGCCACCACAAACACATTACACCCGCTACACTACATAGCAGAACACCCACACACACCAAGAAACATTAAAACAACACCCAAAGACCTTTATCACGCACAGATACTCTCTTCTCTTCCTCCACAACCACCAAATACCAGCCTCCAGAAACATATTCATAATCAGATCACTCACCGCTCCATTAACACACTGAAAGACAACACACTGCTGCATGCCAGACCCCCTGATATCCACTCTTCTGAATCCTCTCTCCCATGAAAGGACAGAGTCCACTTGGCCAGACTGCGGTGCGGTCACCACCCAGCACTTCTAAGCTACCAGAAGAGGCTGGATGACCGCATTGTGAACAGCTGCCCAGGATGTAACACTTCACCCCATACCATACAACACATAATGGAAGACTGCATTATACACAATCATGCACGCAAACAACACAACATACGCTCTATAAAGGATTTGTGGGAAAACCCAGTTTCGGCTATGGCATTCCTTGGGGAGACGGGACTGCTCGGACAGACAGTCTAGGGAACGACAACAACAACAACAACAACAACAACCTCATAAGAGAAATTAAGACAAGACAAGAGCAGTCATTATCAGACTTATTAGTTGTGTTCCAAACGAAAGAAACATTACACTTCAACAGGTTAGGGCGGTAAAATTTCACGATAGCATGGCGCAGGTGGTGGAAGCGAAAAGCTAAAGCTTGTTGGCTAACCCCTACCACCCCCTACTCCCCTTCTCCTCCCCTCCCTCCCTCCTGTATCAGTACCCGGCGGTTGACACGTAACCGCAGGCAGCCACCC
The DNA here is from genome assembly GCF_046742065.1 of Oratosquilla oratoria. Classification (NCBI taxonomy): domain Eukaryota; kingdom Metazoa; phylum Arthropoda; class Malacostraca; order Stomatopoda; family Squillidae; genus Oratosquilla; species Oratosquilla oratoria. Next base: position 41,569,460 of record NC_134785.1, read on the forward strand.
ACGGCTATCCCCTCGCCCCACACCCTTTTTTGAGCAGTTTCCAGTGTACATAATGACCGCATTATATGAGGATCGACTGTATATGGTAAAATAGAAAGCAGTCACCACAAATGTTTGTGATGTTGCTGCGTGTGTGCGTATGCGTGCCCGACTCGGCGCGAATTTTAAAACGGTTACAAGGCAAAGACGTCAGCTCTATACCCAAGCTCGAGGCAGCCATTCAGGAAATCTGGGATAATTTTGAGCCGACAACCCTCCACAACCTAGCTGCTTCACTTCCACGTCGTCTTGAGGCTGTGTTAAAGCGCAAAGGACTCCCAACCAAGTATTAGGTGAGTAAAAATCCAATAAATATAATGATTAATTACATTTTTGTGCATTTTTGTTTAGATTCGCTGAGGCGCCGCGAACTTTTGTCAAGCACTGTATATATATATATATATATATAATATATATATATATATACAGTATATATATATATATATGTATGTATATATATATATATATATATATATGATGAAGGTGGAAAAAGAAGTCACGGGTCTAGTTCCGAGTTACTGAGTTTATTCCTGACCGGTTTCGCTCTATGCTTCTTCAGAGGAATGTGACTCTGGAGTGAAGCTGGCGGTATACATAGTCTGAGTAAGACCGCGTTCCCTCCTTGGAGGTGGGTTACGTTTGGTTGTACAATGGTTTTTAATACAATGAACAATAGTGATAATAATACAATAAATTGTTGTGATGTTATTACAAAACAGCTCCGGTGTGTGTGGAATGTTGATCGAGGGTGTAACATTGTAAGTGAAGTTACACCCTCGATCAACATTCCACACACACCGGAGCTGTTTTGTAATAACATCACAACAATTTATTGTATTATTATCACTATTGTTCATTGTATTAAAAAACATTGTACAACCAAACGTAACCCACCTCCAAGGAGGGAACGCGGTCTTACTCAGACTATGTATACCGCCAGCTTCACTCCAGAGTCACATTCCTCTGAAGAAGCATAGAGCGAAACCGGTCAGGAATAAACTCAGTAACTCGGAACTAGACCCGTGACTTCTTTTTCCACCTTCATCAACTTGTCACAATGTACCAACATATATATATATATATATATATATATATATATATATACATATCATATATATATGTATATATATATGTATATATATATATATATATATATATATATATATATATGTACATACATACATATACCAAGGCTTTTTCCCCCTTCCAAGGGAGGTAGCCAAAAAGGGAAAGGCATAAAAACACTCCCACCCATTTCATCCCTAAATACCCTCCACACCCCTCCCACCCTTCCTCTCATCTGAGCACCTCCTGGATGACGGGTCATCCCTGCACCCTGCCCACAGCCCTGGGTCAGAAGCAGTGTCGCAAGACACAGCACATCCACAGCAAGGCCGCTTCATTTAATCGGCGACCCCCCCTCTCAGTCCCCCTTTGCATATAAGGCGAGGACGGGGAGAAATCCCTTCGGGCTGCGTCAAAATTTACTCACACATACTACAACACCCCCCACCCCCCCGCCCATTTCTCCTCATGCAGTCACAACATCATCCATATACAACCATTCTCCACTCACCTCTGTCTTCCGTCCTCTCCCTTCCTTCCTCAACAGACATTCCCCTCTTCCCCAAAGCCCCCTTCACCCCATCCATCCACCTCATCCTAGGACGTCCCCTCATGTTCACTCCCTCCACATCTGCCTTCCATACCTCTTTTACTAGTCTTTCTTCACTCATTCTTTCCATGTGTCCAAACCATCCTAATATTCTTTCATCAACCCTATCTCCCAAATCCTTTGTTACCCCTGTTCTCCTCCTCACCTCCTCATTTCTCACTCTATCCAGCCTAGTAACCCCTACCATACTTCTCAGACACCTCATCTCAAACACATTCAAACTCCTTCTCTCTTCTTCTCTTATGTTCCACGTTTCTGCCCCATACAGTGCTGTTGGCACAATCACTCCTTCATACAGTCTCCTCTTCGCATCCATTCCCAAATGTCTATTCCTCATTACACTCTTTAAACCACCAGGGCATTTACTCGCTTCTCTCAATCTACATTCTACCTCCACCTTCACTCCACCTTTTCCTGCTACACTTGCACCCAAGTATCTAAAACTATCCACTTCCTCCAGTCGCTCTCCCTTAATGTTCACTTCCAGTCTACTGCCACTTTCACCCCTTGTACATCTCATCACCTTACTTTTACCCACATTTATCTTTAGCTTTCTTCTATCACATACTCTCCCAAACTCTGCCACCAGCTTCCTCAATCCCTCCTCTGACCCTGCCACAAGCGCAGTGTCGTCCGCAAACAACAGCTGGCTCACCTCCCACTTTTCTCCATTTTCTTTAACCATCTCCAATCCCTGACTCACTACCCTTGCATTCACCTCTCGCACCACTCCATCCATGTATAAGTTGAACAGCCAGGGCGACATAACGCATCCTTGACGAAGTCCCACCTTTACTTCAAACCACTCACTCTCTCCATTTCTAATCCTAACACATGCTCTACTACTCTCATAAAAACTCTTGACAGCTCCCAAAAGCTTTCCTCCTATCCCATAAATCTGCATAACCTCCCACAGTGCCTTTCTGTCTACCCTATCATAAGCTTTTTCCAGATCCATAAAAGCCCAAAAAACATCCTTCCCCTTTCCTATAGCTTTCTCACATATCTGTCTTACCACAAAGATCTGATCTACACAACCTCTACCCGTCCTAAATCCACACTGTTCCTCACCAATTACTCCTTCTGTTCCTCTCCTAATCCTCTCAATTAAGATCCTCCCATAAGCCTTCCCTACTACACTCAACAGGCTAATCCCTCTGAAACTACTACATTCACACTTGTCCCCTTTTCCCTTGTAAAGAGGAACTATACAGGCACTACTCCAGTCCTCCGGTACTCTACCCTCTCTCCAGCAAACATTAAATAACCTCACCAACCAGTCCACCATCACTGAACCTCCCTTTTTCAGACATTCTGCATGACATCCATCCAGACCAGGTGCCTTACCTGCTTTCATCATCTTTACAACTGCCTTCACCTCATCCTTCCTTATTTCTCCTCCATTCTCCTCACTCATCACTCTCATTTTCTTCGCATTTCCCACTGCAGCTATCTTTCCTTCACATTCAGCAACTCCCTAAAATATTCTGCCCATCTTCCCCTCACTGCCATCTCTTCCATTATCATCTCTCCATCTGTACCTTTTACCTTTTCTTCTCTACTTGATTCGCCTCCTCTTCCTCTCTTAATTTCTTTCCAAAACATCTTTTTATTACTTTCAAAATTTTCTGTCATACTCCTACCCCATTTCACATCTGCTCTCCTCTTTGTCTCCTTTACCTTTTGCTTTACTTCTCTTTTCTTTTCTTTGTACGTCTCATATGACTCCCCTGTCCTCTTTTGTAACCAATCTGTGAAAGCTCGCTTCTTCTCTTCTACAACCTTCTTTGTTTCCTCATCCCACCATTCACTACCCTTTCTTCTATTTCCCCCTGTCCTTCTTGTTCCACACACCATCCTTGCACACTTTAAGACTCCCTCCTTGAACCATCCCCATTCCTCCTCCACACCCATCTCTGCTCTATCCTTTACTCCCTCCCACTCCTCCTTCAGCTTCTTTTCGTACTCCTTCTCCTTTTCCTTTTCATTCAAGGAGTTCAATCTAAGAACCTCCCTACCTTTTGTCCCTTTCCTCCTTCTCCATCTATCCTCCACTCTCAGCTTACCTTCCACCAAAAAATGATCTGATATTCCCCCACCCTCTCCCTTTAGCACATGTACATCCTTAACTCTTCCTATCATAATCCTATTTACCACTACATAATCCATTAGCGCTCTATCTACCACCCTTCCCTCCACCACCCTCTCCCATGTGTACTTATGCTTGACTTTCTTCCGAAACACTGTATTTGCTATCATCAACTCTCTTTCTAGACACATTTCCACCATCAACTCTCCACTACGATTCTTTCCTGGAACTCCACACTTCCCAACCACTCCATCGATTGGACCATTTCCCACCCTAGCATTAAGGTCTCCCAGTACTATTACATTGACATTTCTTCCTAAACCCTCTATGCACTCATTTAAATCTATCCAAAAGGCCTCCCTTTCTTCCATGCTCTTCTCACTGCCAGGCCCATATGCACTTACAAAGACCCACATCTCCTTTCCCAGTTTCACCCTCATCCACATTATCCTTGAGGAAACCTCCTTCCACTCCACTACACGTTTACCTATCTCCTCACTTACTAGAATAGCCATCCCTTCCCTCCCTCGCCCTCTCTTCACTCCTGATAACCTCCCACTTACACTCCCAAACTTACACTCACCCTTCCCTTTCAACTTAGTTTCACTCAAAGCCAACACATCCATCTTTCTTCTCATAAACATACTACCTATCTCTTCCCTTTTACTCTCATCTGTACCACATCCACGCACATTAAAAGACCCAAACCTTAGGGTGCTGGCCCGAGGCCCTCCAGCACCCCTTATGCCTTTCCTTTTCGTTTTAGGAATCTGCCCCTTGGGGCTACAGGGAGAAGGATGCCTAGTCCCTCTCCCCGTCCCTTTATTCTCGCCTCTTACGATCCAAGTGGGAAACTTGGTGGTAGTATTCTTTTCCCCCACCACAGGGAATTCCCCCATCACAGAAAGAGAATACTCAGAGAAATGGTACAGGACAGCAACAAGGGGTTGGGGGACAGCATAACGGAGGGACAGTCGTAGCATAAAAGTGTCATCATTTCTCTATGAACAGAATTTCTTCTATCATAGACAAAATTATGTGTGGCTCTGGTCCGTAGGGGCGCCCCATATAGACCCTAAAGTATCGACTGCATGCTACTTTGCCACAATAACAAGCAGCCAATACCCCATGTGTGTATATATATATATATACACACACACATATGTAGATATATATACAAGTATTTATTGTAGGCACCGCAGCGGGTGTTCCTGGCAGGACGTTTGGGGGAGCGAGGGCAGTGTGCCTTGGTTCCACAGCTGTGGCAGGTATTGTTAGCCACTCAGCCTTTCCCAGGGTCGTGCCGGCAGCCGCCCGATTGGCAGGGGTCGCTGGGTCGCTGGGTCGCGAGGAGGGTGCAGGAAGTGGCTGGGGTGGGGGTGGGTGTGCCTGGCGTTGAACACTTTTTGCAGGGAGGAAGCTGATGCGCTGTACCAGTTCCTCATCCCTCATGCCCATGAGTATCACCGTTTTCATCTGTGCCTCCACGCAAGCAACAACACCTCCAGCCCACAGGTCTACCTCTCAGGCCTTGTCCTTGGTGCAGCCATAGAAGTCGTCGAAGAACTCGCCTTGCACCTGTCTGCATCAGAACAGGTTGCAGCGCCAGTGGGCCTCGATTCGCACGTCTCGGAGGTGGGATAGTCCAGCACTTCGTCAACCAAGAGCAGGGTATCATGGGGCGTGTCCAGAGGATTCTGCAAACTCACATGTACACCAAGGGGCAGGCACAATCTGAGCTATATAAGCTGCATGTTGTGCAGCATCCTATTAATGCCAGTCACAGCAGCATAGTAGTAAGATTCTATTATTTTCCTTTTGAAACTACACTTACATACATACATATACCAAGGCTTTTTCCCCCTTCCAAGGGAGGTAGCCAAAAAGGGAAAGGCATAAAAACACTCCCACCCATTTCATCCCTAAATACACTCCACACCCCTCCCACCCTTCCTCTCATCTGAGCACCTCCTGGATGATGGGTCATCCCTGCACCCTGCCCACCGCCCTGCATTATTCCAGTCCATACAGTGGCCTTCTTTGTCTATGTTGGAAAAAAGAACTCAGTTAGATATGCACAACAAAATTCCGCTGTTTTCGAACACACAGACAAAGAAGGCCACTGTATGGACTGGAATAATGCAAAAATTATTTTCAACTCCAAGTGTAGTTTCAAAAGGAAAATAATAGAATCTTCTATGATTAAACAATTTCTTAATTTTAATATCTCAAGTGGACAATGATCACCAGATTGTATTACTACTTGGGCTGTCAATAAATTATTACCATCCTTGGTGAAGGCGGGTGACTTGCTGCGCAAAGCAATAGACGCCACTTGAGCCCTGTCTATGTTTCTTCTCTTTCTCTGTATATTAGACATGTATTTTCCTCACTACTCTGTATTCCACTGAAGAGGATCACAGTCTGTGATCGAAATATATAGATATCGTTTCTTTACAAGGGAAAAGGGAACAAGTGTGAATGTAGTAGTTTCAGAGGGATTAGCTTGTTAAGTGTAGTTGGGAAGGCTTATGGGAGGATCTTGATTGAGAGGATTAGGAGAGGAACAGAGGGAGTAATTGGTGAGGAACAGTGTGGATTTAGGACGGGTAGAGGTTGTGTAGATCAGATCTTTGTGGTAAGACAGATATGTGAGAAAGCTATAGGAAAGGGGAAGGATGTTTTTTGGGCTTTTATGGATCTGGAAAAGGCTTACAATAGGGTAGACAGAATGGCACTGTGGGAGGTTTTGCGGATATACGGGATAGGAGGAAAGCTTCTGGGAGCTGTCAAGAGTTTTTATGAGAGTAGTAGAGCTTGTGTCAGGATTAGAAATGGAGAGAGTGAGTGGTTCGAGGTAAAGGTGGGACTTCGTCAAGGATGCGTTATGTCGCCCTGGCTGTTCAACTTATACATGGATGGGGTAGTGCGAGAGGTAAATGCAAGGGTAGTGGGTCAGGGATTGGAGATGGTTAAAGAAAATGGAGAAAAGTGGGAGGTGAGCCAGCTGTTGTTTGCGGAAGACACTGCGCTTGTGGCAGGATCGGAGGAGGGATTGAGAAAGTTGGTGACAGAGTTTGGGAGAGTATGTGATAGAAGAAAGCTAAAGATAAATGTGAGTAAAAGTAAGGTGATGAGATGTACAAGGGGTGAAAGTGGCAGTAGACTGGAAGTGAGCAGGGAGAGCAACTGGAGGAAGTGGATAGTTTTAGATATTTGGGTGCAAATGTGGCAGAAAAAGGTGGGGTGAAGGTGGAGGTAGAATGTAGATTGAGAGAAGCGAGTAAATGCCTTGGTGGATTAAAAAGTGTAATGAGGAATAGACATTTGGGAATGGAGGCTAAGAGGAGACTGTATGAAGGAGTGATTGTGCCAACAACACTATATGGAGCAGAAACATGGAACATAAGAGAGGAAGAGAGAAGGAGTTTGAATGTGTTTGAGATGAGGTGTCTGAGAAGTATGATGGGGGTTACTAGGCTAGATAGAGTGAGAAATGAGGAGGTGAGGAGGAGAACAGGGGTGGAAAGTGAGTTGGGAGATAGGGTTGATGAAAGAGTATTGGGATGGTTTGGACACATGGAAAGAATGAGTGAAGAAAGACTGGTAAAAGAGGTATGGAAGGCAGATGTGGAGGGAGTGAACATGAGGGGATGTCCTAGGATGAGGTGGATGGATGGGGTGAAGGGGGCTTTGGGGAAGAGGGGAATGTCTGTTGAGGAAGGACAGGAGAGGACAGAAGACAGGGGTGAATGGAGAATAGTTGTATATGGATGATGTTGTGATGCATGAGGTGGAATGGGCGGGGGGGATGGGGGGTGAGGTAGTATGTGTGAACAAATTTTGACACAGCCCGAAGGGATTTCTCCCCGTCTTCTCCTTTTAATGGGGGGACGGAGAGGGGGGGTCGCCGATTTAAAGAAGCGGCCTTGCTGTGGATGTGCTGTGTCTTGCGACACTGCTTCTGACCCAGGGCAGTGGACAAGGTGCAGGGATGACCTGTCATCCAGGAGGCGCTAAGATAAGAGGGAGGGTGGAGGGGTGTGGAGTGTATTCAGGGATGGAATAGGTGGGAATGATTTTGTGCCTTTTCCTTTTTGGCTACCTCCCTTGTAAGGGGGAAAAAGCCTTGGTATATGTATGTATGTACTTCTCATCACATGTGTCCTGTTACAATGTTCACTAACTGTGCATATCTTATACTACATATTCAATAAGCAATGAGAACAATACAACTTTTCTTCATTGAGCAATCTATACGCTAAGTTTGGGGCTCTATTCACAAACCTTGGAGCTGTGGGTCTCCTGTAAGACATCCAATGCAATACACTGAATGATCTGACAATTTGAAAATTATATGAAACATTTCCCCACCTTTGCAAATCTGTTGTGTGCCTTCTTCATGACTCCCATTGCAGCAAAGTCCTCATCTGCTCTGGGTCGTATCTCACTTGCGAGCTGTTCAAGGAAATTTGTGACTAGATCTGGCTCTTCAGCTAAACTTCCACGCAAGGCTCTGTCAGACACAAAAAAGTATTTGGTTCTTCCAGCATAAGTTTGTCAGGAATTCAGAGAAGTATATAAAATATAAAAGCAAAGTGACTGATCTTTTTTTAATATTCCCCGGTTTATATACAAACAGCCAAGATCAATCACTACACACCTTCTCCATCAAACCCAGACATTAGCCCCACAGACAACAGGGAAGCAAATAGGTGGGGGTGGGTGAATGCCTTGGCTGGCTACCTCCTTTGTAAGGGAAAAGAAGCTTTTTGGTATATAAAGAGATTTGTAAAATTGTTGTTTCATACCACCATCCAGCACTGAAATGGCAACAACACAGAATAGATTAGGCTACAAAATGAAACTGCCCCAGATGCAATCACCTCACAAAAGACACAGAACACCTTGTCTTACAATTTCCTTTCTACACCTTCCCCAGACAGCAACACAACATCTTATCCCAGAGAGACTTGTGGGCCAATTTAGTGGCCATTAATAGTTACCTGGGAGTTGTGGGTCTCCTGCAAGACAGACCTAGTGCACTGGATTGACTGATTGATTGTTGTTTTAACTTAACAACCTTTAATAAATGAACCTCAACCTCTTCAGTTTGAGGTCTTTCCCTCAGTTGAAAAAGCTTCTACACACCATCTTGAACAAAAATCATGAAGGATTGTGAAAGAATCACATTCTCTCTTTAGCCTGGGCTGCATTTCTCACCAGAATAAAACTACCTGGCATACAGCAAAACAAAATCTACATGGGGCATCACTGCACCCAAGCTCTATATTTACCTGTGAGCATATGATGGAAACCCACACAAGGTTGCCATCTCATGACGAGCCTTCAGGAGTTCCTGGAGGAGATATTCTTGATGGGGATCTGGATGGAGGAAAATCTTATAAGCAGCTTCTCTTGTGATCTCCATGTGTGAATCGGCATAGAGACCCGTGACTACTACATTGTCTCCCTCAAGTGCAAAGCTGAAAAAAAAAATTAAAGCTCAATTTGAATAAAATTAATGTTGTATAATTGATACAACAAATGCATTTTATTAGTTATTTGGGATCAGTGATGGGATTGACTTGAGGTGACCCCATGGGATGATTACTTGAGAGGAGCATCATCCTGTCTCCATCCCCAAAACCTATCAACACTTACACCTTCACACATGGATACAAGGCTGATGGATTATTACTCCTCCAGACTGATCACAAGACTTCTCCCTAAATACATTCATTTTACCCTTTTTTACACAGATCTGAAAACCAGTACCTGCTCTCCTCCTCCTATTTGCTAATGAGAAACATTCTAACTCAGAGAACATCAACCATGTTCTGACTTTTATTCCAAGAAAAGTACTACTGGCTGTTATAAGCCATGAGTCTCTCATCATAGATTGGAGGCATCAAATGATTGATAATACTACATGCACTTGAGTATAATGCACACTTATATGATGTACAGTGAAATAATGGAAAAAAATTCATGTATAGATGGCATATCAATTATGAATATCAGGACTTATTCCTGCTTATTACTTTTTTGTGTGTGTGGGAGAGGATCCTAGCCAAAATACACTGCTCCTCTCCTGTATACTACAACTAGGTAAATACAAGGCAGATAGATAGAGAGACAGAGAACAAGATGGATAGAGAGGTTAAAACTAAGACAACCATAGGAAATGGTTATTTCTATCCTTTAAACTACACTACCCAAGACATCATGTACCAGGAAATAAGACTCTACAGCTTTTACTACTTACTGGTGCCTTATTGCATCTGGGAGATGGCTCTTCTTGACAGATCTAGGCTGAAGAGTTCCATTCATAAAGTGTTGACCCAAAGTTAGAATTGCCTCATTCAATGCTGCTACCTTCTGACGATTTTTCTCATCAAGATGAATACCTATGTGAATGGGAAACAAACACCAATGAAAAAAGATGGATGCACAAGGTAAGGGAAAAGGGCAAACTGAGTAAGACAGCAGACTGGAGTGAAAGATACAGTGGAGGTGATAAAAGCAGAAATGGATCTAGGCAAAGAAGGTAGCCAGAAAGGAGAATGGGAGATAAAGCAAGTATGTTACTGACTGGATGCCACAGGTTGGGAAGCTTGAAAGAGAAAGCCCAAACAAAAGGTGGAGAAATGACAGAAAAATTTAAAAGTGATGTGGTGGAGAGTGGTGCAATTATATGCTACACAGAAAGGTTTGGGAGAGGTCTTTGTTCTAGAATAAACTCCAACTGGCTGACTGATGACCAATTTACAATTCTCTCACACAGTTTTGCTATCATGCTACCTGTGCTTTCAATGCCACTGCAATTATCTTTTAGACAAGAAACCAATAACAGTAAATATAATTATTTTAGCTTTTGTTCTTTACTATTTCATATATATAGTGATTTTTTTCTTACAATTATAAATTTCATCCCCTTGAAAATGGAGCATGTGCAGGAGTCAGTCCCCTAATTCCTGCCCCAATATAAGTTCCAACAATTATTACACAAAGATATTCACTACACATTTTTTTTAATCAACCTACCAGATTGTTCGAAGTCAAAGAGGAACAGCTTCCCAACATGGTGATCAACAGCTGTTGTGGGGACTTTATCTCCATTCTCAACTACTTCCTTTAAGCTATCATAAAGTTCCTTATGTGTGTTCAACCTGGCATCAATAAAGAATATTTAGTCATGACCTAAAGAACATTGTACACTAATTAATAACCTTTAAATGATAAATTTCATATAATAAAATACTTGTAAAAATTAAATTGTAAAACTATAAGTAAACAATAAATTATTAAAATATAACACAGACTTTTCAACAAGTCCGCCTATGGCAATGCACGCATTCTCAGCTCCATTCGCAAATCTTTGCCCCGGGTGTGCTATCCGTATAAATTCTGCTAAGTCTGCAACACGACATAAAGAGTCTGAGAGATGATCAAAAACCTGTGACAAGAAAAATACAATTAAAACAGTTTTCCTACTCAAACTGAAGCCACAATTACTTCAACGTTGATCTTGGCAGTAAGAATTATATAACACAAAATATGATACAAACCTCAACCATTTTTCTGGATCTTTTTGGTGAACAGCATTCTTTAACCAATGCATCACACTCCAATATGGCTTCTTCTTTAAGCAAATAAAAACCATCAGGTTCACTAAGTTGAGGTATTCCAAAAAGACCCTGAAATTACAATTGTCACATGAAAAGTCACCCACTTTCCAATGCAGGGTCCTTTCACACCTAGCCTGCCCCAATCAGCTGACTTCACAGTAAGTACCAGTACCTGCTGGGGAGTCGATCCAGGTCATAGTGAAAATGACCCCTACACTAGTCTATCATCCAAAAGTCTGGGATAGGTAAGATTTTAATTGTGCACACCTACACAATAAAGCAATAGAAAATTAATTATCAATTCTGTAAATTATAATAGATCAACGTAATATGCAATTTTCTTGGTGGAAATCAAAACCAAAAAAGGTGTTAAAACGTGTTTTCTAACGAACAAAATCTCAGTGGTTGAATGATGCATGCTTGTTTTGATGGGTGCCAAGGTCGGAGAAATGAAAGGATGATAAATTAGTCTATTCTAACCTAACAACTTAACCTAACCTAACAACTTAACCTAACTTAACAACTTAACCTAACCAATGTTTAGTAATTCGGTAACTCAAATTCTAAGGATCATCCGGGTCATCTTCATCACAGATGCTGATGGCCTGATTATCATTGCACCTCAGGCAATTAACAGATGACAGCAGATCCCCGTGTTCTCTCATAAAGTCCAAGGAAGCCATATTGTCTTTGTAACAGCACTTATTATCGTCACCTGGAGTTGGAGAACACAAGTCCACAACATGAAAGCTGTCATCTGATAGTGACTGGACTGGCATGGTGTCCCTACTGTATCCTAGCAGCTTCATTCGTTAATAAATTTACTTGTAGCAAGGATTTTTTTTTTTTTTATTCCCATGAAAATCGCACATTGCATTAATGTATCATAATTTACATAATTAATTTTCTAATACTATATTACATGGGTGTACATAACTAAAATAATACCCTACGATATATCTAATGTCTCTACTAGACAAGACCCTTCACTATCTACCATGGAACTGATTTATCATTTTGACTGGTACCTGAACTCTGAAGCATGCAGCAACATTCAGTTAATCCGCTGCCCCTGAACCTCGATTTCTGAACATGTTTCTTCAAATCATTGATTGGGCTACGGGGGCGATACTAAACCGTGCCCTAATCACTAATGTAAATGTAGTGCAGTGGTAAGTCAGTGACAGTGGGAAATACAAAACGAGTGATTTCCGATAGAAAGAAACGTCAAATTCCTTTGAACCAACAAGAATGTTACTAGAAATATATGTTTATTCGTTGAAAAAATGCAACACAAATACCAAAATTTCACCAAATTACATCACTTACAATATCGTTTCGCTGAAGCTGCAAAGTAAAAGAAGGACTTGGTTTAGTGTTGAAAGCAGAGGCTAATGGTGTCCATGTATTCACAAAACGTATACTAGCTGGAAAAGCATTATCATTTATTCTTTTTGCATATTTATATGCAGGTCCTATATGTCTATTTATCTTATTTAGGCGTCTCCACTGAATTTTGCCCAAACTAGAGACTGACATTGTGTTTTGTTTACGTTTTCACTACCACTGTTACCGTGCTCCGTTCTAGCATTTGATGACTGCGATTACAGTGACAATAAGATGTACTAGATTTAATCATGCGAGATATAGATAAAACTTTCTAAATATATGCCAAATAGGAGGTAAAACTTAACAGGAAACAGGTAAACGTTTCAGTCATGAAATTTTCTGAAAGGATGTGCTGAAATTCACTAGAATCAGTACAGAGAAGAATGACCAAAATGATACATGAATTCAGAAATTTGCTTTACGAACAGAGGCATAGGCATCTACTTACACTCGCTGGAAAGACGCAGAGTGCGGGGTGATCTAATAGAGGTGTTCAAGTGGACAAAAGCTTGAACAAGGGTGATGCAAACAAGATCATCATATTAAAACAACAGAGCAGGACTCGCAGTAATGGTTTTAAACTGGACAAGCTCAGATTTAAGAAGGAAATAGGCAAAAACTGGTTTACTAATAGGGTGGTCGACGAATGGAATAGACTTAGTAACCATGTAGTAATTAAGCGCTGAAACTAAGAGGTGATGATGGATACGGAGCTGCCTAGTGTAGGCCTTATGGTCTCTTGTAGTCTCCTTCATTCTTATGTTTTTATGTAAATACCCCCAGGTCAAAACGCCCCCGGTGTTTGCCTACTAGTCAAGTAAAATAAAGGTACTGTTTCTTATTCTCCAGTCATCGTACTTTGTTTTGATTCCATGTATGGTCCCAGCTTGAGTCATAAGATCTAGGCTATTATTTCACATGACTTTGTGAATTTCCTATATCGAATCTTATTTTCTCTATCGATTTTGCCCACTCCCATCGTTGGTCTGAAAACCAAAAAGTCACCCAATTTTGCCATCATTGAACGATGGCAGGAATAGTTGTAGTTTCTATTATTTGTATTATATCAATCCTGATTACATTTTTCACTTCATTTGGGGAACATACCACTCTTATATACATTCCAGTCTAGGACGGATTAGGGTCTCTATGAATTCCTCGTAATTTCGTCATCCATGAAATGAGAAACCATCTCCATCATTATATCCATCCTAATATCCCTACCATATTTCTTACACACTTCATCACATGTTTAGGCTATCACTTGTTCATGATGATGATTTGGTTTAACGTAGCGAACCCCTATCAGGAGGTTAGGACAGTGCCACTTGTAGAGAACTTTGTAGCGTGGAATCTAATGAACTATACCCTTGGTCCAACTCGCTGGTGGCAAAGTACGGACTACGTACGTCACCTTGACCTCCGCCGTAATTAGTAACATTCTTACCCGCTCGATCGGCCAGCTTTAATTCCAAGGCCCCGGTTCCATAGAGTTCGTTAAAACATGAAAAGCATCGTTGGAGTGATGATTGGAAAGGACATGAAACCAGATAAGCATATAAATAAGATGTTCGGAGAAACCTACAACTTATTGAGAGCAATCAAAGTGGCATTTACTTATATGGACGAAGAAATGGTAAGGAAAATACTAACTACACTAATAAGACCAAAACTTGAGTACGCAGCATCACTTTGGACACCCAGTACCAAGAAGAATATTAAGAAACTAGAAAGATTACAAAGAGCGACAACCAAACTAGCACCGACACTCGCCGAACTATCCAACTCTGGAACAAAGAAGAGAAAGAGGAGATTTGCTATCTACAGAATAATGAAAGGAATGGAAGTTTTAGATAGGAACGACCTATTAGTGTGGGAAAACGGTAAAACAAGAGGACACGGAAAAAAATTGAAAAAGGATAGTTATAGAAAAATCTTGAAAAGGAACAGTTTCCCACACAGAGCGATAAATACATGGAACAAATTAGACAACAAAACAGTATGTGCTAACACTATACAAGATTTTAAGATAAAACTTGATGCGGAGAGATACAAAGACGGGTCACCACGAGCATAGCTCCCCTCCCGTATATTACAACTAGGTAAATACTACTGTTTTGTCTGTTATGTGAACTATGACAAAATGTCGCGGGAAGGCCGAGTTGACAGGCCGCGCGTATGAGAATTGAAATTCACATATTTGATCTACATATCTATAAATATTATTGATGATATTATTCATTTAAGTTAAGAAAAAAAATCGTCAAATATTTGTTTATTGTAGCAAAGTACATAACATTTTCATGTGTACAGTTTTGCATAAATATGATTAGTCACTAATTACTGTAGTTACCCATTTAATTGTACCGTTTTTTGTGAAGCAAACTCCAAGTAACATGAAAAAACGAGTTTGTGAACTGTAATCTGTAAACCGTGATTACTAGTGCTGGGCAAATACCGCTAATTTCAATACCGGAATTACCGGTAAACAACAATGCCGTTACCGGAATTACCGGGAAATTACCGGTAAAAGACTCGTGAGGTAGTAGTGACGTCCCAAGTTCGAGTCGCCTTTATGACTTAAATCTAAACAAATTTCATCCTATTATGGTGTGTAGTCACAAGTTTTGTAACGTCGTAACTATAAAAATCCTGCGCTCCGAGTCGTTACTCCAAACTCTCGTGGGCGGGGAGTAAGGTCACAGCATTACCTCCTCTCCCTCAGTGCATATTAGGCCTACGCACCAATCCCCCCCTCCCCCTCTCACACCCCACTTCCGTCTCTATGTAAGTGCAATTTCATACAAAGAATATATTTTTCACAGAAACACAATTTCATAAAAGAAAAATAATTACATGCATCATTTTTACACATTACACATAAAAATTCATTTCCAAAATCACCCATTTTTCATTTAGTCAGGACAAAGTTTTTTTGTACAATTGAGGTTTTAAAGGTTTTGTGCGAGATGAATTGACATACGTAGGTCATTTTCATAATGTTTTTTTTACCAAGTTCCTCTTATATTAGGCTCAGGAACACAATCTCAACCCTTTGAATTTCTGTCAAAGTTTTTTTCAATTGTTCATAGTTGCCATTTTTTATATTGGAATAACGTTAATTTTGTATTAGCAGGACTCTACGATCCCTATATTTATATTATAGTACCTTTAAATGGACAAAAAACACACGCATATGTTTTTTTATTTTAATTTTTTATTCTGTGCATCCATTTGGATACATGCCCACCGGAACATAGGCTGACTATTCGAATACGTACATTTTGCACTGAACCTCTGCGGGCCGAGATGCGAACAAAACGATCTAGCACGACTGTTAATTTTCATATTCGAATACGTACATTTCGTACTGTGCATCTGTGGGCCGAGAAGGGAGCAGGACGATCTAGCACGTTGAATACGTTCCTGTTAATTTTCATCCTACGTAGGGCCGTCAGTACTGTCACTCAGTACCACCAAGACGAAACGTGCTTACCGCTCTCTGAGTATTATGGGATAGCTTATCGGTTAACGGAGCCTAAACGGTAGCAGATTTTTTGCTGGTAAGCTACCGTCAAGGTTGTTACCGATAAAACCCGTAACTACCGGTAGCTGCCCACCACTACCGTCACTCAGTACCACCAAGCCGAGACGTGCTTACCGCTCCACGAGTGTTTGGTATAGCTTATCGGTTAACGGAACCTTAACGGTAGCAGAATTATTGCCGGTAAGCTACCGTCAAGGCTGTTACCGATAAAACCGGTAACTTTACCGGTAGCTGCCCACCACTAGTGATTACATTGGAACGAATCTTAGCTATAGTTCATTGTTTGACATGAAATGTAGTTTACCAGCGATCCTATCCTTATGGATAATCACGCGACACTGTTGTAACTATGTTTCATACAATGGCTTAGATAGCCGAAAGTGTTCAATGGTTAGAATTAAGGTGATAATTGACTCGACTCCATGTACGACCAGTACTATTGACATCTTGCTTCGCTTGTTAGCCAATTGTCTACATTAGATTTGTCTGAGTGCACTGTAATTAAAGTGTATCTGGCATACTTATTGATCTGCAATTCTATGTTGATGACAATGGGTATTTCTGCAGGGCAGCTGGCTCTTCACTCCGATTATTGGATTGAGGCGGGAGTGCAACAAAGGGATTTTGATTCTGGTGAGGGTGGGGGGTAGAGTTGTTATTCTCCCCTTGCTGTTGTTGATTTACGTTATCATCATTGGTACGGCTCATCGGAGCCAAGATCTAAGAATATAAGGTCTAACCACTTCCGACCGAATTTCGAGGGAGTTGGCGCAGCGGGCCCGTGAACGTCACCTGGCTGTTCAAAGTGGGGTTAGCGGGTCCTATAGCTCAAGGTCTAAATATACAGGTCAGACCGTTTACATTCTTCTGCGCAGCTTCTGACGTCATTTGGCTGAGTCCATTTTCTCTTTGTGATACACTGAAGAAAACTGTGAAACGCCAAGGAAGACAGGAACTATAATATTTTATATATTATATATATATATATATATATATATATATATATATATATATATATCATATATATTATATATTCATATATATAGACAGGAACTATAATATTTTATATATATTTATATATATATTTTATATAATATTTGTCAGAATATAACTAATTGCGTGGAGCAGTGCGAGCGAAGGCAACGTCATTTTTGAACGACGGACCAGCTTCAACTGACAGCTATAGGACCCGCTAACCCCACTTTGAGCAGCCAGGTGACGTTCACGGGCCCGCTGCGCCAACTCCCTCGAAATTCGGTCGGAAGTGGTTAGACCTTATATTCTTAGATCTTGCTATAGCTGTCAGTTGAAGCTGGTCCGTCGTCCGAAAATGACGTCGCCTTCGTTCGCACAGCTCCACGCAATTAGTTATATTCTGACAAATATTATATAAAATATATATAAAATATTATAGTTCCTGTCTATATATATGAATATATAATATATATATAATATATAAAATATTATAGTTCCTGTCTTCCTTGGCGTTTCACAGTTTTCCTCAGTGTATCACAAAGAGAAAATGGACTCAGCCAAATGACGTCAGAAGCTGCGCAGAAGAATGTAAACGGTCTGACCTGTATATTTAGACCTTGATCGGAGCAACGGTGCCGTTCGCTCCCAGGGCTGAAATAATTTCAGCATTGTTGCACTGCGAGCCGTCTCTTCATCTCTCGTGGGCAAGGAGTTTGATGTGCGTGTATAGTCACTGCATTAGCCATAGATCAGGCAATATATGAATTCTGAGTTTTGGCGAATCATAAGGGTAAATTTTCTGGGGGTAGCTTTCTGGTCAGGTTGGGGTAATGGGGCGATGTGCGAGGTACCTTTTCTAGCCTTCTCCCCATGTGGGATGAGCAGGGTGGATCCCAAAAAGGGGTGCTCAGTCATAAAGACTACTGCCAAACTGTGGTGCCTCTTACCCCACTAAGTCTGTGCCATCTCATGTTTGGTGACTGAAACTATCAGTTGTTTTAAGAGGTTAGATAACTTTATGGATGGGGATAATAGTTGGTAACAGACATGGAGCTGCCTCGTGAAGGCATTATGGTCTCTTGCAGTTTTCTTCATTCTTGTGTTCCTATGGGACTACAAGCTTCCAGAGATCATTTCATTGTTCCAATCATCACACTATCACCAGAGGACTTTTTGGGCATTGAAGGGGAAGAATGAAGATGTTGTCATGTACAAGCTTGAAAGTGATTGAATATACTGTAAGGACTCAAATCACTGGCTCATTCTCACCATCAACTCCCAGGAACACTTTAGGGAGGTAGTGTGGCAGCAATTGATTTCCTTCTAGTTCCAAAATCTTGCCACCCTTTACTTATGAAGGAGACCGGGCAAAAATGGCTGCAAATACTCCAAGACAGGTTTCATGATGGGCCAAAGTCTTGCTCAGTGGCAATAGCCCCCGTTTAGTTTTCCTACAGACATTTCTTCCCCTCCCTCAAAACCAACACCATGCAAGTGGGTGCTCTCTACTAGGCTGTCCATGGTCTTTGTCCCCTTTATTGCCATGTGGGCATATCTCTTGGGCTTTCCCTACATAAGCTCATATTTTGCCATATAATGAATTCAGTTTTAGAAATGGAAGATTATATGTATAGAACCTGCTAATATTAATGGAATTAAGATTCACAGTTAAGGACAATAGTTTATTAATATACAAGTGAAAACCTTTGGGCAACAATTTACAACATGCAATTGTCTAATTAAATTTCCCTGTAAAAATCAAAATAGCAATAGCTTCACAACTTTTTATAACCTAGTATCAAAGCACTTTATAAATGCCACTGGCATCAGTATTATCAGCTGCTAAATCAAAGATTATCATTACATGTACAGTACTGTCATACAGCTCATTTCTATACAAGCATTAAAGTCTCTGTTTACACTATACATACATACAAAGACAAAACACATACAGCTATTTGTCATATACATGGAGCTAATGATGTCATAGTCCAGAAAAATCAACTTCTGAGAGCATCCTCTCCCTGCTGTCCATCTCAGAAATCCATCAACACCCTCACCTTCATCTGGAGGTTCAGCCCCAAGGCTCCACTTTTGCACACAAGGAGAGCTGATACCTGGTGACTACTCCCCTACAGTCCTACACTAATACAACACAGATAATAGTGCAATAGTTCCTCCAAGAACAATCTATGGGAGAACCTGAGGACCATTACCAATCATTGCAGGTCTATGGGTTTCCAGTCAGTTAAATTTGAGACAATATTTATTATCATTATATTATACACATATGTATGCTTATTCATATGAATATATATATGTATATAGTATACATATATAATGTGTGTCTGGAAAAAAAGAGATGTGATATGATTATGGTGTCCGAGTCAGTGAAACAAGTGAATAAAACTGACAGGGATTTCTTTGTTTTGGATGGAATGGCATCACAAAGTCATGGGAACAAATTACCAAGAAACATAGTTATCCATACAGAAAAGTGTCAAGTCATGAAATTGCCTAAAAGACATAATCCAATCTAAAACCATACTTTAATTTATGCCCAAGTTTAACTGATGGAGAAAATGAGACAATCCAATGAGAACAGCTCCTTTCCTGTATATTATCTATCAATCTGTTGCCTGAGGTCTCTTGCAGATCTGCAGCTTCTAGGTAACTAGCCACAGCCACCAGTTCAGCCCATAAGTCACTTGGAGAAGAGACTTTGTGTTGTTGTCTGGATTGGGTATGAGTAGGGTAGTACAGAATGAAATGCTCAGTGTCATCTATGTGGTAGCTGTATTTGGGGCATTTGGAATCTGTAGCCAGGCCAATTCTGTATTAGTACCATTTTAATGTAGGGTGGTCACCTGAATGCAAGTGTGCCAATGTGGTTCTTACTTGTCTTGGGGGTGATATCTCAGTTAGGTTGATGTCTGGGTATTTGAAGGTATCTTGTGACAATTATTTTGTAATCTGAGTATGTACTTTAGTATGGATATATTGTGGGGTGATAGGGCAGGTTATTATGGATGTTTGAGTAGTATGTTCATGGAATTGTTTTTGTTACAATCAAGTAAGTACTAGGTAAATACATACACAAGTCCCATGGGTTCACTTTAACTTTTGTGTCCTTCAGTCCCTATCTTCCCAGTTACTCCCTCCTTTATTTCCACATAGTAATCTTTCATCTTCATATGCTGTTCCAGCTAATTTCCGTTTTCATCTTCCTTTTCAATCTCAATGAATAAGTCTACACAATGTCTATGGTTTATCTTCACATTCCTCTATTATTTTTTTTCCAATATATCTTCTTTCTTATCTATACACTTCCATTTTCCTTGTATCCTTTTATCCACTTTCCTCATGCTCTCCCCCTCTGCCCTAATTCCCATCTTTTTGTATAACAATTCTTTATTTTATTTTCTTCTCCTTTCAGTCCCAGTGTAAATGATTTAATGAAGCAGCCTTGCTGTGGATGTGCTGTGTCTTGCAACACTGCTTCTGACCCAGGGCAGTGGACAAGATGCAGGGATGACCCGTCATCCAGGAGGTGCCAAGATAAGAGGGAGGGAAGAGGATGGAGGGGAGTGGAGTGTGATAGGAATGGAATGGGTGGGAGTGGTTTTTATGGCATTGTTTTTTGGCTACCTCCCTTATAAGGGGGAAAAAAGCCTTTGGTATATGTATGTATGTATACTTTTTTACTCCTGAATTATAAACATTCTCAGAAATTAATAGTACTAATACAAACATACCAAAGAAGCTTTTCACCCTTATAAGGATATGTGGTTCAGACAAAGCACCCATCCACCCACCCCACATCTATTCATCACACTTCCTGTCATTGCATCTCATAGAAGAAGGGTCATCTCTACTCCCCACCATTCTGCTCAGATCAAATGCAATGCCTTGAGTTTCTATCTATCATCTATATGCCATGGGCTTCTTCCCCTCATTAGGGAGGTAGCCAGCTCAAGGCACATACCCACTCCTACTCACCACCCTTGTTTCCCTCATATCTTAGCTCCTCATGGATGAAGGGTCATCCCTGTCTCCTGCCTTGAGTTTCACCAACTGGAAACCTGTAGTTCTACTTCAGCTGGCAACAGTCCTTCAGCCCTACAACAGATCTTACTGGGAAGAAACTTTGGACTGATGTCTGCATTGTATTCAATCAATTAATATGCTGCCCCTGGTCTTTCTTGCTGGAGACCCATGGCCTCCAGGAAACCAGAAACAATGCATTGTATTAATGTGGAAGTGTTTTTACATAAAAGGTGAAATACATACAGTCCATGTCAATAAAAATAGATTTTAGGTGCAGTCCAGAGAATGAGTGCCAGGCTGAGGCTGCTCCTCCAGATGGAGATGAAGATGTAGACTGGTTTTGAACATGGGCAGCAAGAATATAATTGTGACCTTAAATTTCCGAGTTATCTGACTCTACTCTTCCTTCTTCCAAACTATTCCATGAATCAACAATCCTTTACAGAAAACTCTATCTTTTAAAACATCCTTCAAACATCTAGTCTTTGTTAATTTCATCCCATGGCTTCTAGATTTACTATGTTCTCACACCAAGAGGTTTTCTTTGTCAAGTATATCCACATCTTTCATGGCTCCAAACACTACTATTAAATCACCTCAATTTCTCTCCTCCAGTAATGGCAGCCCCAAAAGATTTACTTTCTTTTATGTATGTTTTATCAGCAAGATCTAGAACCATCTTAGTCACTGCTTTCTGAATTTTTTTCTATCTTGAATACAGCAAACCTTCAATATAATAAACCATTTGGGAGGAAGGATTTCATGTTATACCTGAAGGTGTCTTAGTGTCATAGGTGTTCAAACATAACTGATACATAGGTTTTACAAGTAAATATAATAAAAAGAATATTGTATAATGTACTACAAGGTATTTCTACAGTACTGTACTCTACTATCAATGACAGAAAATGAAACAATTGTCATTGTCACAGTAAGCAACAACTGATTGAACAGACTGACATGCTCAAACAAACAGGTGCAGTGCCTGCTGGGAGTCACAGACTGTCTTATTGTTTTCGAACTTCACTCTTCTATATTGAACAAATTTATTATATTTGAAATTCATTATAACTAGGATCATTATACTGAGGGTTTACTCTATATATTTCTTTTTGTGTGGTAACCATACTACTGCAATACTCATCTAAGGTGAATCAGGGTTTTCATCTTTTTCTGGAATGATTTTCATTGTGTCTTTGTCCTTGTAGTGGAATGCTACTTTTCATGTTCTTAATAGATTACAAGTTTCCACAATGATACTTTTGATGCCTGTTTCTGGTAACAAAATTTCCATAACTATCACTCCCAAGTCACTCTCATTCTTCATTTCTGTCATTATATCATCTCCCATTCCATAGAGCAATGATGGCATATTCTTACTGTCACTCATTTCCAATAATTTGCATTTCTTTACACTGAAATTCATTTCCTACTCCTGGCTCCATTTATATACCCTATCCCAATCCTCATGAACCTACAATCCTTTGTTCTTCACTCCTCTTGATCTTTACATCATCAAATAAATTAGCATAACTGGTCCTAATATTGAGCCTTGCAAGACTCCACTAATAATTTCCCTTCAACTACATCTGTTCTCCACTTTCTTCATCACACTGTTCCTCAGAAAGCCTCTCATCCATTCCAGCAAATTTCTTTTAAGCCCTCCTAAAAGTTCAAATTTTCATTACAAGTTTTGGGGAGGTATCTTATCAAATGCTTTCTCAAGATCCAAGCAAACACTCTACCCAACCATTCCTCTTGTACATCAATTACTCTTTAATAAAAATTTGACAAAGTGGAATCATATGCTCTTCCTTTCCTAATACTGTACTATGCTGGTTTTCCATCAGCATTTTTTTCCTTTTCTAACATCTCAACCATTTGTTTTTCATAATGCCTAGAGTCACTCGTGGAAAATTAACTCCACTATCAGAAAATGCAGTGTTGGAAATGGGTACTAGGTCAAAAAGACCATCATTAAATTCACATGCAAAAAGAGGAGAAAGATTTAGGAGTGTTGCTGAGGAACAACCAGTCACCTGAAAAACATATGAAGACTGTGAGGAAGATGAACAGATAGTTGAAGAACATAAAGGAGGTCTTTCTCTTCAGAGATGAGATGAAAAAAAAAAAAAAAAAAAAAAAAAATCATGAACTCTAATCCATCCAAGACTAGAATATGGAGCAGTAGTATGGTCCCCAAACAAAGTGAGATATAAGCAAGATAAAAAACATACAACAGCAACTAAAATAATTTTCACCCTTGCAGACAAATTGTATGAGGAGAGACTGGAATCACTGGCCTGCCAGTGTTGAAAGATAAAAGAGAGAGGGACTTCATTGTTGTGTTCCAGCCATTGAAGGTGGACAAATTTGACAGATCTCTTGATTTGGGATAGGCGGGCATTACAAGGTCATAAACACAAGTTAAAAAGCCCATCTTGTTTAGAAAAAGGGAGACTGATGGATTCTTTCCAGCTGGATGGGAAGTTCTCCCACCCATATTTCCTTGCAAAGGTTTAGTATAAAAATGCAGTTGGACGTAGGTGTTATATCATGAAGCCATATAATGAAGTGATGCTAGTAAACCAGCTCTGGCTGTTGGGCCCTGCTATGACACTGTGTCATGCTGCCTTCCCTTTAATCTGAGTATTGTGGCAGTGGACAAGGATGATCCTTCATTCATAAAGTGGCAAGATGGAAGCAGTGATGAATGGGTTTCAGAAGGGTGTGTTCCAAGCTTGGTCTTGACTGAACAAAAAAAATATCAGGCTTATTCACCACCTAGTAATCATTTATTCCCAACCTGACTGATAATACATCATCTATGTTAGCCCAGGCTACTTTTTATTTCCTATTAAAAGGAATGTGCATATGTCTATATTTATCTAGTTGTAGTATACAGAATAAGAAATATGCATTCCCACTACTCTTAGTTCTTCAATGGATTACAAATCACAGTGATCCTCTTAGTGTGTGCTTCTTTAGACTTACATTTATTCTTATTTGTTCCCATTACCTCAGGAAGCCCTTCCACCCTTGATCAAGAGATCTGTGCCAATGTTGTCTAACCACTTCAGTGACCTGAAGACTACAATTAAGTTACCTCTTTATCTTCGAACATTCAATATTGACATGTCTAATACTTTAAGTCTCTCCTCATGTGTCTGTGTGTGAGCATATTAAGTGTAAATCTTATGTATATACTGAAACATATAATATTATGTACAATTTATCATGAATATGTATACATATAAAACAATGTCTAAATAAGATCATGCCTGCCCATGCCCCCAACCCTAACTAATAAAATGTACATGGGAGTCTTTTGGGCGACAGTTACTGTTGCAGCTCAATGAAGTGATCAAGTGGAAGGATGAACATCCCTGCTCAGTGGTGGCCTTTGTTGACAGAAAGCAGCACTGCCAGGAGGTAACTTGTGTTCCAAGCACGACACAAGGGTAGCTGCCTTCAGCGCCTAGGATCGGGCATTCCTATATTGGTTGTGGTTTTCTCAAGAAATGCTAAAGGTCCTTGCAGGCCCCCAATGACTTGTTGCTGAGATGGAGCCTGCTGCTGTTGGCCCCCCATGGGTCCTGCGTGGTACGGACTCCCTCGCCCCGCATGGCCTCCACCCCCTGGCCCCACCATGCCATGCCCACCTGGGGGGTAACCAGGCTGGGTCATACCTCCCATGCCAGGGGCCATGTTTGGACCCATGCCAGAACCTCCCATCTGGGAACAAAAGGGGTTTCTTTAAAGCAAAGGGTCACAGGATTAGTCAACAATATCTAAGAACCATGCAGCACCTTATTTTTTTAAGCACCTTTCAATAGCATCAACTGACTGATTCATGATATGAGATTCATCCTACAAAAGTAAAACAAAAAAGCATCACTACATCCACTTTTCTGTACTTAACTTGATAAAAAAAAAATAGTAAGAAAACTTTATTTAAAGAAAGAAAAGCATGGAAAAACATAATTTTAGACACATTAAAATTTGTTCTATCAAAGAATCTAAAAATTTATGTATACTTGTGCATACATACATACATATATGTGTGTGTATTTACCTAGTTGTTTTACAGGACAAGAGCTATGCTCGTAGTGACCCGTTTTCGTATCTCTCCACATCCAGTTTATTCATAAAATCGTGTATAGTTCTGGCTTTCACTGTTTCTCTGTTCAGTTTGTTCCAGACATCGATCACTCTATGTGGAAAGCTATTCTTTTTCAGGTCTCTTCTGTAACTGTCTTTCTTTAGTTTCTTTTTGTGTCCTCATTTCTCTTCTGTCCCACTTTAATAAGTCGTCTCTATCGAGAATTTCCATCCCATTCATAATTCTGAAAATGGTCAACAAATCGCCTCTTTCCTTTCTCTGTTCTAGTGTTGACAAATGTAATTTCTCCAATCTTTGTTCATATGTCAGATTTGACAATGTGGGTGCCATTTTTGTTGCTGCTCTTTGGATTCTTTTTAGTTTTCTTATGTTTTTCTTTGTGCTAGGTGCCTACATTGTTACAGCATATTCTAATTTCGGTCTTATCAGTGTAACAACTATCTTTTTAACCATCTCCTCATCTATGTAGTTGAAGGCCACTTTCATTGATCTTAATAAGTTATAAGTCTCTCCAAATAATTTATTTACATGTTTATCAGGTGTCAAGTCACTTGAGATGATATTCCTAGGTTCCTTTCTGAGTTGACTTTTTTGACTTCTTTGTTTCCAATTCTATATTGTCCCAAAACTCTATTTTTACTTTTTCCAAATTCCATTATGCTACATTTTTTTATGCTGAAGTTCATCTCATATCTCCAACTCCATTCCCATGTTTTGTCCAGGTCATCTTGCAGCGATCTGCAATCTTCTTCTGTTCTTACTCTCTTGAGTAGTTTGGCATCATCAGCAAAAAAAGTTCATGTGTGTTTGTGTATATATATATTATATATACACACATGGAAGTCCTTGATAGAGAAGATTTTTCAAATTGGGATAAAGGAAAAAGAAGGGGACATGAAAAGAAACTCAAAAAAGACAGTTATAGAAGAGATCTGAAAAAAAAACCAGCTTTCCACATATAGTGGCGGATGTCTGGAACAAATTGAATGAAACAATAGTGTGTCCAAACACCATACATGAACTTGAAAACAAATTAGATGTTGTGAGATACAAAGATGGGTTACCATGAGCAGCTCCCTTTCCCATATAATACAACTAGGTATATGAACTTCTTTGCAGACAATGCAAAACTACTAAAGAAAGTAAGTACAGACAAAAACTTAATTGCTACAGAAAGACCTGGACAAAGTCTGGGAATGGAGCCAAAAGTGGAAAGTGAATTCAACATTAAGAAATGTAGTACAATGGAGTTTGGAAAAAGTAAAAAGAAAGAAAAAAATATCAGGAAAATATAAAATTGGTACAAAGGAAGTAAAGAAAGTTAGTTCTGAAAAGGGCCTAGGAGTAATTATCACCAAAGGTCCCCAGACAAGCATATAAACAAAATAGTCTGAGAAACCTCCAATTTCCTAAGATCAATAAAGGCGTCTTTTAATTACTTGAATGAAGTAATGGTAAAAAAAATATTAGTCACACTGATAAGACCAAGATTGGAGTACGCTGTGACACTATGGACACCCAGTACTAAAAAGAATATAAGGAAATTAGAAAGAATCCAAAGAGCAACGAGAAAAATGGCCCCAACACATTCAAAATTGACATATGAACAAAGATCGGCTAAACTGGAACTACCAACCCTGGAACAGAGAAGAGAAAGAGGAAATCTATTGGCCATTTACAGAATCATGAAAGGCATGGAAGTCCTTGACAGAGAAGACTTATTAAAGTGGGATAAAAGAAAACAAGGGGACATGAAAAGAAACTCAAAAAGAAGTTATAAATGAGATCTGAAGAAGAAGAAAAAAAAAAAAAAATCCACAGAGTGGTGGATGTCTGGAACAAATTGGATGAAACTATAGTGTGTGCAAACACCATACAAGAATTTAAGAACAAACTAGATGTTGCAAGATATAAAGATGGGTCACTATGAGTGTAGTTCCCCTTACTATATAATACAAGTAGGTAAATACACACACAATGAATTTAAGAAAAAACTAGATGTTGTGAAATACAAAGACTAGACACCATGAGCATAGCTCCCCTTCCTGCTGAGTACAACTAGGTAAATCCACAGTGGAACCTTCATTACCAAAAAATAAAAGGTCAGAGGAGGGATTGAGGAAGCTGGTGGCAGAGTTTGGGAGAGTATGTGATAGAAGAAAGCTAAAGATAAATGTGGGTAAAAGTAAGGTGATGAGATGTACAAGGGGTGAAAGTGGCAGTAGACTGGAAGTGAACATTAAGGGAGAGCGACTGGAGGAAGTGGATAGTTTTAGATACTTGGGTGCAAGTGTAGCAGGAAAAGGTGGAGTGAAGGTGGAGGTAGAATGTAGATTGAGAGAAGCGAGTAAATGCCTTGGTGGTTTAAAGAGTGTAATGAGGAATAGACATTTGGGAATGGATGCTAAGAGGAGACTGTATGAAGGAGTGATTGTGCCAACAGCACTGTATGGGGCAGAAACGTGGAACATAAGAGAAGAGAGAAGGAGTTTGAATGTGTTTGAGATGAGGTGTCTGAGAAGTATGGTGGGGGTTACTAGGCTGGATAGAGTGAGAAATGAGGAGGTGAGGAGGAGAACAGGGGTAAAAAAGGATTTGGGAGATAGGGTTGATGAAAGAATATTAAGATGGTTTGGACACATGGAAAGAATGAGTGAAGAAAGACTAGTAAAAGAGGTATGGAAGGCAGATGTGGAGGGAGTGAACATGAAGGGACGTCCTAGGATGAGGTGGATGGATGGGGTGAAGGGGGCTTTGGGGAAGAGGGGAATGTCTGTTGAGGAAGGAAGGGAGAGGACGGAAGAGAGAGGTGAGTGGAGAATGGTTGTATATGGATGATGTTGTGACTGCATGAGGAGGAATGGGCGGGGGGGTGGGGTAGTATGTGTGAGTAAATTTTGACGCAGCCCGAAGGGATTTCTCCCCGTCCTCGCCTTATATGCAAAGGGGGACGGAGAGGGGGGGTCGCCGATTAAATGAAGCGGCCTTGCTGTGGATGTACTGTGTCTTGCGACACTGCTTCTGACCCAGGGCGGTGGGCAGGGTGCAGGGATGACCCGTCATCCAGGAGGTGCTCAGATGAGAGGAAGGGTGGGAGGGGTGTGGAGGGTATTTAGGGATGAAATGGGTGGGAGTGTTTTTATGCCTTTCCCTTTTTGGCTACCTCCCTTGGAAGGGGGAAAAAGCCTTGGTATATGTATGTATGTATTTCAAAATTATACACAATTTATTTTTTCAGATAATTGAGCATTATTATGGTGCTGGGTAGTGTCCTGAATAGAAGTTTTCACAAAAGAAAATTTAGTTGAGGAGAAAGAAGTACACAGAATATTGGGTAGCATGAAATAAGTGCGAGGGTAAAGACATACACAAACTATTGGAAACATTTGACACAAGAAATGCTCCAGGGCCTGATGGAATCTCAAATTGGATACTCCTGGAGTGTGTAAATTGGTGGGCAAGATATAGAATCTAATTGTGAACTCAAAGATCTGATCACTGCAATTAAATTGCCTCTTTCTTCTTTCCTTTAATGATGACAGCTCTAGTGCTTCTAGTCTCTCCTCATGTTTTAATGGTTCATCCTCGTTTTTATTACCATTTCACATCCCTGGCTTTTAAACTAACAATTTCTTCATTAAACCAGTCCATTTTTTACAATTCCTCTTTCCACTAATCCTCAGCACATTTATCCACAAGAGGTGTAATATCTTGTTTATTTGAAAGGTCAACTGCAATCTTAAAAATAGTGTGGTGTAGTCTGGTAATAGTGGTCACTCAAGGGCCATCTTTTGGGATATAAATCTGGGTCTGCAGTTTGCATTACTAGATGCTAAGGATAGTGTTTTTGTCATCATTTCCTGGACTATCTGCTCAAGTGGTCCCACCTCCCTGAAGAATGCCAAGGCTGTGGTGCACATGATTGCATACAATCCAGTCCTCCATAAAACAATAGGGATAGTGTTTTCATTATTGTTCCAATCAAGTTGAGGCGAAAAATATGGTCTGACCATTAATTTGGAGAATATGGGGAGGGAGAGTCATGGTTTCTTGTTGATTTTTTTTGTTTATATTTTAGAGATCAGGTTTGGGATGTAAATACTGATATATACAAAGGTTGATTGATAAAAAAGGTCTCCAAGCCTACAGACAAAGCTTTAGACCAAATAGGATAACGAAACTGTATCAAAGTGAAAGAAATTTATTTCTTTTTGAATAACATGTCCATTTTTCAACAAATTCCCAATTTGCTGCTATATATTTTTTTTTAAACAATCCATTTTTTCATCCCATCTGAGTTAATTTTCTGATTCAGTTCCGAACAGTGGCTTGAATTTCATTATCAGATGACCTTCAATGTCTCTTACAACTTTGAAACCAATCAAAAGGCAAGCAATAACTTCAAATTTCAGTCTCCTTACTGTTTCTGCCGTTTGATTGCTGCAGTACAGCCTTGCTTTATTGTAATAAAAGAAACATGTTCTTTCAGGCTTTATTCTGCAAATGTGTTGCTTGAGTATTTGGTATCACAGTACCTTACAGAATTAACTATCACTCCCTCGGGACTGCTCGGACAGACAGTCTAGGGAACTACAACAACAACAACAACTATCACTCCCTTTGTCAGATATTCAGTGTGAATGATTCCTTTTGCATCCCAAAACAATGTGAACATGATTTGCTTTCTTGATGGATCAATTTTGAGTTTTCTTACTCTAGGAGCACCTGAGTATTAATAGTCCATGTACCGGAGCACCTAGGTGATAATAATTGATGGACTATCTTTTATTTTTTGTCTTATTAATGAATCCAAGATTCATTTCATGTTGATCTTCATGAGGAAATCCTCCTCTTTGCAATGATACTGGTTGAGGAGTTCTTCAGAAACTTTTTTAACCTGATCATTCATGGGAACTCAATTGTTGCAGGAACCATAGGGCTCAAATTCATCTATAGTTATACATCTCAATGATGTACCGCAGTCTTTTTGGATGTATATTTAACTGCAGAGCAACATCTCTGCTTGATTTGCTATTTTCTTGAATCATGGCATCCACTTTTTTTTTATCCTTCACACACATCACTGAAATAAGTTGTCCTGGTCTTGCCTCTACTGCAGCTACTGGCACACCAAACCCATTGGAAAATATGTTTCACATCCATACAATCACTGTTATGAACTACTTTCATGCACCTGGCATAAAAATTTTCATCACTGATTGTTAACTTACACGTAACTCTGATGTAATGCTCAAGCCTAATGACCACCTTTCCTTGGTATCATTATGCAGCTAATTGAGACTGCATATTTGAACAGGACTGTATATGATACCAAGCACAGGTTGAAATATGTTTCTACCTTTATATGCAATGCTGTGCAGTTGAAGATCTTATTTATCAACCTCAGTTTTACCACGACTTTTGGTGTGTTTGGCACATTTGGATTGTGTTTTTAGCTATTTTACAAAAGTATGTTCTCCAAAGTTGGGTTTCTCTGAATGTGATGGAAGACCATTTCCTTTGCTCTATGGGTTACAGTACTCACAGTCTAGTATCAAAGATCCAAATGTCATGGTGTCTTGGAAAATAAAAGTGATATGGTTTGTAAGAGGTCAATGTTGTGTCAACTGTTGGCCAGTTTTCCACAGATTTGGTGGTTTATAAAAAATAAATAATTTTCAAGGACAGGGACTATCACAGTGAGAGATGGGAGACTGTAAGTGGAAAAAGGAGAAATGAGAGGTGGTCACTTAGACATGGTTCTGTTAGTAGTAATGACCATTCATAGTCTAGGAAGAGGCCTGGTGAGTAAATAGGTCCACAGATATACAGGACATAGTTTGAAGGTGAAAGGTTGCTGGTTATTCTGTACTTTAGTGGTAGGAATTGAGTTGTTAGCAGGAAGGATATTAGTTTGTTTTGTGGTGCTGTGGCTGTATCTCCCCAAGGAGGATATTTTGCACTGATATCTCCTAGAACCAGATAGGCTAAAGGTAGTTGTGTAAGAAGGTCTGATAGTATTTCTGAAGTGATATTTTTTTGGTAGGGAGAGATACAGAAAGAAGGTGATTGGGCAGAATAGAAAAAGTTTGGCTGTAGAGGCTTGGAGGAGGCTGTGGAGTTTAAGAGGTAGTAATGCAATGCCTGGACAAATGAAGATTGATGTACCTCCTCATTTGGCTTGGGTAGGAAAAGTGGAGATAGGAAAGTGTTATAGAATTTTAGTTGAGAGTGTGTACATGTGACTAGTTGTTTCTTACAAAGTGATACAGTCAGGCTTGCAATGCCGGAAGCTAAACATATTTTCCAAGTTGAAGATAAAGTTCTTAGCAATTCTACTGTATGATAAAGTGAATCAGATATGTTCCGAGTCTCTGAGAGAGATTTCTTTTTCAAATTGGTACAATGTACAGTCTGAGGATAATGCAGGGTGATCTTAGCCACAGTTTGCACATTTGGCTAGGTCTGAGCATAAGGAACCAAATGTAGGTGAGTGCTCACCAATGTGTACACACGCCTTGTGAGCAGTGACATAACTGCCCAGAGTGTACAACTACAACAATGGTATGGGCATGGATTGTACATCTTTATGTTCAATATTAGGTAACACAATTCATTCAGATGGAAGTTGGGGTTAATTGAAGGTCATTATTTATGTGAGGGTACTGATCTTTGTACTGTTTACAGTTTTCTTGATATACTTTTATTACCTTTTGTCATCTTACTATCCTTCTCATTATTTCTTCTGTGTGGTGTCACAGTCGAGGGATGTAGACTACTCCCACAGTGATGTTGAATATTGCAATGGTGTTGTCTGGACTAGAGTGTCTGCCATGGTCATTATGGCCAAGACTGTTATGTCAAGTTCTTAATTCTATTTCCCCTGTTTCTTTCTTGGAACCACATTTAGCCGGAGGTTCTGCATCTATTTTTGAAGTCATCATATGTTTCCATGGGACATTGTGCTACTATTAACTTCTCTGTTGGTGGTTTTCAGGATCCTGGGTAGTCAAGGTCAACATCACTTTAATATGGATCTTGGCTGGTAAGGTTAGGCAGATTTGGGAATGTCATGTCACTTAATAGGGCCAGGGTTACAATGATCCTGGTACTAGTGCTTCCCAATAATGTCAATGGCAACGACTATTGCCCTCTATCAAGAGGGTAGGCAATTGTTCCAATGTAAGTTGTTCTTGCACTTGGGGGCAAAGTGTGACTTCATTCATTCACAAGGAAGTGTCATGCATCAGGAAGGGGATGCAAAAGAAGGAAATATTTTGGGGGCCATTTCTAAAGAACCTTTTCTAGCCTCCTTTCCATGTGAATTGAAAATGGTGGATCCTTAAAGAGGCCACTCAGCTGTGCAGGCGTTGAACTGTAGTTCCCCCATCCCATTACAGGACAACCATTGGGTCTGTATTGCCACCTGTATAAGTTGTGACTGGGGGTTTCCAGAGATCGCATTATCTGGTCCCCCCCCCCTCACACCATAATGCACCATCACCTGAGGATTATTGGGTGTTTAGTGGGATTATCATTATTTACAATGGGAGGAAATTTAGTAGTCACTGAATATAGTGTTAGTCTCAGCTGATGTCTCACTCTTGTCAACTCCTGGATGGGAGTATTTCTCAGGTCACCATGTGAAGGTGGTAGGGTAGCATTTGATCTCACTTTTTCTGATGTCCACTGTGAGTTTTACGGCATTATCACACTGGGCAATTTTTCTTCCAACCTCCGACAATTAAAGCAGATTTGTAGCCCACAGCTTTCATGAAGCAATCTTATATCATGGAGGAATTTTTTTTTCCTACATCATATCAAATGACATTCTATGTAAACTGTTCATAAAACAAATAGTTTGCCATAGTGATTTTACACGGGAAAAAGTTCTGGAGGTAGGTGGTACATACATACATATACCAAGAATTTTTTTCCCTCACAAAGGAGGTAGCCAAAATTATGCCATTTGACTTTGGCTACCTCCCTTGTAAAGAGGAAAAAGCCCTTGATATATGTATGTACTGCCCACCTCTAGAATTTTTTCAGCCATAAAATCACTATTGCAAACTATTTTATCAACAAAAATACATTGAATGTCATTTGATAAGCTGGATGAAAATTATTTTCCTCCAGTATATCAGATTCCTTCTTGAAAGCTGCAGGCTGCAAATCTGCCTCAACAGTCAGAGGAATAATAGCTCAGTATTATAAACTCTTTATCTTGGGGTCTTGCTATACTCTCCATAGTAAGAATATGAGGTGAATAGAGTTGTATAACCCTAAAACATAATTCTTTGCAGGTACAGGATATCTGAGGAAGGTAACCTTCACTCTCTTGAAGATTGTTTAATGTGTGTCTAAGGGAGGGAAGTGTATCAGTGGATTGGAGGAAAGCAGGTATATTTCCATTATAAAAGGGAAAAGAGGGCAAGCATGAATATAGTAGTTACAGTAGGATTAGTCTGAAATATTATCAGTGAGGTGTATGGCTATCAACTGAGAGGATCAGAAGGGTAATGGAGCAACTGGGGAAGAACAAAGTGGGTTTAGGAAAGGAAGAGGGTCAAAGATCAAGTATTTGAAGTAATAGATATGCAAATATTGCCAAAAGATAAAGACATCTTTTAGGCTTTTTTGGATTTAGAGAAGGCATATAACAGGGTTGAAAAGTGTGTTGTGTACTGTACATATTTTCAGGAAAAAGCCTCCTGATGGTAATCAAAGGGTTTTACATGAGTAGCACAGCATTTGTGAGGGTTGGAAATAAAGAGTGAATGGTTTGAGATGAAGGTGGTACAATGTCAGGGGGTATGTGAGGTCAACAAAGTAGTTCAATGTATATATGAATGGGGGGTAATAAGGGAGGTAAATGTGACTACCAAGTAGGAGTTTCAAGTTGATAAGTTCATATATCAAAAGGTCTTTCTGCCCTTATGAAGGGGTTGGTTGAGTCAAAACATACACCCACCCTACGCTGCATAGGTTCGAGTCCTTGGGCGTACCACGTTACAATTTCTGCATGCGCCTAGATGGCTTAGAATGAAAGTGCATTGTGGTTGATAAATATATATATATATAAATATATATACATACGTATATATGCATACATACATACATATATATATGTATATATATATATATGTATATGTATATATATATATATATATATATATATATATATATATATATATATATATATATACATATATACACACACACATTTTAACAACCACAATGCACTTTAATTCTAAGCCATCAATATCAGGAGATCCAATAGAGGCCAACATGCAGAAATTGAAATGCAATTTCTGCATGTTGACCTCCATTGGGTCTCCTGATATTGATGGCTTAGAATTAAGGTGCACTGTGGTTATTAAAATGTATCCCTAATCACTAGAACCCACTCAGTGTTGTGTGTGTGTGTGTGTGTGTGTGTGTGTGTATATATATATATATATATATATACACATATATATATACACACATATATATACACATTATATATACATATATATATATAAATATATATATATACATATATATATACACATATATATACACACATATATATATATACACATATATATACACATATATATATACATATATATATATATATATACACATATATACACACACACAGAAAAAGGCCTTTTTCCATTTTATAAGAGGGTAACCATGCCAAAGTATACACCCACCCTACACCTATCCAAAACTCATTTATAATCCCTTCCATCCATTTAGTGCCTTGCAGATAACTGATCGTCCCCATTCCCTGCCACACCTTTTGGGTTGAAGGCAATACACACACCATTTCCACAGCAAGGCCTAACAGCCTGAACTGGTTTACCCCTACTGTTTCATTACATATGTAAATGCATAAACATGGCCATCTCCCTGACAAGGGGAAGAAATTTTCTGGTGTATATGCATGTGGATGTGTGTATTTATCTAGTTGTATCTTATGGGAAGGGGAGCTACGGTTGTGGTGTCCCGTCTCTGTATCTCGCCATACCTAATTTGCTCTTAAATTCTTGTATTGTTTTTGCACACACTATCGTTTCATCTAGCATACTCTATGCATCCACCAATCTGTGAGGAAAGCTGTTCTTTTTCAGGTCTCTTCTATAACTGTCCTTTTTGAGCTTCCTTCCATGTCCTCTTGTGCTTATCTTATCCCAATTTAGTAAGTCATTTCTATCAAGGATTTCTACACCTTTCATAATTCTGTAGATGGTCACCAAGTCACCTCTTTCTCTTCTTTGTTCCAGAGTTGGTAGTTCTAGTTTTGCCAGTCATTCTTCATACGACATTTTTGATAGTGTTGGGGCCATCTTCATGGTTGCTCTTTGGATTCTCTTAATTTTCTTTATATTCTTTTTAGTACTAGGTGACCATAGTGTTGCTGCATACTCCAATTTGAGCTTTATCAGTGTGACTAATATTTTCTTTACTATTTCTTCATCCAAGTAAGTAAAAGCCACTTTTATTGATCTCAGCAAATTATAGGTTTTGTCAACAATTTTGTTTAAATGCTTGTCAGGGGACATATCTTTTGTGATGATCACTCCCAGGTCTTTTTCAGATCCCACTTTTGTTATTCTTTTTTTTTTTTTACCAATTTTATATCTTGATATCCTTTTTCCAAATTCCATTATGCTACATTTCTTTATGTTGAGGTCCACTTCCCACTTCTGACTCCATTCCCAGACTATGTTCAGATCTCTTTGCAGCAAGTCACAGTCCGTTTAAGTACTCACTTTCTTTTACAATTTTGCATCATCTGCAAAGAAGTTCATAAAACATTTCACACCCTCATCCATGTGTGTATAACTTGAATTTACACATGTATGTTTGTATGTATTATGAAGTAAAAGCCTTCAGTAGAGATGGCCAAGTCAAAGCAAATCCCCATGCCAAGAGACCCACTTACATTTACCATCCCATGTCAGCAATGTGCAAGTCCTGGGAGACCAACCTTTGTTTACTGAGGAACTCTTAATTATTCTTCTTAACTCTTAATATATCTCCTTTTTTGCTGTTCTTGAATCTCTTCTTTACCATCTCTATGACTCCCTTTCTTTTCCCTATACAGTGAGACCTCTCATTAGCGGACGTTAATGAGCTGTGTTTGCTGTGTTTTCGCTGTGTTTTCTGTGTTTTTGGTGCTGTTGTTTAGTGCGTGCAATCACTATGCCACCCAAAAACCACTCCAAAACACCGTAAACACAGAGAAAACACCGCAAACACAGCTTATTAACATCCGTTAATGAGAGGTCTCACTGTACACCACTATACTGGTATTACCCTGACGTAAATGAAGGTGCATACATAAACATATATTACTATTCATATATATATAGATATATACATTTAAATATGCCTTTTTTAAGTACTGGCATTTCTCTCCTGGAATCTCACAAGAGAATAAAGTGAATTCTGAATCTCTGTCAAATCAAATCAGTTATTCAGCAATTTGTATTTTTAATTATTTGATCACTCACACCAAAGTATATGTGGACTAAAGTACTGCAAGATTCCTAGTCTATGATGTGATGCATTAATACACCCAGAAGTAGTCTTGAATACTTGGTTGTACAAGAGAAGTAGTATGTAATTACTGCTATCTACTGGAAGCTTACAAATGCAAAAGATTATTATTATGCATTAGATTAATTGAGCAGCAGAAATGGAAGCAATTGATTATACCTGCTAAACCTGAGGTTAAATGCAAAACAAATATACATATAAAAATGTATGAACTCACAGCAAATGTCATGAAATATGGGTTAAAAAAAAAAAGGAAATAATAGAGAAAGAGAGAAAGAACGAGTTAATCCCAACCATGCAAAGAGCAATGCCACTTTCAACAAACATAGACAAAGTATTATGAATGACATTCACATTATGATCTGAGTTCTGCCAACTACTACTGCCACCTGACTGGATCTCAGCATCCAGAGCAGTCTAAAGTTCATCAGATAAACACATCACAATGTAAACAGTCTTACATGCTTTATCCACATAAGTATATATATATTCCCTGACTCCAAAGTGACAAGAACTTGTTGCAATGGGGGTGGGTGGGGGGTGGGGGGCTGAGTAAGGCTGAGTGTTATAAAGCAGTACCCACCTGCCCCATCATGCTGGGTTGTCCCATCCCCATTCCACCACCTCCCATACCACCAAGCTGCGGATGGCTGGGTCCAGATGGCCCTCCCATAGCTCCACCACCAATGGCACCTACTGCCCCTCCACCACCCATAGGGCTCAGGTTGGGCATGGCAACGTGACTGCCGCCCTGAGTTCCTGTCGAAGCTGGAGCCATGTGTGGCACCACACTATTCGGTGCCCCCTGGGGTCTGGGGCCAACCATGCTTGGTTTTGCTTGCAGAGATGTTAACAAGGTTTTCCATTCTTGAATTTTTTCTGAGTGTTTCATGATCAGCTCATCTTTCCGTCTTATTTCGGTCCCCATTTCTGAAATATCCTGTCAAATTTAAAGAAAAGTTCATTAATTGGTGGTATAATAAACTCCTAAATAACCAATTTCATACAAGTAAAAGCTCAATATCCAGAGTGGAAGGACCTAGAGCAGTCTGGAAAAAAAATCTTATTACATACATACATACATATACCAAGGCTTTTTCCCCCTTACAAGGGAGGTAGCCAAAAAGAAAAAGGCATAAAATCATTCCCACCCATTCCATCCCTAAATACACTCCACTCCCCTCCACCCTCCCTCCCATCTTAGCACCTCCTGGTTGATGGGTCATCCCTGCACCTTGTCCACTGCCCTGGGTCAGAGGCAGTGTCGCAAGTCACAGCACATCCACAGCAAGGCCGTTTCATTAAATCGGTGACCCCCCCTCTCCGTCCCCCCATGCATATAAGAAGAAGACGGGGAGAAATCCCTTTGGGCTGCGTCAAATTTTGCTCACACATACTCCCTTGCCCCCCATCCCCCTACCCAATAGATCTTATTACTCTTATAAAAAAAATTAAATATAAAGAAACTCTTCAGGATGACACAGAAATCCTGGAGGTCTTGTAAACAAACAAGATTTGCTTCTCCACTCTTTCTGTGCTAAACACAGCATAATAAATCTGATTTGAGGTATTTTTTACAGAAGACCCCTATTTTATAGCATGTTTGGAAAAACACATTCAACTTGGAAAATAATGGTATTCATCCTGAGGAATACTATATGATGTTTTTCAAGGCTTTGTTTGTCTCATTTTTCACACACACATTACATGAATTCAAATCTAAACATAATAATTGGGAAATAAGGATATAGACCAAGTTGGAACCAAACATGAATTTAAAAATAGTTATGATAAACTGGAGAGTAGAAGACTGAACCACACAAGTGTTACTCCTTTCCTCTACACTACAATTAAGTAAATACTTTATATTATTGATGGTGCACTTTTCTACATCATACTCCCCGCATCAGTTGGTTGTAGATGACCCCTTTATACAACCTCTGCATAATCTTTAATTTGATTCAGTACATTATTCTCCCACATTTATCTTGGGGGTACAGATGACAAATAAAAATTGAACCAGTCCAGACACTGGTTAGATCACTTCAGTACATGGACACAGTACATGGACACAACACTCATCCATGAATGGAGGGGGAGTGAGAGATAGTATTGTATAGTGTGGCAGAAAACTGAACTATAGCCAGGCATGCCGTATAGGCAATTCAAGTCGTGTCTCCCTGAGTTTTTCTATTTTTTTTTTTAGTTACCTAACTGGTCCAGCTCAGCACTTTGTGTAACTAAATTCTGGATATTAAAGATTTTACTGTATATCATACTATGATCCTTCAACCTAAAGTGTTTTTCAAGCAATAGAAATAAAGTGATCCCCCAAAAGCAATAAAGTAATGTATATCTAAATCAACATAATCATACAATAAGACATAAATAATAAAGTTGCTGTGTCCTACCTCCTTCAGGATCAACTCTGGCTTCTGCATAGAAAGAAGAAATCTCTTCTGTAGAAAGAAAGCTTCCATCTGACGAGCTACATCTAGGAAGTGATGGGTGTTAATTTCAGCCATTGTTCGCAACTCATCAACATTGACATTGTTTAAGCTATCTTCTTTTGTAAGTGGGGCAAGACAGTTCTAGAAAAGAATAATAATAAATACAGATTATTCATGTTTGCCACTCCCACTATGCATGCATAAAAACTTTAGTTATGCAAACTGTGGACTCAACAGCATGGTCATACTTTTTCCACTCCATTATACAATTTCACAATGCATGACAGTTTTCCATAATGCATCCCTTGCATGGTTGAAGGGAACAGTGTACCTAGTTTCTTGTAATAAATGGATTTATTCTAAAATTATTTAAATTTTATAACCAGTAACTGTTCCCTTCCTCCTACTAATTTCAATTGGAAACACAGAAATAGTCACTTCTTAATGCAATGATAGCCCAAAATTTCTTCCCAGAGATATATATGGGAGGGCCCCAAGGACTGTTGCTAGTCACATTGGGGCCACAGGTTTCCAGTCACAAAAACTCAAGGCATCTATTATTACTATTATCATTATCTTTATTACATACATATACCAATGGCTATATCCCCCTTTCAAGGGAGGTAGCCAAAATACAAAAGTATAAAACCACTACCACCCATTCCATCCCCACAACTCCACTCTCATTCACCCTCCTCCCTCCCTCTTATCTTGGATCCTCTTGGATAATGGGTTATCCCTGCATCTTGCCCACTGCCCTAGGTCAGAAGCAGTACAGCAAAACACAGCACATCCACAGCAAGGCCGCTTTATTTAATCGGTGACCCCCCCTTTCTGTCCCCTCATGCAGAAAAAGAAAAGACGGGGAGAAATCCCTTAAGGCTACATCAGAATATCATTCACACATAGTCCCTCACCCCATCCATTATCCATACACAACCATTCCACCCTTTCCCAATGCCCCTTTTACCCCATCCATCCATCTCATGTTGCTTAAACACGGCAAAGGAAACATGGACTGGGAGTGAACCGTTTATTCCTGGTGTTTCATCTACTGACTTTTTCAAAGGAATGAGCATACTGGATCATGCAGGGTTTATATACATGCTTGGTATTTCATGGAGGTATCCAAGCATATCACACTGTGCTCTGATTGGCCCACTGAGACAGTGAATCGTGAAGCACTATGCCCACTGAGCTTTTTACCCAGGTGATGCTGCCAGCCTTACTATTGATGATGGGATGTGTAGTGATATATACAGCTTCTATGGATTTCCTTCTTTTCCATACCTTTGTGTAATGCCCTGGCCTGGTTCCATTGTGGGAGGTGTCCAGATGCAACACCATAGTATTGGTAAGCCTATGGTGATAGAGGTCGACCTTATGCTCCCTGATCCTTGTGTTTAGCCCCCTATTCGCCTCTCCATAGTATACCTTATCGCATGATGCACATGGGATTTTATACACAACGCTGTCCCCCTTCCCCCTTATCTTGGTCCTGCTTCTTACTATGTCACCAATCTTTGTCCCTGATATTATCACTGCTTTTATCTCTTGCCCAGAGCATTCTAGTAATATCTCCTACCTTCTCTGAGTTAGGAAGCATCATGTACAATGTCCTGTTGGTGGCATTGTTTTCTCCTTTTTTTGACCTGATTTTGTTGATGATCTCTTCTGCTCTCCACCTTAAGTTCAGAATCATGCCCTTGGGGTAGCCAAGTTTCAAGAAGGCCGCAATGATGTACCCAATCTCCTCATTCAGGAATTCCTCACTGCAAATCCTGTAAGCATGTAGGAAGAAGCCCACGACTACCTCCTTCTTTGTCATCTCATTATGTGCCGACCGGTAGTGTACGAAGTTATCAGTTTGTAGGCTTTCTGTAAACCCTGAATGTGGGGCCCTCAGTTGTCTTAATTATCAGGGTGTCCAGAAATGGGAGCTTTCCCTCTTCTTCCTCTTCCATAGTGAACTGAATTTTTGGATTCAGTCTATTTAATTGTCTCCTAATGTTTTCTAGGTCCGTCTTGTTTGGCACGATTACAAGCATATCATCCACATACCTGAACCACATTGTCCTCCTTCCTATGATGTGAGAATAGTGGTCCTCATCTTGGACCTCCATGAAGAGGCAGGCAGCCATGGCACTCGGTGGTGACCCCATTGCTTGGCCACTATGCTGAAGAAACTCCTCTCCCTCGAAAGTGAATGATCCAAAGTTCATGCACATGGACACCAGTTTCATGAAGTCTCCCCTCGGCAGCGGTAACTCCTCATCCATGTTGATGACCACTCTCCCCACTGCCTCCAAAGTGCCATCCAGAGCTACTTGGGTGTATAAGGACCTGATGTCATAACTGGCCATTTTCTTGCACCTCATGCTTGTTCCCTTCAATCTGCACAGCAGGTCCTCCAAGTTTCTTAGATGAGACCCATGCAAAATTGTTGAGAAAAATGAGTACTGAAATAGAATGAGTCACTGCAGAGAGATCTGAAAAAAATTTGGGAATGGAGTCAGAGGTAGGAAGTGGACTTCAACATCAAGAAATGTAGTATAATACATATACATACATGTACCAAGGCTTTTTCCCCCGTACAAGGGAGGTAGCCAAAAAGGAAAAGGCATAAAATCATTTCCACCCATTCCATCCCTGAATACACTCCACACACCCCCACCCTCCCTCTTATCTTAGCACCTCCTGGATGACGGGTTATCCCTGCACCTTGTCCACTGCCCTGGGTCAGAAGCAGTGTTGCAAGACACAGCACATCCACAGCCAGGCCACTTCATTAAATTGGCGACCCCCCCCCCTCTCCGTCCCCCCATTGCATAAAAGGAGAAGACGGGGAGAAATCCCTTCGGGCTGCGTCAAAACAGGATATCAAGACAATATAGAATTGGTGAAAAGGATGAAAAGAAAGTGGGATTTGAAAAAGACCTAGAAGTAATAATCACAAATAAACAGATAAACAAAACTGTTGAAGAAACCTACAATTTGCTGAGGTCAATAAAAGAGACATTTACTTACTTGGATGAAGAAAATACTAGTAAATACTAATCACACTGATAAGACCAAAACTGGACTACACAGCAACACTACAGTCACCCAACTCTAAAAAGAATACAAGGAAAATTGAAAGAATCCAAAGGGCAAATACAAAGATGGCTCCAACACTTTCAGAACCGTCATACGAAGACGGTCAAAACTAGAGTTACTGACCCTGGAACACAGAAGAGAAAGAGGAGACTTGTTGATCATCTATACAATCATGAGAGGTATGGAAGGCCTTGATAGAGAAGACTTACTAAAATGGGATACGAGAAATACAAGAGGACATGGAAAGAAACTCAAAAAGGACAGTTAAAGAAGAGACCTGAAAAAGAACAGCTTTCCCCACAGAGTGGTGGATGTATGGAGCAAACTGGATGAAATGATAGTGTGTGCAAAACCATATACAAATTTAAGAACAATTTGGATACTGTGAGATACAGAGATGGGATACCACAAGCATAGCTTCCCTTCCTGTAAGATACTAGGTAAACT
The DNA here is from genome assembly GCF_046742065.1 of Oratosquilla oratoria. Lineage (NCBI taxonomy): Eukaryota > Metazoa > Arthropoda > Malacostraca > Stomatopoda > Squillidae > Oratosquilla > Oratosquilla oratoria. The sequence continues at coordinate 41,612,521 of NC_134785.1, forward strand.
AGGTAAATACACACACATTACAAAAGCAAAAGAGGAGAAAGACTTGGGAGTGTTGATAAAAGACAACCTGTCACCTGACAGATATATCAGCAGGATTGTGGGAGAGACATATGGACTACTGCAGAAGAGACCTAAAAAAGAACAGCTTTCCCCACAAAGTGGTTGATATATGGAACAAACTGGACAAAATGATAGTGTGTGCAAAAACCATACACGAATTTAAGAACAATTTAGATACTGCGAGATGCAGAAATGGGACACCACGAGCACAGCTCACTTTCTCGTGATATACAACTACCGTATATACTCGTGTATAGATTGCACTTTAACTAAATATTTTGACAACATTAATGAGAGACAGCACTCTGTCACTGAAGTCACAATAATTGGTGATTTCAATGCAACAATGACACGGAATTTCAGTGGTATTCACACAATATGCATCAGAAAGCTTTTCAAGCTTTTTGTATGCATTATATATATATATATATATATATATATATATACAGTCGTACCTCGGTACTCGACCATAATCCGTTCTGAGGTGGTGGTCGAGCACTGATTTGTTTGAACAGCGAAACCAATTTTCCCCTTATCACTGTCTTTCTTTGGACCCATTATTAAGGGCTAGAGCAACACGAAAAAGTTTAAATCTGGGAAGAAATACTCGAACAAACTGCGTACGTCTTACTCCGCTGGCGGTCTGAGTCGAACTGACGCTTACCCGCTGTTCGAGCTAGTCGAGTACCGAAAATCTGTTCGAGGTCCGATGCATTTTCTACTCGAATTTTTTGGTCGAGCACCGATTTGGTCGAGTATAGAGGCGGTCGAGTACCGAGGTACGACTGTATATATATATATATATCAAAGGTTCCTACTGACTCATTGCTTTAAACTGAATTATTGCTGCTAGAAAATCATATATCAATTACAGATAGTCATTGACTTACAACCTATCCAATTTAGATACCGCGAGATGCAGAAATGGGACACCACGAGCACAGATCACTTTCCCGTGATATACAAATAACGTATATACTCGTGTATAGGTCGCACTTCTTTAACTAAATATTTTGACAAAATCATGGGTGCAACCTATCCACTCAACATTAATGAGAGACAGCACTCTGTCACTGAAGTCACAATAATTGGTGATTTCAATGCAACAATGACACGGAATTTCAGTGGTATTCACACAATATGAATCAGAGAGCTTTTCAAGCTTTTTGTATACATAATATATATATATATCAAAGGTTCCCACTGACTCATTGCTTTAAACTGAACTATTGCTGCTAGAAAATCATATATCAATTACAGATAGTCATTGACTTACAACCTATCTAACGTACGACTGTTCGACTTTACAACTGTCACCATCCATCTGCATAACATATACAGTAAAAGCCCTTGTATCCGGCATTCTATTAATCGGCAACTTCAAGTATCTGACATTTTTTCCAAGCATACATACATACATATACATATACCAAGGCTTTTTCCCCCTTACAAGGGAGGTAGCCAAAAAGAAAAAGGCATAAAATCATTCCCATCCATTCCATCCCTGAATACACTCCACACCACTCCACCCTCCCTCTTATCTTGGCACCTCTGGATGATGGTTCATCCCTGCACCTTGCCCACTGCCCTGGGTCAGAAGCAGTGTCACAAGACACAGCACATCCACAGCAAGGCCGCTTCATTAAATCAGCGACGCCCCCCTCTCCGTCCCCCCATACATAAAAGGAGAAGACGGGAAGAAATCCCTTCGGGCTGCATCAAATTTTGTTCACACATACTACCTCCCTCCTGCCCCCCCATTCCACCTCATGCAACACAACACCATCCACACACAACCACTCTCCACTCATCCCGTCTTCTTTCCTCTCCCGTCCTTCCTCAACAGACATTCCCCTCTTCCCCAAAGCCCCCTTCACCCCATCCATCCACCTCATCCTAGGACGTCCCCTCATGTTCACTCCCTCCACATCTGCCTTCCATACCTCTTTTACTAGTCTTTCTTCACTCATTCTTTCCATGTGTCCAAACCATCCTATCTCCCAACTCCCTTTCCACCCCTGTTCTCCTCCTCATTTCTCACTCTATCTAGCCTAGTAACCCCCATCATACTTCTCAGACACCTCATCTCAAACACATTCAAACTCCTTCTCTCTTCCTCTCTTATGTTCCATGTTTCTGCCCCATACAGTGCTGTTGGCACAATCACTCCTTCATACAGTCTCCTCTTAGCATCCATTCCCAAATGTCTATTCCTCATTACACTCCTTAATCCACCAAGGCATTTACTCGCTTCTCTCAATCTACATTCTACCCCCACCTTCACTCCACCTTTTCCTGCCACATTTGCACCTAAGTATCTAAAACTACAAACTTCCTCCAGTCGCTCTCCCTTAATGCTCACTTCCAGTCTACTGCCACTTTCACCCCTTGTACATCTCATCACCTTACTTTTACCCACATTTATCTTTAGCTTTCTTCTATCACATACTCTCCCAAACTCTGTCACCAACTTCCTCAATCCCTCCTCTGATCCTACTACAAGTGCAGTGTTGTCCGCAAACAACAACTGGCTCACCTCCCACTTTTCTCCATTTTCTTTAACCATCTCCAATCCCTGACCCACTACCCTTGCATCTACCTCTCACACTACCCCATCCATGTATAAATTGAACAGCCAGGGCGACATAACGCATCCTTGACGAAGTCCCACCTTTACCTCGAACCACTCTCTCCATTTCTAATCCTGACACAAGCTCTACTACTCTCATAAAAACTCTTGACAGCTCCTAGAAGCTTTCCTCCTATCCCGTATATCCGCAAAACCTCCCACAGTGCCTTTCTGTCTACCCTATTGTAAGCCTTTTCCAGATCCATAAAAGCCCAAAAAACATCCTTCCCCTTTCCTATAGCTTTCTCACATATCTGTCTTACCACAAAGATCTGATCTACACAACCTCTACCTGTCCTAAATCCACACTGTTCCTCACCAATTACTCCCTCTGTTCCTCTCCTAATCCTCTCAATCAAGATCCTCCCATAAGCCTTCCCAACTACACTTAACAAGCTAATCCCTCTGAAACTACTACATTCACACTTGTCCCCTTTTCCCTTGTAAAGTGGAACTATACAGGCAGTCCTCCGGCACTCTACCTCCAGCAAACATTAAATAACCTCACCAGCCAGTCCACCACCATCCAAGATATCGGGAAAAACAGGCGTGGGAATAAAGATATACCTATTATACACAACCAGAAGCATTTTCAGGCTGCTACAATTGATCAAAATTTTTTGGCATAGTTTTAATTGCAAATATTTGTGGTTTTGAGATACGAGCGTTTACAGTTTTCAACATTGTATATCTCAGTTATTTATTGTGCGATTTTTATTATATCCTCACACATTATTATATAAGGTATATTGAAAAAGTTGACAGTAAATATTTTCATATACATACATATCTACTACATATATTACATTAAAATGTATTTCTTACTCGCCAAGCGGTCCTTTTCATAATTGAAGATTTTGCGCTTTTACCGGTTTAAAACCTCACTGCTGGGGTGTCATCACTTTGTCAAATCATTGCAGTGGTTTATTTTTACCAGCAATGAGCGCCTTCCCTCTGCTCAATGACAAAGCTTACCAAACAGGTGTTTGATTATCCTACACAGGCGCGATCCCAACCCCGTATGTTTCTCCTTCGCCAGCTATTTTATCTTCCTCCTCCTGAATTTTCCTCATCTTCTTTTCTTCATCTGAAAGAAAGCACTTTGACAGTTGTGTTGTCAGGTGTAGTGGTATTTGGTGATGGATGTTGGTGTTGGCAGTGGAGGTGGTGGTGACGCGCGAGGCGGTGGTGTCCCTCCTCCAAGCCTCTCACGCCTTGCCCTCCTTCTAGCACAACTTTCATTCCACTTTTGGCTCAATTTTTTCATCTTTTCCTTGGTTTTCCTCTTCATCGTGATGCAGTTGATGATTGGACATCTAGTAAGTGTAGTAATGTCCAGGAAATAAGGCAAACAGCGGCACAGGAACACAATATCGCCACAGTCAGTGAGGTGTTTATGCATCAATCTACTCTGATGTTTGATGGGTAACTTAGGCTTGAAGCGTGCTGTGCACACCACACGGAAGAGGAAGTCATGCTGATGCCAGACGTACAAAAATATAGCCATTTCATGGAATTAGACAAGCGAAAACAAGACATATTTATAGATATTTAGGGCCTATTCTTGCATGAGCAATTGACACGCCTCCCGGGCCCTTTAAACTCTCTCTATTATGCTGGGGAGGAAAAATTTGTTCATATTTTGCTTTTGGGATGTTTATATTATTCAAATATGCCCATATCTAAAATTCAATTTTTGGATGAAAATTTCATGATTCTAGGTGTTCAGTCCCCCCTTAAACCAATTGTAGTAAATTAAATATTCTGTGTTTGATTTAAGCCTAACTTAACAATATGAAACGGTATGATGTTTAAAGAAAATGTGTTGTAGAGACACATGTTCAGAGTACTAAATATTACTTAAACATGACGACATATATATATATATTATATATATATATATATATATATATATAAGAAAATGTGGGTAAATTACGACTTTAAGAGTTTACTATTCCTATGGGGCTTTAACACGTGTCCGACTTATGACCAAATCGAGTTACACCTGGTCGGTCAGAACCAATTGCAGTCATAAGTTGATGACTACTTGTACAATAAAATTGTAAAATATTCTCTTTTCCAATTCTTTCATATATACTGTTGTATAGTGTCCAGTTGACAGTTAAACTCTATTGATTTTTTTGGTCAAGTTGACTAACATTTTTTACACAAGTGCATTTGTTTATAATTATAGTTTTAGAAATACAACCATTGTTTACTTAAGTTTGCATTATGTGCATATGTGACAGTTGGACAATCTACCTCGTACATTTGTTCTAGTATTAAAATTTTGTGAGTAAAGTTTTGAAATAAAGGTCTGATCATTTTTATGTTCGAAGGGATCTTGTAAATCGTCAGATTATAGTGCGACCTATCTATGGGTCAATTGCATATAACCACTTTGACTGAATTCAACAATGAGATTCTTTTGCACATTTGTAATTACTTTCAAATCAAGAAAATACTGCTTATCACTCTAGTTCAAATGGCCTAGTTGAATGCCAGAATAGAAAGATTCTCAATGTTCTTAGATATCTTGCTTCTGATCTTCACCCTTCTTATGAACATGATTCAAGCTTGTATCAATAGTTCCATTAACAGGTTAATATCGGAATCTCCTCATTTTGTCCTCTTTGGTTCAGACAAAAGGCACCCATATAATCATCTTTCAGAATTACCTCCCATTGGCAATTTCAATGATTATGTCAAGGTCAAAGTAGCAATTTTCAATCATCTTTTCAAAAGAATACATAATACTCTTCATCTAAGGATGAAATGGTTTGTTTGCATAACAAATCAGCCAGAGCTTGTACCTTTGAAATTGGAGACATTGTTTACACCCTTAACCACACCCCCAGCTCAAAACTCTCCCCTAAATTCTCTGGACCCTATTGTATCATTCAACATGAGTCAAAGAACAAAGTCAAAGCACTCAGTTTGCATGATCTTATGGAGACAGTCTTACACAAATATCATATCAAAAGTCCCCCATGGCCTTGACATAGAGACTGTCCCCTCACAAACTCACACTACCCCTGCAATACAGGGCCATCACCAATCCTCTCCAAGAAAACCTCTAGTTCCCCTTCCCCATTATAATTTTTACAATCAAGTGACAGCTTCATAAATGTATATTTTTAACTAGGTAAACGGAAATATCTACTTCCACATGATAATACAACTAAGACTTTTTTATTTTATTCATAAGATTTCCTGATACTACCATTATTCCAACATTATATGTACAGTAAATCCCCATTATAATAGCATGCTCTGGACTGCAACTGTGCCGAGAAAGATGAAATACTATTATTGTGAGGCTTACTCATGGCGATTTCCAAGAATTTATGCTACATACATTTACAAACATTAAATATGAAATACATGATAAATAATGTAGAAGATAAGTAATGATGAAATATACAGCATTAGAAGACATTAATGAACCATTTGTTCAGTAATACAATACTCAGAGTATGATTGTAGGGGAAGTACAGTACAGTAGGTTGAAGGTGTGGCAGTGTACACCTATACTGCACACTGTACAGTATAGGATTGTGCTAGGTTACATTCTATTTACCTATTTTTCTTCATTCATTTTTACTTGACATTTTCCTTGATCTTCATAACCATATATATCTTAACCACAACTGGAAGATGATACTCAGCATCACTCAGCATATAAATCAGTGGTAAAAGTATTAATATACCAAAAGAAATATGTATGTGATCAGTTTGAGACTGACAGTCGAGATGGGACACCCTTATGAGCTTTAACCTCTTCACTCCGGGGCACATCCCACGTCTGGCAGCATTAGCTGCCCGCGTGCGATGTTGTGTCATAATAATCGCATTATAAAAAATAAAGTCAGTGCTCAATCGTTCGTTCTCTTTCACCCGTGAATTTTGATAACCATAGAAAATATGAAGAAGCCAGTTTAAAGAGAATGGAGGTTACGTAGGTATGACTACAATAAATATAATCAAGACGCCGACGTCGGCATCATCGCGTACCCACTTGCTCCTCATGACACCTACGTAAGCATCACCGTATGGAAGTAGTTAAGCTCTTGCCTCTTTTTACTTTTACTAAGATACGAGTGAATCCGCACGTGGCCCCACCATCGCTCGTATACTGTTTACAACGCCATTCTTTGCGGCCCATTGAAATAAGTATGTCTCAGTTTGAATGCTTGCATCGTTCAGTGCATGCACAGTGTATTCAAATTATCTTGTTATTGTGCTAGTGTATGCCCAATTCTTCAAATACAAACAAATTTTCACCGATTTAAATGGAAATTTGGTTATCAACCTCAGCAAAATAGTTTTCAGAGTAAAAATATTAAGGTAAGGCACCAAGAACAAAATATTTTAATGTAAGAATATTGTTTTTTAACCTATTTTCTCCCAGAAATGAGCAGCTGAAGTTTGTTGGTTATTCTACAGTTGAGCTTCATTTCAATACATGTAGGCATATTATGTGATACGTCCAGGTCATGTTTCTTTTTGTTTACACATGACATGTCGGAGATAGTCTAGTAATAGTTGAAGAGGGTGTTGTTCACAAATAATACTTACATTGTTATGGTATGAATTTTAAGGTGTTGGACAGGCTATCATTTATGCTTTGCCTATTACATACCCGACTATGGCCATGACAGGAAGTATATGATTTGAATGTGTACCAAATTTCATCAAAATCTGAGGTGGTGAGGTGGACCATTTGGCATGGAATGACCCTGAAGTGATTTTAGGTAACCTATGGTGAACCAGTAGATTACTTCATGAAGCTAACTCTTTTTGACCTGTGGCTGTGATTGATTTTGACCTGGTATCTTTGCGCATACATAACTTTGATGGAACATGTTACATGAAAGGTGTTAGTAAGAACAGTATAAAAGTAAGGTCCTGTAATTTTATTGACATGCTCAGGTGATTTGTTGACCCATATAACCTTCACATGTCAAGTTGCAAGTCAGTTGTGCCAGGGGTTTGGATTTTATTGATTATTTCTAAATTGACAACAGTTGCCATGGCAACTTGAGAGGTGTAAGAATTGTATAAGAAGGTGGTCCTGCAATGTCAATGACATGCTCAGGTGATTTGTTGACCCATAATACCTCCATATGCCAAGTTGCATGTCAGTTGTGCCAGGGGGTGGGATTTTATTTATTATTTCTAAATTGACAACAGTTGTCAAGGCAACATGATAGGTGTTAGTAAGAATCGGTCTCACTAAACGTCGACCAAACCCAAACAATGACGGCTTTTGCTCAAATGTATAATCTTATATAGAAATTAGCATATGGTTGCATTATTTGACCAATTTTCTTTTAAATGTGTGACTTTCATGTAATTTGATTGAAGAAAAGTTACGTTTTTATCCTCTACAAAATTACCAAAGTCGACCAACGCCAACCAAACACAATGACAACTTTTGCTCAAATGCATAATTTTATATAAAACGTAACTTCTCTTTGATCAAATTTCATGAAAATCATACATTTTAAAGAAAATAGGTCAAATAATGCAACCAAATACTAATTTCTATATAAAATTATGCATTTGATCAAAAGCCGTCATTGTTTGTTTGGTCGGCGTTGGGCGACTTTGGTAATTTTGCAGAGGATAAAAGCGTAACTTTTCTTTGATCAAATTATATGAAAATCACACATCTTAATGAAAATAGGTCACATAATGCAACCATATGCTAATTCTAATGCATAATTATATGCATTTGAGCAAAAGCCGTTATTGTTTGGGTTTGGTCGGCGTTTAGTGAGACCCGTAAGAATGGTATAGGAAGGTCCTACAATGTTAATGCCATACTCAGGTGATTTGTTGACCCATAAAACCTTCACATACCAAGTTGCACATCAATTGGGCCAGTAGTTTGGATTTCATTGATGATAGATTTCATTGATGATAATCTGAAAATTGACAACTTAATAGTTGCCATGAAAAGCCAAATATGGTATGATGGAGATGGCCCACATTGTTTTGACTTGCTCATGTGATTTGTTGATCCATAAAACCCAAGTATTCCAAATTTCAATAAAATTGGACCAGTGGCTTGGAGTGTGTATTTCTTTACCAAAATCTTTACAAATTACCACCCTTAATTCCAACATTTTGTTATGGTAAAGTCTAGCCAAAAAATGTGGGATAAAAAATAATTCAAAAAATCGTATCTCCCTTATTTCTCAAGCTATTTCAAAAAATTAAAAAACATTTTATTTCTAATAAAATTGCCTTTCATATGCAATAATAAGTTAAGGGTTAAAAAAAAATTGGGCCGTACCTATACTAAGCGTCACATTGTGACATTATGAAAATTGCATAATTCTAAAGTCACAGTACTTCGAAAATTGTTTCCATTCCTTATATATGTGAAAAATTACAATGACACTGCATATAATCAATATTGGTCCCATTATGATTATACATTCCTGATGTAAGCAATGTGAATGTAGTACTGTACACCCAATTAAATACTTTGTTACTTGTATGGGCGTCTCGGTCTTTGCCCTTAATTGCCCCAGGATCCAATAAATTTCTGCAACTACCAATTATATGAATGCCATTTCCATATAGATTTTCTAAACACACCTGAAAAGCCTCTTCAAATTCATCAAACAAGTTCCCTGGAGTTGGAGTGGCTGTCATTTTGATAATAACATGCGGAGACGTTGTACACCTTCACTCTCTTCACGTACAATGTTTACTGTTTACATTTGGATACGCTTGATCCAAATTTCTTTACTTCCAAAGACAGAAATTATATTGTTTTTTATTTTGACTGTAAGTTACCAAGAAAAAATACCGTCGTTTCGTAATTTAGTGCGAAATAACATGAAGACAAAATAATATTACATAAATCACAAAATGACAAATATTCTAATCTAAAAAATATATTACGGTAAGATATATACAAATAAATTAATAACTAAATTATGATACTGATATCTGGATACAGGAATCCATAAAGAATGACTGCCATGTACTCCTGTCATTTTACCCTTCTTAGTGATGAAGTTACACATACGGGGCTGCGGAAGCTGGGTTGATCGTAATATAAATATATTTTGAGTACAGAAACTTCATATAATTCCATCAGACAAATCCCTTTTAAATAAATTCCGTAATAAATCAAATATAAGTATTTCTAGCTCTTCTCAGTTTTAGATTATGTAAAAAAGAATGCTCATTCTTACTCAAGAGCTGTTCTTCGCTTTCTTTCATGGTCTTGTTACCTTGTTAAGTAGCCCATGTTCATAGTGGCCATAGTATCGTATTATTCTATCTTTTTTTTCAAATATAATTAATATGCCCCACATTTTTCCGAGACGGGATGGGAGCATAACATAGGGACTTGGATTTTGAGACACTTAGACAGGAGACTTTTTGTTTCGTAACCAAGCCGAATACTAAGAATAGATTGATTGATTGATTTGTGAAATTTTTGGCTTGAAGGCCAAGCAAATACTAAGAATAGATAGTTAAAAGAAATGAATAAACAAACTAAACAACTGACAGGCATTAAAGTATATTGCTTAAATGTTACTCTAAGTTAATCTTAAATCTTTGAACCGTACTACATTGCAAGTTTATTCCATTCATCGAATACACAAATTAAATCTACGTCCTGACAGCCTGAGATCGTTGACTCCCGTCTGATTTGAGAAAGACACCTGGAACTTGTGCAGGTGACGATTTTTAAGCAGAGATTAATTTGAGGAATTTAGAGAAAAACTAAAATTCATAGTGTAGTACAAGATGTGGATGGTGCCAGTGCTGGCAAGAATAAATCTGAAAAATTCTTTCTTGTTTTAAATTATGTTGACACCTTAAACCCTTCTCCAAAACACCGGGCATCATGGGTGTGATAGGCCAGTGTCACTTATATATGCTAGCACCCAATCAGTATGGTCAAGCTGATTACACCGATTTTACACTCCATTCAAAACCACAGCCATTCCAGCATACCAAAAATGCATCACTTCTCACCATACATAAACCTTAACAAGCTGGAATAAACCACCGTGTTGAGGTACAGAGGCTGTATTATCCCTCAGGGGATAGGATGGTCATGCAGTGGACAATTACAGCTAAATTAACCTACAAATTTAATGGAAGGTGACTTCACATATAAACAATAGCATCCCTTCTCCTTTCCCTCATTCCACTTGGGCCAACAAAGTAAAATGCAGTTAGATAATCTTTTTTTGGTATGTATTTATTCTTTCTTACAAGATTCAAGTGTCATTTTGTGCATGTAATCACTAATACACAACGCTTACATATGCAATATTTTCAATCAAAATATTCCATGACTGATATACTTTCTTGGAGTCTTAGACTGGGTTAATACAATTTGCATCATTTCTCATGGGAAAATTTTTATTCAATATTCAAACAATTCAGTATCTAAAGCCTTTGCTGAACCAATCAATTTCAAATATAATGGCTCCACTGTACATGTTGTGTGTGTGATTCACCAGTCTTTTGGATCACATGTTGAACTTGTGATCAACAGCTATTACCCTCCCAGAAGAGAGCTCAGAGCTCATATATGACCGATCACTGGGAAATACTGTGACCTTTCATGAACACAC